>NC_043984.1:16933014-17533014 GCF_902150065.1 Myripristis murdjan | reverse complement strand
GTCTCAGGCATTCTCAGTCTGCTGTTATCTTGGAATGTCTGTTTCCTATTTTTATTCATCATTGCCATGGTTACTGCCATGTTTTTTTTTTTCTCCTGTAAACCCCCCCTTTCCTTTTTATTATAACAGCTGTCAAACAATATAGTCAGTGTGCCATCCTGATGTTGTCTGTGTGTTTGTTTGTTGTGTCTTGTACCTTCAAATATAAAAATTGTTGATCACAAAACCCCCCGAAAAAACATAGTGCTGTGTTGGATCAAATATAATAACAGTATTGAACATATATACAAACTGGAAAGAAGGCCTCGTGTTTTATTCATTTGATTAGACTCTCTGTCTTTGTCTTCATAGGGTCTTGGGATGGTGGTAACAGGAACTTTGCCTGTATTCAATCTCACCATGGATGGAAATTCACAGGTACAAAAAGGGGTAGTGCCTTGAAAATAAATCTAAAGCCATGAGTAATAATTTGCCTGCTGCAGGTCGCACTCATCATATTTGTCTGTATTTGTTAACAGAGCTTTTGAGTGGCAGGATTTTGCTCTGTTGAGTGACAGCACTGCAATTTTCTAATGAATGTTTTATTGTCACTGTTGTCTCTCCAGAATCAGCTAATATTAGGTGTCATGGGAGTTGATGTGCATCTTGATGAGATAAAGCGGCTGACACCACGGTACACTGTGAGTATAGTGCTTTTTTTTTTTTTTTTTTTTTTACAAAAACCACACTTTCACTTAGGGCTGGGTTTTGCCACAGACTTGATTCCATTCGATTCTACACATGACAGCAGTTTTGATTACATTTCAGTCCATATTGAAGGAGTTAGAGATATTTTAGTCACAAAACCCATGTGCTTTTTTCCCACTCTTCTTCGACATCATGTTTTTTAAATCCTAAATGCATCAACACATCTGTCTTAGGCTTGAAGGTGCAGGCTTCAGGTGGGGAGCTCCTGCTGTTGTTTGTTCATTTGTTAAAAACATGTAATTTGGTCAACTGAGTTTCCATAAGCTAGTTATTCAGCAGATTACATCTGCAGGATGGGAGGTGTGCTACAAATCACATTTAGCAAAAATCTTGACCTATCCTCTAAAAACAGGAATAAATTAAATGATCAGTCTCAGGATTTTAGGAATCGATACTGGATCATTCAAATGAAGATCATGATTAATCAGAAAATCAATATTTTTACCCAGCCCTAGTTTCACTTCTTTGTTTCTGCCCTTGATGCACAGTGATACGACAGACAGACAGATCACTCTGGTTAACTTTGGTGTGTTCTGTGTTATTCAGCTTGGAGCCAATGGATACATATTTGCCATCGACCCAAATGGTTATCTTCTCCTTCACCCTAACCTTCAGCCAAAGGTGACCTTGATTTATCCTGCCAAAGAACTTTTTATTTGCACTATGTGTAAAAAATGGGGGGTGCTGATGGGAATAGGGTGTGAGTGTCCATTTCAGTTGCATATTTACAGCCAATATCTTAAGATGTAGTCTCAGTAATTATAATGCTGTTCCACTTTTAATCCATTGTAAATGTTTAATATTTGCATATGTTTGATGCTAACATTAATGTTTCTTTTGTGCTTGATTCCTCTCAGCCTGACGACGTCCCAGAGCCTGTGACACTGGACTTTCTTGATGCAGAGGTGGAGGACAGCAATAAAGAGGAGGTGAGTGTTGAAACGTGGAGTTTCTGGTTTCAGGCATTTTCTGTTCCTTGCTGTTAAGCTTATGGTCAAAGTTACTGCTGCTTCAATGAACAACATTATCTGCCTAAGGACAATCTGCCTACCTGCGTGCAACATTTTCTTCAAGTAGTCACGGTGCCGTAATTCATGCGGTCATGTGGCAGATGAAAACGTTTTTCTCTTTTTTCTTCTCAATCTCGAGATCCGTCGACAAATGATTGACGGAAGACCGGGTGAAATGCAGATCAAAACCCTAATCAAGTCAGTTGATGAGGCAAGTAATTTGCTCTTTCCAGGTCACTTCATGCATTTAACCACTTTGGTCTGGCCTAGTCTAGCCATCACACCTACTGCACTAACACCCCTTTGATTGTCATCAAAACCAAACCTGGAACTTAAGTGTCAAGAATACATGAAGAATTACAGTAACAGACATTTAAATGTTGGCAGTATGCCAGCCCACATATAGTGAGACACCTTCTACAAGTCACAGCTCATGCAGCATCAAGTCAGCTTGACTGACGTTGTATGGATTGTTTCCTTTATTGTAGCAATACATTGATGAAGCATACAGAGGTTACACCTGGACACCTATCAATGGCACAGACTACAGGTGAGTGGATGTTATTAGGGGTGAGAATCACTGGGTAACGGGCAGTATGATACTCTCACAATATTTTACCCACAATAACGGCAGTATCACAATACGGGCGATTTTGTGATATGTGATGTATTGTAAGACATTCAGCTATGATACATCACGATATCTGAAACTGAAGACGAAAAAATTCTGTGGAAAAGGCAAAATAATTTGGCCTTTTTGTAGGAGTAGGAATCAGTTGTGTTTTTAGTGTTTTAATATGCACACCTACTGCCACCGCTACATGAATATGATATAATAGTTTCAGTTCAAATATGAAAAACACAGGGAGCAAATGTGCTTCATTGGAACCCAAATTTGCAGCTATGCAAAATAAGTTGAAAACTCAAATATCGATACCTGGCACAAGTACATCATTAACATATTACAAGAGAAAGTATCATGATACATCAATATTTTGATATTTTGACCTTTGTCTTTTGAATGACAGATTAAATAATATATTGATGCTTGAGGACTGGGTTGATAGACTAGGTTTTAGAGGGTTCTTTCTCTCTCTCTCTTCATGGTGCCCATTCATTTTCCTCATTTTCTCATTTTCCTTTTTTGGATGCTGCCACCTACAGTCTTGGCTTGGTATTACCCCCCTACAATGAATATTACATCCAAGCAGACCTGAGTGATGTGATGCTGCAGCTCCAGTGTGAGTATCTGGCTACAGAGCTTTTAAACCGTCGAGCCTATTTAATGAAGATGTAATTTAGAGGTGAACTGAAAACTCTCTCTCTCTCTTTCTTTCTTGCAGATTTGCAATCTCTGTTGCCCAGCTCCTTTGAATCGTCAGGACACGTGTTTCTGGCTCCCAGGTGATTTCCCTCTCTCTCTCTCTCTCTCTCTCTCTCTCTCTCTCTCTCTCTCTCTCTCTCTCTCTCTCTCTCTCTCTCTCTCTCTCCCTCTCTCTCTCTTCCACAGAGAAGTAAAAAGGAATGTTGTCATTTATTCTGTCCTTCCTCCAGGGAATACTGCAAGCGTCTGCATCTTTCTGACAACAACACCCAGTTTTTGGAGAACTTCCTATCTCTCATGGTGGACATCACGCCAGAGTCTGAGGACTGTGAGTTGTGTGTTAGCATCTCTTACTGGATTGCACCATCCACTCCTGCTCAGAAGATGGGAGGTCAATTTACAGTATCTGCTTGTTTGTGTCTCAGGTGACCAAGGCCTCATTCACAACCTGATATTGGATTCTGGCATTATTGCACAGCTTGCCTCCCGAGTGTGGAAGAACAAGGATCTCAATTCGTGAGTCAGCTAAATGTCTTATGAACATGCAAAGTGTATAGTCAGTGACAGCTCCAGTGTCAAAAATATCCAGATAAAACTGTGTTAACATCCATTACCTTCTGTGATGAATCAGATTATTGTACTCTTACAGCAGTTTGATGGTATCAGAACTGAACTCTGATATTTCTGGAGTACTGGCTGAAAGATTTTGTGTTACAGGTACGGCTTCCTGGCTGTATTTGCCTCTACAGATGGTGGAGTAACGAGGGTTTTTCCCAACTTGTGAGTAAGGCTGTACAGATTAATATAGTGCATTTTATTAATTCCAGAGAATTTTGTCAGTAATCTGGTATGTATTCAGTCTTTAGCCAATAGTTTTCCTGTAAACATGGCAATAACATGGTGCATGGCATTGGCACAAGGATAGTTGTGGTGACTCATAACTTCACAAAGACTGATTGACCCATAGGGGGCACTATAATAAACCCTTAAATTCTAAGGTTGAAATCTTAGAGGATGAAGAGATTTGAAACTTACTAGGCTGAAGAGATTTCAAATTTACAGATATTTATCTGGGCATGCCAAACAGTCCACTTGACTATAAACTGTTCTATAGATAAGAGAAGATTCCTACACACTGTAAAATCAGGTAAAACCAAAGGTCTAAGAACCGAAACGTTGTGTATTCAATAAAGTTTAGTGTGCAGGAATCTCTCTTCTCAAGTCCACTTTTTATGAAGTGAAGGTCAGAATTTGACAAGTGCATTAATTTGATTTCCTTTACTTGGGTTGAAAGAAGCTAAGTGATTTTACCAAAAATGGCCACATTACTAATTTTACAAGTAGTTCTACTGACTGTACAGTCATGATATACTGTCCACTTGAAATGCTGCCTGTTGTTAATTTTTAAACATCATGTTAAAGTTGTATGTCAAGCCACATGTGGATATGATGAAATTTGAAGAAAATTCAGCCATTTCAATTTGAGTTGCAATAGTAACAGAAACTCTGCCATAGTGTTGTAACCTTCTCATTACTGCTTGCACATTTGTTTTGCCTTATTATGTTTTTACAGGGCTGCTGAGTCATGGGATGAGGATCCTGAACCCTTCAACTCCAATTACTACCGACGCAGCCTGGACAATAAGGGCTACATGTTCAGAGCTCCACCAAGAGTCTGTGAGTATTGTCCGTTTACTTCTGCAATATCTATGCAACTTCTCAGATAATGAAAAATTTATAATGTAAATGCTGATCATGATGATCTCCTCCTTCTCTGGGATTATATGACGATAGTTAATTAGAAAAACTCTAAAATGAATTAAATCCCCAAAATGTTGTTGTGTTGGGGATATTGTGGATTCGCCCGAGCATCTGCTTCTTCTGTCGTTGTGATCCTGGCTGTGAGTACAATAGCCAGAATACCACTAATTCAAAACTTCTCAAAGTTACTGTGCACATTCAGGACCCTTGGAGGAGGAGCCCTGTTAACTTGGGTGATCCTGTGACCTTTTCTCTAGCAAGTCAAACGCAGATCATTTTGTGGATATACACATGCTGTTGTCCACCACCAGCATATACCTAGTTTTAAATGATTTCATTCAGCCCACTGTAACACTATAGCATAAGCTAATGACTGGTTTATAAAAGTAAGGCTTTTCTCATCATATGCTTCTTCCCCTGAACAACAGTCGATGACTCGGTAGGCGTAGAAAATGGCACCGTTGGCATTCTGGTTAGTTCATCAGTGGAGGTGAATTTAGGAGGCAAGCTTCTTAAACCAGCAGGTAAGGAATTTATGTTGATGTGGTATTGCTCCTAGAATTATTATTTAACCTAAAACATTTATCTGCTTGTAGCTGTGGTTGCTTTGTCCTCCTACTTCTTCCTAACATGCTGCTTCTTGTCTTGCTTCCTGATTCTGTCAACCTCATCACTTCTCAGTGGTGGGAGTAAAACTAGATTTAGAAGCGTGGGTGGACAAGTTTAAGATCCTGGCCAGCAATGTGTCAGACAGTCGTCAGGGCTCACACAAGGTATAATAAAAGCCACTACTTGCTAGTGATCATTAATTACTCAGCTCGGTGTGTCTTTACCTAAATCAAAGTGACATTATTGTCTCATTAAACAGTGTGGACCATCCAGAAGTTGTGAGATGGACTGTGAAGTAAACACTGATGTAAGAATCTTTGTTATTTTACCTTCACATTAATACTACAACTAGACTGTTGCATCAGATTGTCTTCAGCCTTTATACTTGACAAAAAGAAACTTCATGTGTCATAGTGGGAAGTCTAAATATTTTATAAATACAGACCATATGTCACGATGAGGAGACTGTATACTTTTCCTGTCATGTTTTTCATTTTTGCTCTCTTGTCAGCGCATCCCTCAATTTTACAGTCTCCCCTTACACAACAGCAACTGCCTTTGTATTGAATTTTCATGTCTCATATCAATGTGCCAAACATGTTACCCATTCCATTTCGTTTCTAGGACCTTCTCTGTTATCTGATTGATGACGGCGGGTTCCTGGTCATGTCAAATCAGAGGGATCACTGGAAAAAGGTAGGCCAATGTGTTGATTTGCTTCATCTGTGTCAGAGTCAGTCACACTACCATTTCTGCGGGAACTGAGATCACGTCAGTCAGAGGACAGATCACATTATTGGATCCGTTCAGCTCGGTTTGACTCAAATCAGTTCAGCTCAGCTCAGTGTAATTTAGTTAGCACTGAATGGCAAAATGAACGAAATATCTCATTAAACAAAAATCTAGGACTAGAAAAATGTGGCAAGAGGGGAAAAAAGGTAGAAAGTAGAAGGACGTTGCCACAGGACATTGACCCCGTGGCATTGTTTAACAGATGTGTGGAATTTTTGCTTTCCCGTTACTTGCTGTTACGTGATGTCTCCTTATTCTCTTTGAAACACAGGTCGGCCTTTTCTTTGGTGACGTGGATCCCTACTTGATGCATGCACTCTTCAACAACTCTATCTATTCCCGACGTCAGTCTTTCCAGTACCAGTCGGCGTGTGAACCGGTCAGCAGCAGCCACACCGGTGCAGCGTCAAGAAGCTTCTTTGTGGTAAGTGACGAGGGCCGGGACAGCTTTAACTCGATAGCTTTTAGACAATGAAACAGCTTAGAGTTTCTTTACAAACAGCAGAACACATGGAAACCACTCATTTCATACTGCTCTTGTCGTTTCCTCCTCCTCATGGTGGCTGTAGCCCTCCATCGCTGACATCCTGAGCTTGGCCTGGTGGACATCAACAGTGGCATGGTGAGTCTATGCACAGTACAGATCAAATGACATCAGAAGCAAGCGAGGTGCCCTTTGATGCAACCTTTTAACCGTGCTGAGGCTGTAAGTGAAACCAGGGATGGTACCAGGAAGGTGATTTGTTTTAGTGCTGGACAGCTGCCACTCCAGCCTGTTTTTTTCTGTGTGATGTTGTTGCCCTCTCCAGAATATGCCTCTCTCTCCTTTACATGGTGTAATCTCATCCCTCTCTCTCTCTCAGGACTGTAATCCAGCAGTTACTCTATGGACTGGCGTACAACAGTTGGCTTTACACAGGTTGATTTATGCATCATAAAAATATAAAAATATATGCATGAATATAGTCAATTTTTAAGAATTGTTTTTTTTAAAATCCTGTATGAAATGCTACGTACAGTGCAGGTTTGTGTTTGTATTTCAGGCGATACTCTTGTCGAAGGATTTGAGACCAAGGCAAGTAGCTGTGTGACCATCCAAAGCCAGTTCTTTTTTACAAACACCACCAACTCATACAACGTGCTGCAAGACTGCGGGAACTGCTCAAGGTTTGTTTTTGACATATCAGCAGAGTGTGTTTGCATTGCGTCATCACTTCTCCTAACTCTTACAGCTGTGTTTACAGAGTCAGTTAACTGTGCCCATCTCTTTTCCGTAGGCTGTTTCACGCAAAGAGGATAGAAAACACCAATCTTCTCTTCGTTGTCGCTGAAACGCTACCCTGCAGCTCCTGTGAGATAGAAAGATTGACCCAGGTCAGGACAGAGTGTATCCTTTTTATGCTCAGGTACATTGCAGTGCTTTTAATTTTTGCTGAAGGTGCAAACATCATCTATCTTACGTGGCAGTTAAAGTCGCTTAACCAAAAACACACAGTTCAGGAGGAGAACCCTTGTGAAGTGCTCAGCAACGCACGATATCGTAAAGGCCCAGCTACCTGCTTTGACTACAGTGCCTGGGTAAGCAGATGTTATGGCCAATGGGAGAAATGAAAATTTGCAATCATTTTCTCTTTGGATTGAATGTACATGTCATGAGCCATTTTTCCCTGGAAAAATGTGTTTGCTCTCCCCCTCTGTTACAGGAGAACACCTCAGAGTGTGGACGGGGTCACTCTCTGCAGTCCTCCATAGGAATCCTTCTCTTTTTTGAGCTTATTCTGGCTCTCTTTCATCTCTGACACCTGGAAAGACCCTAACCGAGGTCTTTCATCTCCTGCCACTATATTTGTTTTAGGTTTAGGCCCGGATCTACTAAAGGTTTGTGCTAGCACAGATCAAATAGCAAACAAAGAAGTCTTGTTTTCTGATCTACTAACATAGCGCACAAGGCATTTTGCTTTAAACAACAACAACAACAGCAACAAAAAAATAGTGGCTCAATCTGGATGCCTGCGCTCTCTGTGCTTTGCCTTATTGCTTATGCATTTGTGGGTGTTGAAGGCTGGAGTGCAAAATAAAGACAGGGAATTGTGGCAGTGGGTAGAGGATATGACTTATCAGTGCTGTAGGGTTGCAGTTATTTGTTTGATTGTGCATGTTACTTAAAAACTAAGAAAAGCATGTCATAACTTTGCACATAGGCTTTGCCACAACGGTAGTAGCTCACTGGAAGCATCACCAAAGAGTGTCAGGGAGATAAACACATTTTAATAGACCAATAAATAGTCACCCATTTGGAACAAACATCAGCTGCAATCTTAGGCTTCCAGTGTGGTGACAGTGGAAAAGGTCACCACCTAAAAACCTTTAGACATGCCCTCACTGTCATCTCACTTATGTTGTCCAGAGGAGCTCAGGGATAGGCCTAATATTAATATTATATTCTATTGACGGGCAGCACAACTCCAAAGACAGTATCCTGAGTTTTAAATCTCCCGTTCTTGTTGTCTGCCACCTTGTTTGAAGATACAATATGAATATAGTATATAGGATATTTAATATTTAGTCACAGGCCACAGTTTGAGTTGTAGGTTTAATGTCATTTGTGTGTTTAGGATGGCCCATGAATTCAGGCTGGACAGATTATTGGTAAAGGATTTAGTTTCCATACAGGCAGTGAAGTTACTGGGCAAAGCTACATAGGACATTGATGCAATAGTGGTGAGAGCAAGCTAATGTTAAAGCTACCAAGAGCAAGGGTACAGGAAGATAACGAGCTTCACTTAATTCATTTAAAGGAATAATCCAATGTTTTGGGCACATTTTAGACTGAGACAGGATGTTCAATACCATTTTCACCTCTGTACGTCCAGTGGTTCTGTTCCTATGGGCAGCATTTTCTGTTAGCTTAGCATACAGACTTGCAGTCTATGGGAGTCATTAGCCTAGCTCCATCAAAGTGAAAAAAGTAAACTGTACTGCATCTCAGAAGCTGTCTTTTTTTTTTTTTTTTTTTTACACAATGTATCATGTGTATTTAAAATACACATTAGATGGGGGAACTGTACTTGCTGAACACATTTATCCTTCCATTTATAGCTTTGGAGTTATTTTATTATTATTATTATTTTTTCATTTTAACAGAGCTAAGCTAATGACTCCCATCGACTTCAAGTCTTTATGCTAAGCTAACATGAAATGCTACCCATATGAATTGAACCACTGGACGTACAGAGGTGAACATGGTATTGAACATCTTGTCTCAGTCTCGGCAAGAAAAAGGGTATTTTGCCCTTAACGTTGGAGTATTCCTTTAAGCTGTAGATAGACTCACTAGTGGTGGGTATGTTTCATCCTCCAGGGAGCCCAAACCTGCAGTGTGCCCAGAGGCTGCTTGTGGCAACATTTTGCTTCGTATTCAAAATTCGAAAGAATTACCTGCACCTGTTTTCATTTGCATGCCCAACCTTCGTAAGTATACTAGTAAAGACCTTGCACACACAAGACTTACTGCACCCGCACTTGTTTTTTTTTTTTTTTTTTTTTTTGTGATTTGCCTTTTTGTTATGCCCATTATAGTAGATCCGGGCCTTAAACTCACATTCACTTCAGTGTCTTTCAGTCTGCCTCTGACCTTTGCCAGGACAACTATAGTACTATAATTTTAGCAGACATGATGCCCCCCGGAGTCATTCCTCAGTTGTAATGCCTGATACAAATTTGGATTTCTTAGGGTCAGTTTTCTTAATGATTTTTTCTCAGATTGCCCTGATGTAGAAAATCAAACTATGGGACAAAAGCTGAAAAAATGTAATACTAATAGCAGTGTTAGCCCTCCAGCAAGATTTCTATTTTGTCAAACAGTTTAAGGGTGACTTCTCATTACGCATATCACTGACAAAGTGTTTGGTTAGTTTCATTGTGATAAGAGGATTGTTTTAGCATTTTTTTTTTTTTAAATGCTTCCACTATTAGGTACAATGTTGACATGCTTCCACAAGTCAAATTAGAAGCCTAAAAGGTGTGAAATTAAAGAATAGGCCAAAATAATCAAATGTTACACTAATTTTGTTTAATATTGTACCTGTAGTAGTACATGCTCAATTGACTATAACATTTAGGAACATGTAACACTTTGCATGAAGGTGTTCTTTAACAGTGCAGTGACGCTATGATAATTGGAGCGACAATATTTTATTTTTAGCCGTAACAATCAGTAACCATCGATTCATGGATCAAAGATAAGATTTCAAGTGATTTACATGCAATGTTATCTACAGTATCTAGTCTTATTATACAAAAGATCAGCTGAAGTCAGTGTGTGGCCAACACTTCTTTAAATGTATTACATGTATTACGTCAATTGGCAGATTGATGGTAAGCTCTTAGTCCCATCTTGTATCCTATATTGCCACTGTTTGTCAAATCTTTATGCAGTTATATATGCTTATGTATGGGGAATGTAGCTTATGAACAGCTTTTGGTGTTATCAGTGTGTGATGCATTTTGACCCTTGATGTCTCATTGAAAGCGATATTTCACTTTGGCTGAAACGTTTCCATTTCAGCATGTGTACCTTCTCATGACTCCATGAACAGTCAAACATCGATGTCAGCTCTGCCAGACAGCTACAGACTCTGAATCTGAATCTGAATCTAATACGTTAAAAACAGAATATCTAAATAAAGGAAGTGAGTTATACATCTAGAAAATTAGAACATTTAAAAAAATACCAAGTTGCTATAGTTTGTAAACTCAATCAAATCCAATTCAGTTTCTGCTCCCTCAGTTTGGTTTGCAGACGGAGCTACAACAGACAGTAAAGCACAATAAAATACGTAACACATAATGACAACACAAAGCATGTGGACAGACATTAGTTTGTAAAACCACACATGTAAGTCAAATTAAGCACAATGAAAATCAGCGCAAAACACAAAGTTCTTATACAGATATAAGATATTGGATCATTTGATGCACAAAATGAAATTGCACTGGAGATAATCAGCTGCGTTGAGAAAGAGCTGAGAAAAGCATTGGCCTTCTTCACCATTCATTACTCAATCTCACTTAACTTTGCCAAGCACACGCCAGGAACAAAACTGGCTATTTTAACTTAAACCAGGCTACAATACAAGCGATTGTAACTATTAGACTAGATTATCAAAAATGCAAGTGAAGGAGGAGACAGAAAACAAGCTAAACCCTAGCAGCGTCTTTGGTTCCTGAGAGCACAAGTACATGAGTGGTTGACCATTCATGACCTCATGAGGAGGTATGTGTGGTAAAATAGTGAAAACACTTTACCACGGTGATTTATTAGCCCCTGGAGTCTTTTGTGTTATGATTTAATTTGGTTTCAGAGTTTAAAGGGATATTTTTAAAAGACGCTTTTTTGACAAACTATTTGTACTATGTTGTTTTTCTCTGTCTGCCTGGTGTTCCACCCAGTAGTGCCTTGTTGCACTCCTATTGGATGGCAGGAACGTTTGGATTTTAGATGCGGACGTTCATCCTGCAGGCCATGTAAAAGGCACACTTGAATTTCAAGGGTCGATGGTGAAACTCTAGATGGACTACTAGATCAGGAAAAAAACAGAGAGATTGTGATGCTCCTCATGAACTAATGAGCTCTGAAATGAGGAATTGTGAAATTTGAAGAAGCACGGCACAGTTGTGAAACAGCACAGCTGAAGCATATTCACCAGCTGGCCTCCCATCTCTATTGAGCATGCTCCCCTCCTGCCTTTTTACGGAAAGATGTCTACAAGTGTGAGGCGAAGAGAACATACCCTGTTGCCCTTCTGCTAAGTGTCGTTCCTCTCTACACTGTGGTTCAGCCTTGAATCAAAGCACAGACACTGTCCATTTTCATATATTTCTACTTTGTCCCATCTGCACACTGTATAAATCAAATTGTGAGTTATATATTTGAAGCCTGTTGGAAACATGTACTTTCCATTATGACTGACTGAAATGAGTGAATGTTTATGTATAGAACCAACAGTAGTGCATCTCTACTAAACCCAAGCATGGGGGGACCTGGTGATGCAGACTAAAGCTCAACACTGTTTGGAGACCTCATCAGAAACATTGCTTTCCAAAAAAAAAAAAAAAAAAAAAGTATTAAAAAAAAAAAACGCTTTTAATCTGAGACTTGCAGTATTAACTTTAGGTGATATTGCATTGTTAAAAGAACTTCAATACAGTATAGTACATTGAAGGACGGCATTTTGTGAAACTTTATAGCCTACAATGTATTATTATCGTTGAGGTCAGTGTTGTAGTTTGCAATGTTTGGTTTTAAAATACTTAACTTGCATGATATTTTGAACAATTTACAGATATATGTACATAGTGTACTGACAGATATTTTACATTCCTTTTCACATCCAGCTCTCCCAATACTTGTGAGGAGAAGCGAGGGTGCCCCCTATGGATATTCAGAGTGATGTGGAGCTCGAGAGGGCTCTGCCATATGTTAAAAGGATGAAGCTGAAAGTTTGACTTCAGTGAAGCCTACAGTAATTTTCAGTATTTACAAAATTAGCTCTTTTGCAGTAAGCAAAAGCACAGAAACGTTTGGAGTTACGGGCAACCTACTTATGAGCAACCTACTGCCTGACTACACTTTTGTCATAGACTTAGGAAACACGCCTCTAGGTGTCATAACATTGGATTTAAATTATGTATTTGAAGACGAATGTGCGAAATTTCAGACGCCCTTTATAGATTACCTTTGTTTATTAAATTAGTTAAAGTATTCCTATTTATTTATTTATTTCTCTTTATTTATTTGATTAGTTATTTATTTGGTACTGCGAATAATGTTTGTATTGAACTGAAAGGAAGTTGAATGTTTTTGGAGTTTGCGGGTGGGCACTACAAGCAGTTTACAAAAAAAAATAAAATAAATTGTCCATGTCATTTTATTTATCAAGTAACGAAATAACAAGAATGTTACTGTTTCGCTGTAATTTAGCTTTTTGTTTTGCTGACATTGTCGTTTTCTCGGGAGAGTTTCCTCTATTTGTGCCAGTCTCCAATGTCACCTCATTTTTGTACAGATGATGTGAAGCAGTTTGCAGAAGAAGGCTAACTTTGTAAAGATTTTGTCAGCCACATTACAAATGGGTAACTAAATGTTTATATCTGATATTTGGTGATTAAATGCTATTGATATTTTTCACTTCAGCTCAGTATCGTTATTGCCCTTTACTCTTTTGAATATTCTTGGGGGGGGAAGATGACCAGCATTGGACTATGCTGTTGGAAAAATGAATGTAAACTGATCTAAAACTAGTCATATTTAATAATTAAAGAGTCTTATACCTCCATCAAGGTTTATACATAACTGCACACACTGTGTTTTTAGAGTGGTTCTCCTATTATTGGCCCCTTTCACCGTGAAAGTTGACTTGCCTGTTTTCATCTCCAGCAGGGGCATAATGGTTTGATAATTCAGACTTTAGATTTACTTGCCATCAGACAAACAAATACTGTATGTGCTTCATGCAGCATCCCAGTAATTTAGGCCAAAAAAAATAAAAAATTAAAATAAAAAATTAAATGTAAGTTTCCTAAGCCACATTTCATATTCAGTATTCCTCCTGGGTTTCCTGGAGGTGTCAAGTGTGTGTGTGTGTGTGTGTGTGTGTGTGTGTGTGGTTTAAATCTGCCGCCATGGATGCGTTTTTTTTTTTTCCACAATGAAAGGAGAAAAGTCAAGCAAATGGATTTGGGATAAACTGTAGCAGAGACACAGCTGGAAACAAGGAGAAAGAAGCGAAAGGAGCAGAAACAGCCAACAGGCTGTTGTTTCAGACACTGATGCTGTTGTATTACATCTCTTTATATAGGCTTTTTTTTGGCACTTGTCAGGGGGTACATGTGGGGAAAAAAAATATTCCAAAAAGGGTACATTATTGAAAAATGGATGAAAACCACTAATTAAGGAGCCTGCCCTGCAGCCAGAAACGATCCCACAGGTCATTTGTACAGCTTGTTATTATGGCCTACACTACAGTTACATTTTGAAGTTAAGCGACCCCTAGCTGTGCTGTGAATAATGACACTGTGGTACAGAGTTCACTCAGGGACGTTACTATGGTGACAGCCAACCGGAGTTCAAATCCAGCCAAGAGCGGTGCATTTTTAGGTAGCTAATATTCACGAATAACGTTTAACTAATATTTCATAAACTTAACCCTGACCTTTTTCCCAACCATTACCACAAATCTTTCCCTAACCATAACCCGTTCCTAATCTTAATTAATAATTTGTATTTTCAGTGACTAGCCGGCTAACTCGCTAGCTAGCGGGCTAACGTCGGCCGGCTCCTGCTGTTCGTGGTGAGAGGGTTGGATCAAGCAGCCAGTGTGAATTCATGGGCTGGATGACTTGTTGGAGTTTAGGCAAGTGAAGTCCACGTCCACCGCTGATTTCTTGAGATGAACTGAATGTGAAAAGGCTGGAGAGACAGTGTAAAAGTAAGATTTGAAAATCCAATGTTATTTAAGGGCTGCGTATTTCTATGGCTCATTGCTTATTAGGTCTCTGAGTGGACCTACCTGCCAAAATTACTTTTTGAATATAATCTGTTGTGCTATGTACAACAACGTGCCTTTACACAATGGGCTCCTTACCCTTTGATAAGATATCATGATCTGGCTTCAATCACATGTTCTGTCAAGAAGCCACCTTGTTGTGTTGCAAAAACCTTTTACAACCACTATCCTGAATGAAAAAGTACTGCCTAGTGCTTTGACCTGAACCTGGCCAGCGACTGTATTTGTACTTGTGCTAGTCTTTAAACTTTAAAGAAGTAGTGTAGTCCAGGTACTTGGGAGCTCTGTTGTTGACAGTCTTATTTATTGAACATTAACTCTCAGTTGGATTACTCTGCCCTGAATGGTCAACCATCTGAGATTGTTTAAGTGGTCCCTACCAATCTCAGGTGCTATGGAAAGCCTGGGACATTTTCTTATTAAAGTGCTATGGTCAGACTTTCATAGTACACTGCAAAAACTCAAAATCTTACCAAGATTATTTGTCTTATTTCAAGTCAAAAATGTCTTATTACTAGTCAAAATATCTCATTACACTTAAAATAAGACATGATCACCTCAGAAGTAACTTGTTTTTAGACAACTGTCTCTTGTTTCAAGTGAAAATTTGCTTGAAACAAGTGAAAATTTGCTTGTTTCATTGGCAAAATTTGTTTGTTGTTTCTAGCTAATTTTCACTTGTTTCAAGTGAATTTTCACTTTTTCCACTGGCAAATTTTGCCAATTAAACAAGCAAATTTTCAGATGGTCAGATAAACAGGTGAAAAGGTTTTCCATTTTTATGTTTTACCATAGACTGTATATATCTTTGTGCAGTCAGTGGATTTTACCCTATAAAAATGTGCATGAGTCAGGCATTAAGGAGTCAAATATATAAGTTACTGGTACTGTCACTTTTCAACATAGTGCAGTGGACTGAAAGCCAAGTCTTACGCAGGCATATTCCAGTTACAGTAAAAAGGGCATTACCATAATGCAGAGAGATTGTGTTCCTGTGACAGCTGTCTAGGATTAAAATGTGTTTTTGGTGGCTTGGTGAAGAGCATAGGAGAAGCCCGCTTGCTGCTTCCATCTTCATGTGCATTTGCTCACAGTGTCAGTCAGTAAGAATATCTTAAACAGTAGGCTGAGGTCTTCGGAGAAAGATGATAGGTCAGCGGGCCACTTCAGCATGCAGCTAAAGCCTTGGAAGTGCTGGGATGTTTTGAGTTCTCTGATTCAGTAAATGGGCAGTCTAGGAAGCCAGCTGCTCTCAGTTGCTTTGTTTGGAAAACCGACCCCTTAAATCCAGTAGGCACAGTGCCTTAATATGTGGCTTAAAGACAAACACACTGCCTATTTAGCCATGATATCAGACCATTGGTGTTTGGCTCAGGAGTTTGAAGCTTATTGTCATATTCATGCAGTGAATGATGTGAGTCATATCTGCTAGAGTTCAGAGGCTCATCTCACACACAAAGTCCAACATACAAGAGCACAGCATACAGAAGAGGGACCAAGACTGATTTAGGTCGACACTGCAGAACATGACATCTTCTCTGGGTAAAACTGGTTTTACATAACGTTTGCGTTTGACAGCAAAACTTCTATATAATAATTTTAGCTTTTTAGCCTATAGCTCAGCTGATACCAGCTACCAATGCAATTAAATGTTTCTGTTATTGTATTAGGGCCTGCTTTGCTTTGTGAGATAATGGAATTATAGATGTTTGGATCTTGGCAGTGATATACGTTATACCAGAGATAACTGTATCCATTTCTGATTATATTGTCTCTTATTGTAAGGAAGACTAACCTCTAAGCTGCTAGAGGGCACACCCATGTCATACAGAACACTTGAATGTGCTTTTTGCATTGTTTTTTTTTTTTTATTGTTTTTATTTTTTCAGTGTGAATTTATTATTTCCTAGACGTTGACAGAATAACTGGCAAAGGACTTTGTGCAGAATTTATCTTTGTACAGACGAATAAAAATAATTCTTGCTTTCTTAATTGCCGACTTTTCATAATTAATTTGAAAGAAATTTGGGGTTTTATATGTAAAAGGGGGAGAAAAATGAGACTAGTTGGACAAATATTCTTAAAATGTTTGATAAGCTACAAGGACAGCACAAGGACAGCACAGTAATAGCAATAGTTGTGGTTGCCTTGAAAGGTGCCAAAAATGCGAGAGCAAACAGGTGCATAAAGATTACTTGTGGATCAGGGCTTTGGGTGCCTTGTGGTACACAGCTGTCATTTGTCATAGCACAAAAGCAAAGTTTTTTTTTTTTTTTTTTTTTTTTTTTTTTTTCTCGGGTGGGTGGGTGGGGTGTATGTTACTGCTGGGCTGGTGCTGTGCCTCAAAGGATTAAGTGGAATTTTCCTCTCTTTTCTCTTGCCAGTAAGTGCAAGGATGCAGTATGTAATGTACACTTGATTCATCTTTAGCCCTTCACTTGCTTTACAGTCTGGAGCAGATGATTAATATTAAATCAATATCTGGTTAATATCTAATGCTATATGCTTTATGTTAAATGTATCTTAAATTTGAGACTGCTTCTATGACGATTGTGCTGTTCAAAAGTCTACTTGCTGCATTTTCATTGTGCATTCATCACAGTTAGTTACACAGTATTCAAGGTGAGAGAAACACCCAGGCACAAGTTCCTGACAGGTATGTTGATCAAGAGATGCTAAATTCATCATTTCTCAGTGGACATGTTATGAATTCGATACATCAACTGTTTGAAGTGTACAGGGTGTGTGACTTGAATAGCTTCAAAGTGGTTGTTGAATCTCACTCTCACATACTAGCCAAGTGTGACGGTTGTGTTCCTGTTATTCCTTGTCTTACTTTATGTAAGCTTTTTAACTGGCTTCTGTAGTTCTTACTCCACAACAACAGCATGACAAGTTTGGGTTAGGGTTAGTAATATTTGATGCTTAATTACTTGATAAATCTAATGAAAGCAGAAATGTCAAGTCCTTAATGCAGATCTCTAATAAAAAATAGAATAGAGTGACACAATAAATTGGTTCCATGTGAGTGCTTCATGCAAGGGCATAAATGCTCTTACTGTACAAAAAAAGAGACAAAAACCCATGGGGAGTAGTGGGGAATAGGTGTCCCGGGCCCTTGGTCAAGGAAAGAACCTCTATCCTTTAGATAATCCGCTGTGGGGGCCTTTGGAGGTCATTTTGCCCCAGGCACAAGGAAGACCTATGGCAGCCCTAACCAATACAATATATTTATTTTTAAGTGTGAAGTGAAGTGATGTGTGCATGCTTCCAATACCTGAATTTTTTTCATTTTCTCTTTGATCTTTCAATCATAGAACCAAATGGTAGTGCTTTCATTTTTTTTGTATACAAAGAAAAATTAGGCAACACTCTCATGATAGAATTTATTGAATGCAGGTCTACATTATTCAGTGGAAGCACTTCAATGATGACTCATATTTTATGATTCTCATTGATGTCTCTCATTGAGGTTGCAGCTTATTCTTCGCTATCCTTTCCCTAAAGGGATAAAAAAAAAAAAAAGTGTATTAATGACATATTGCTTATGACAGGAAGATTTTGCCAGATTTATGTCAAACAAAATATTTCACCAAGCAACAGAAAATGCACTGTCAATCAACAAATTAAAATGAATATACACTGTAAAGAGATGTAAAAGGACTATAGCAGGGCACCGATAGTTTGTCTGTCATTATTATCTAGAGCTGTCAAACAAGATTATGTTGTTGAATCATTTATGTTGCCCTCATGTAACACTGCATGCTGCAGACTGTCATATACTGTATATATATGACAGCCTGCATTATTAAAAAAGCTCACTGTGAGCATTTCATGCTAGAGTCTTCCAACTCAACAGGAGAGTTACATACTTTGCCAATGTCACGACTCTTTGCCCTCAGCTTGTTGACCTGGGATTCAGCAATGTCAGCACGCTCCTGAGCTTCCTCCAGCTCATGCTGAACCTTCCTGTACCTAGACAGGTGAGTATTTGCCTGCTCCTCCTGTTAACAAATTGAAGTTTTGGTATCAAAACCTTTTATAGAATTAAACACTATACAAAGTATGGTTTCTAATCAATAATTAGACTAGCGACCACTTCTGGAAGCTATAATAGGGATCCGAATGAAGACAAAAAATAAAATCATGTCACATGCTTGATTATGTCCATTAGGCCATTACATTTCTTATTATTTTTGTGTCACAAGGCCATAGCATCCCAGCACCCCAACGATTAAAGAAGTGGACATGAAATTGGAAGATAACTGCCTCAAATCAGTTGAAAGTAAATGAGTAATGTTTTCCCCTTCTGCAGCAATTACAGTAAATTTCAGCGTTCCCAAGACAAAGTTAACAAGATAAACAAATCAACCGACTCACAGCCTCCTCAGCCTGTCTTTTGTAGGCCTTCACTTTCAGCTGCAGCTTGTCAACCAGATCCTGCAGCCTGTTAACATTCTTCTTATCCTCCTCGGTCTGCAGTTAGCAGGAAATCATGAGTAAACATTCTCAATATGCACGTTTATCAGATGAATGCACCATTCCAGTGAGAAAAGAACTACCTGGTAGGTGAGCTCCTTTACTCTTCTCTCATATTTACGAACACCTTTGACAGCATCAGCACCACGCCTCTGCTCAGATTCTACTTCAGACTCAAGCTCACGGACCTGAAATATGACCATTTCTATTACTGAGACTGAAAAAAAAAAAAATTGAAAATTGAAAATCAAATAAAAAATTGAGATGAGGACAGCAAACAAACAATTTTTTACCCTAGCCTCCAGTTTCTGGAGCTGCTTCTTGCCTCCCTTCATGGCCAAATTCTCAGCCTCATCCAGACGGTGCTGCAGGTCCTTGACTGTGACCTCCAGGTTCTTCTTCATCCTCTCCAAATGGGCACTTGTGTCCTGCTCCTTCTTCAACTCTTCAGCCATCATGGCAGCCTAAAATATGGCAACCATGAGTACCACCATGTCATTCTCACAGCAACTAAAAGAAACACACAGTAGCATAAGGAAACTAAACAGGTACTTAAACCAGTCCTGACTCACATCAGTGATGGCCTTCTTGGCCTTATCTTCAGCATTTCTTGCTTCCTGGACACTATCCTCCACTTCACTTTGGACCTGGACAAGGTCAGCCTCCAGCTTCTTCTTGGTGTTGATGAGACTGGTATTCTGGGGTTGATATGAAAGAAGTGCTGATTATTTAGCATGTATTGAAACACAAAACAGTATCATTTAAATTAATTCGTGTTGATCAAATTCTGTTGATACCTGGGAGTGCAGCAGCCCCACACGCTCACTGGCGTCAACCAGCTCCTGTTCAGCCACTTTGCGGCATCTCTCTGTCTGCTCCAGGGCAGCTCTCAGCTCCTCGATTTCAGCCATCATCAGGTTGTTCCTGCGCTCCACCATGGCAACCTGCTCCTTCATGTCTTCTTGACCTCTTACAGCTTCATCAAGGTGCAGCTGGGCATCCTGAATTTAAAATGACAATAGAAAATGCCATCAAATTTAACATCAACATGCCTACAGCTGTTTCTTAAGCATTATGCACAGACTTGAAATGTTACCTTCAGTTGTCCCTGGATATTTCGCAGCTGTTTCTGGGCCTCAGCGGCCTGGCGGTTGGCATGACTCAGCTGAATCTCCATCTCATTGAGGTCTCCCTCCATCTTCTTCTTGATTCTCAGGGCATCATTCCTGCTCCTGACCTCTGAGTCCAAAGTGCTCTGCATGGACTCAATCACTCTCTGACTGTTCCTCTTGATCTGCTCTATCTCCTCATCCTTCTCTGCAAGTTTCCTGTCAATTTCACTTTTGACTTGGGTGAGCTCCAGCTGAACACGGAGAATCTTGGATTCCTCATGTTCCAATGTAGCCTGTGAAAAAATGTGACCCATGTTAGCTAGAGCCAAACTGACATTAGTAGAGCACAGAGCAGGTCTTTCACTGAGACAAGCAGAACCTCTTTGTAGTTGGATCAGACTACAAAGTCATTTCTCCAAGTATTCTAGATTTCAGTATTCTAAAAATTTCATGCCCCTTCCCATAAGAAACACTTTTGTTTACATCCTGGAACATGGCTTGAAACGTGGCCTAGCTTCACTAAAACAGATACCAACACAAAAAAATGCAACACTTGCAGCAAGGATTTTTTGTGCAAGGGAGGAAGCAGGACGCAACACAGTAACAATTTTGGGTTGGGTATAGCTCACGCTGAGTCTAGTGCAGTGTTAGCCATCGAGCCATCAGGGTGACAGCTCAGTCCAGACAGTGAGCACAGAAGCTTAACATGGCTGAGGGAAGTGACAGCAAAGGCAGGGACGACAAGACATGGAGTCGAAGGCAGGGCGAAGATAAATACTGCGAAATGGGTCAGACAGTTAACCATTCTGCATGTAAATTGTTTCATCTGATTCCACAGGGGCAATGACTCAGTGACAGGCATTTAGAATAACTAAAGAGAAATAGCCAGTTTTTTCACTCATAGCCAGTTTCTTTATGTCATAGAGAGGCATTGGTATAAAACTGAGACTGTTTCATAGCCAGTTAAAAACTTTGTAGTTGTAATTGTAGTTGCTTTAAACTTTAAACTCTAGATTTTCAGAACTGTACACGTAAGTATTCTAAATACCTCCTGCCACTCTGCCAAAGGAAAGTGTTGATAAGATAATGTACAGCAGATAAGAGAAATTCTATTACTTTGTAACTATTAGGAATGCTAATTATGATTCCATCATAATTATTATTATAATACTGTACCTCTGCCTCTTCCAGGGCAGTCTGGATTTCTGACTTCTCACTCTCCACTGTCTTCTTCCCCTTTTCAAGCTCGTGAATTGTTTTACCCGTCTCTCCAATTTGTTCAGTCAAGTCTGAGATCTCCTCTGTTGAAATGGTGTACCAAATATTACTGACATACATCATTACAAATATTACGCAGTTTAAAAAAATCACTTCTGTATGATATACAATAAATAGAGATGCTTGAGATTTGTTTACTCTGTTTACAGCATTTATCCTGTGAACTAGTAGACACAAGATTTGCTGACTTACGTTGCAGATTCTTGTTCTCTCTCTTCAAGGTTTCCAGCTGGTCCAGAGCTTCTTCATATGAGTTCTTCATCTTGAACAGCTCAGTGCTGAGGGAACGAGCCTCTTTCTGAGCTCCCTCCAGCTCTGCCTGGCTCTCCTCATATTTTTGCTTCCATTCTGCAAGAACCTGAAATCATAATGAAAGAACATGTATCTCATCTTTGTCTAAGGTCTTCATCTCAGTGCTAGAGGCTTAAATCAAAGCCTGACCTTGTCAAAGTTCCTTTGCTTCTTGTCAAGGTTAGCAGCCAGAGCGTTAGCTCTCTCCACATCGATCATCAGGTCCTCTACTTCACCCTGAAGTCTCTGTTTTGTCTTTTCCAGAGAGGCACATTTTGCGTTCACAGCCTCAATTGATTCCTCTGCATCCTGAAGACGTTGGGCAAGCTTCTTCCTGTAAAACCACACATTTGATTAAAGACAGTTCACAGAATCAACACATCTGGAACCATCTGGAGTTCAGAGTTGTCCATTACTTTGCTTCCTCAAGCTCCTCAGTGCGCTGGATAGCATCAGTTTCATATTTACTCCTCCACTGAGCCACCTCGCTGTTGGCCTTGGACATTCCTCGCTGCAGCTCGCACTTGGCTTCCTGCTCCTCCTCATACTGCTCTCTGAGCAGGTCACAGTCATGACGAGCTGCTTGAACAGCGTGAGCAAGGGCATTCTTGGCCTGGGATTTAAATGAGAGTCTGGTTAACATTTGCTAGAAGTCTTGGAGGCTTTTTTCCCTGTAAGTACTTTGAAGATTTTATGTATCTTACCTTAACTTCCTCCTCAATGTGTCTTTTCAGCTCCTCAATTTGCTGGGTGTAAGCCTGCTTGCCCCTTGTCAGCTGAGAAACAAGAGCTTCTTTCTCCTCTATCTGTCGTCCAAATTCACCTAATCAAAAATATTTATTGCTGTGAGATGCACAACACTGAAAATAATACTGAGAAAAATGTCAGTAGAGCACGACAGAACACATTAGGCTGTATTCATACCATTTTCAGTTTGAAGTCTTGCTTTTTGTACACTTATGTCATTAAGTTGACGAACATGTTCATCATTCTTGGTTTTGAGCTCACTTAGTTGATCTTCTAATGTCCTGCACATCTTTTCAAGATTAGCCTGTTGAAAAAATAATATTATGAGTATCTTGTGTTTTTTTTATTCTCCCCTCCTGAAATTGTGACACTCTTACCTTTGCTTTAGCAATAGCCTCCATATTGCTGCTGAGGTCATCGATCTCCATCTTATATTCACTTTTTTCTTTCTCGAGCTTCTGTTTGACACGCTGAAGGTTGTCTATCTGTTCTCCCAGTTCGGCCACACTGTCAGCCTGCTTCTTGCGGAGAGCTGCTGCAGTGGCCTCATGCTGCAGGGTGGACTCTTCCAGGTCACGGCGCAGCTTCTGGAACTCAGCCTCGCGCTTCTTGTTCATCTCAATCTGAACAGCCGTTGCTCCACCTGCTTCCTCGAGCCTCTCACTGATCTCCTCAAGTTCCCTGGAGAGATCAGACCTCTGCTTCTCCACCTTGGCCCGAGCTGCACGCTCAGCTTCAATCTCTTCCTCCAGCTCCTCAATACGGGCCTGACACAGATCATTGTAATTTGTTTAACATTGTGATTGGTCCAATGCTTGGTTTAATATGTACCTAAATTATAATTATACTGTACCTGGAGTTCCTTTATCTTTTTCTGTAACTGGGATCCGAGGGACTGCTCATCCTCAATCTTACTTAGGAGCTGGCTTGTCTCAAAGTCTTTCCTGTAGGGAATGAAATCAATTCAGCTTATTGAAGTAGGAATTTTTTAATATCACTGTATAGTAATTTCATTTGCCATTCTTACTTTTTGAGTTTCTCCTCGGATTGTTGCTTGTCATTCTCCAGATCCATAATGGATTCCTGGGCTAGCTTAAGATCTCCTTCAAGCTTTCGTTTGGCTCGCTCAAGGTCCATGCGAAGCTTCTTTTCTTGTTCCAGAGAACCCTCAAGCTATCATGGATAGAGATTTTAAATAGCCTATATTAAACAGCTTTGTGTTTCAGTTTTTGTGTTTTCAAATGTCAATAACTCACGTCATCAACTTGCTGCTCCAGCTTGGTCTTGGACTTGGTCAGAGTGTTGACTTTGTCTTCCTCTGCCTGAAGATCATCAAGAGTTTGCTGATGGGCCTCTTGGAGGGCTTTCTTCTCCTTAGTCAGCTTGGCAATGGTCTCATCTTGAGATGCCATCTCTTCAGTAAGGTTTTTGACCTATAAAAGTTTATATGAATTTAGATTAACATCGCTTTTCAATCTCCATTGATGCAAAAAATATATATTATTAAAAGATGAAATTTGTAACCTTGTTCTCAGTGGCATGTTTTTCCTTCTCCACTTTGGCCAAGGTGAGCTCCAAGTCATCAATGTCTTTCTTCAGCTCAGAGCACTCATCCTCCAGCTTCCTCTTCTTTGCAGTCAGCTCAGCATTGATCTCCTCTTCATCCTCCAGTCTCTCGGTCGTCTCTTTGAGTTTGGCCTCGAGCTGGATCTTGCTCTTAATGAGCCCCTCACACCTTTCCTCTGCATCAGAAAGGTTTTCACTTTCCTAAAAGATAATGCAGTAAGGTTGTCTTTATTGTCAAATCGGGAATTTCATGTATTTACTAGCAGAAATGAAAACTTGCAATTTGGTAATTATACTTACAGTCTGCACTTGTAACAAGAGGTCATTCTTTTCCTGCAGCAGAGAAACCATCTTTTCTTCAAGTTCTTTCTTCCTGGCCAAAGCCTTTGCCAGATCCTCCTTTGTTTTTTCAAAGCTCTCTTTCATTATAGCCATCTCCTTTTCAGTCTCAGCACTCTTTAGCAGAGGCTTAATTTTGAAGTAGAGTTTCATCCATGGCCAATGTTTGACATTCATGAATGAGCGGACATTGTATTGGATGGTGAAAATGGCCTCTCTTCAAAAATGAAATAAATTTTGAGTTAGCATATTTTTATTACACAATTAAAGTAACAGACCTATAAGTCATACAGTTTGTGATTTGTATAGCCATCAACCAAAGTTGCAGTATATGTTAGATATGTACCAAAGTAACAGTCACAGTTTACCTCCTCTCCATCATCTTGACAAACTCTTTCCTCATGAGGAAGCCTCTGCAGAGAGCCTGAGTCAAAGTCACCAGCTCAGCCAGTTTCTCATCTCTCATCTCCTCCAGAGTACCCAGTAGGCCAGCTTTGAAGAACACCTGAGAGTCAATTATTATCAGAGTGTGAATCAGTAACGATGGTTGAGGGAAAATGTTTATCTCATAGACTGAATCACTGTTACAGTGTGCTCACTTCCAGGTAGAAAAGTGGTGCTTCATTTGAATTGCAGAGAGATTGAAGAAGATTATTTCTGTGGTCATTATTTCACTGTAATTGTAATGTTGAAAGATAAACAGTTCAAGGATGGTCTGAAAAATCTGAGGTGTGATATATTTTATGCTCACTAGTGTCTTTGATAAGCCAAAATCTACACAAAAGTGCAATCTAATTGCTGGTCAAGCTAAATCTCTGCCACTACCCAGCATCCCAAAATACACAACAAGATTTAACAAGATTTTCTCCCTTGAAATGAAATTACGTCTCAGCTTCTTTCACCCACGTTTGTAATGTGAGAGGTTTTCTACCAGGAAGTTATTGTAAACAAACATTGTGATTCGGACTATACTGCTGTGGCATTGGGAAAGTCAACCTGTTAAGGAGAGTATTTCCTTTGTTACCTTAGTGTGACCAAACTTGTACTGAGTGTGGTCCACATCGATGGAGCCCAGAAGTTTCTCTGCCGCCTTCTTGTTGTCAATGAACTGGCCCTCTGGGATGACACTGGCATTTAGTACTTTGTATCTAAAACAACATGGATTTAATTTGGTTAGAAAACATACATTTTAATATTCGTAAACAGCAACCAATGAGAATATATGATAAATCCCAAATACCTCTGCTTGAAGTCACCATAGATGATTCTGCTGGGGAAACCCTTTCTGCAGATTCTGATACCTTCCAGTACACCATTACACCTCAGCTGGTGGATGACCAGGAAGTTCTCCATGAGACCTGTAATACATTGTTTAAAATATATCATAGACATGACATAAAAGTGAGCACATCCAACCAAAGTCAAGCTCAGGTGTACAGAAAAATAAAAACTTCCAGGAAAAAAGGAAGAATATCATCCTGAATATAAAGTGGTAATAAGGTGTTCATCATTGAGGCAAATACAATAGGTTGAAACATTTCAGTAAACTCACTAGGGGCTTAAAGACACTTTGGTTATTGTTCCATTTAGCTGCAATATATTATCATTTTCAAATACTGTATAGTCTCACCGGAAATGTTTAAAGCAGTGTATTTTCTTTGTCTTTTGTCCTCCATTGTTTGACCATATTAACCATTAACATACTTTTAAAAAAAAAGCACATACCTGGAGTTTTTGATTCATTGGGAATCAAGCAGCGTACAAAATGAGGATGTGTGCTCCTCAAATTTGTCATCAGCTTTCCCAAATTCTCCTGAAAAGAAAAAAAAAATCAGTTTGCAAAATATATGAAATTACACATCCTGTAACTGCAATGAATTAAGTTGATGATGTCAAGTCCTATTTTAATTATACAGTACCCTGAATAAAGCAGACACAGTCTGGAAGGAGCCACCCTTCTTCTTGCCACCCTTCTTACCACCACCGCCACCACTACTCTCAGCTGTTGGTGGAATAGCAGTTGAATATAAGGGATTGCATTCAAAATAAGTGGTGCAATTGAACTATCTCAACAATTAGAGTGGACAGATAGCAGAATGTACCTTCTGCTGAAGCATGGCTTGCATACAGGAAGGCCAGCAGCTTCACTGAAGACTTCTGATAGAGCTGAACAACGGAGTCATTCAGGGGATCCTTATTTTTGTCAAGCCAGCCAATAATGTTATAGTCCACAGTGCCAGCATAGTGTACCAAAGAAAAGTGAGCCTCAGCTTTGCCTTTGGCAGGCTTTGGCTTCTCAAAGGCCTTGCTTTTACCAAGATGCTGATCATGCAGTTTGTTCTTGAAGGTCGTGTCTGATGCCTTGGGGAACATGCACTCCTCTTCAAGGATGGAGAAGATGCCCATTGGCTGTCATCGAGAAAATGATAATTACACACACAAAAAAGCAAACAAACAAACAAACAAAAAAAAAAAAAAAAAAAAAACAAAGCAAAACCAAAACACAACTGAAATTGATCATACATGTTAATTTGTAAATACACTATACATGACCTACCTTCTCAATCAGCTCAATGCAGGCAGCCAGATCCATACCAAAGTCAATGAACTCCCAATCAATTCCCTCTTTCTTGTACTCCTCTTGCTCCAGGACAAACATGTGGTGGTTGAAAAACTGTTGCAGTTTCTCGTTGGTGAAGTTGATGCACAGCTGCTCCAAGCTGTTGAACTTAAAAAAAAAAAAAAAAAAGAATATCAAAAACATAGTGTAATTCAAAATTAATTTGTAAAAAACCCAATGCAATTGTTTAATGAAAAAATGATACAATTAGGCAAGTGTAGTTGTGTACTCAGCAAAAATATTTGTATTGTACTTACATCAAAGATTTCAAATCCAGCAATGTCCAATACGCCAATGAAAAACTGTCTTGGCTGCTTTGTGTCCAACATTTCATTGATGCGGACAACCATCCACAAGAACATTTTCTCATAGACGGACTTGCAGAGAGCCATCACAGCATTGTTCACCTGGTTTTGCAAATAAATGATATGGCATTATGTTTGAAATCAAGACATGTTTTGTTTTTGCCATCCAAGTCTCAGTTAAAGGCGTATTACAGTAACGTATAATCTCTGTGCTACAACAGCACCCATATTAAAGTATTATATGAAAGTATTATACCTGTGGGACAGTCTGACCCTTTGTCACAAACTCATTTCCAACTTTAACCCTTGGGTAGCAGAGTGCCTTAAGTACGTCAGCAGAGTTCAGGCCCATGAGATATGAGATTTTATCAGCAACTGAAAGAAAGAAGAAAAGTTTGATATGATTACTTCCCAGTGTGGCAAGATTGCCGCTAAACTGATGAAAAGGACAGAGAGGCTTACCCTCAGTGCCATCAGGCTCGGCCTGCTCTTCACGTTGTTTCTGCTTGAACTTCATGTTGCCGTGTTGCATCACAGCTCCAGTCAGCTTGTAGATGCCTATCTTCTCATCCGCATTGAAGCCCAGGATGTCAATGGCAGTCTGAGAAAACCAAATGTATACAGAGCCATTGTTTGAATCATATCTGCAGTCATTGACAAATGATAGTGTTCGGAAATGTACTCTTTTTTGCAACATGAAGGCAATTATTTTCTTACATCAGTGGCAATGAACTCCTCAACATCATTGATGCTCTTGACTGTGATTTCACCCTGACTGATCATGGGATAGTCATAGGGGTTTGTGGTGATCAGAAGAGCCTCTGAAAGAAACGTTTGTTAATTCTTGCAGGTCAAAATACTATATCGCAGTTATTGTATTGACCTTATCCAAAATCCTATACCTAGTAGCTCAGGTTTGTGGCCAGTTGTGAGCTGGTAGAAGATGTGGTAGCTTCTCTCAGCAGACAGCTGGAATGTCACTCTTGACTTCTCCAGCAGATCTGATCAGATAGGAATGAGATTTACTGACAGTCACCTATAGGTGCTCGATGAGCTGAGGGTATAAAACAAACCATGGTGTAGCTAAGTTTCTAGCCTTACATGTTTCAATGTCTGCTGAGGCCAGCTTTCCGGTTGTTGCAAAATGGATTCTGATGAATTTACCCTAATTAAAACAGACTGCAATTTAAAATTTTTACATACTTTTTTGTAATAGATTTTTTTTTTTTTTTTTTTTTTTTTTTTATTCTACAATATTGTCAACACTTACAAAGCGGGAGGAGTTGTCATTCCTCACAGTCTTGGCATTACCATAGGCTTCCAGCAGGGGATTGGCTGCAATGATTTGATCCTCCAGTGAACCCTTAATTAACACAGACATATATTTAGGCTGATGATCACAACTGCACTAAATATGCCAAACAATGACCCAGAATGCATGGACACTTGGAGCTACTATGTGCTTTGTTTACAGCTTCATACACTTTTTCCCAAGAAAAGCTTTATCCTTGAACCTGCATTTTTCCAGCAACTGGCTCCTCTTTCTTCTTTGTTGATGACACCGCAATTGTCGCAAAGTACTGGATCACACGTTTGGTGTTCACAGTCTTCCCAGCACCAGATTCTCCACTTGAAACAGAAAAATAAGGCAGTTCGCAGGAAAAACCCATTGGTTTAGTTTTAACTCAACAAACTCTACACCTAATCTGACTATATATGTAGTGTATACTGTCAAACATTAAAAAAAAAAAAAAAAAAGATGTGGTGTAAAATGCTTTTCATAAACATGCAACTGTAGGTTTGAGTAAAGTCACTCATTTGCAAATCTGTGTATAAAAAGCAAACTTACGTGATCAGGATTGACTGATTCTCACGGTCTGTGAAAAAAGTGACATCATTTCACATTATTTGATTGACATTTATGATATATATCATACATTGTGTGTAATATTTAGTAAATGAATACCCATTCGACTTAACCAATGATAAGGTGTTTTATACTAAGAACCATTTGATTATTTTAATTAAATCATTTTGATGTTACATCAAAAACAATTATTTATAAAAAAAAGGGTTCTAATTTCTACTTGCACAGCATGTGTTCCAGTTCTTCATTAAGACATTTATGAAACTTTTAACACTTTTTATACACACTGAAAATTTTCTTTCATCCTTAAAATATTCCTGACTGTACCTTTGAGACCTTTGAGCTCACGTACCTGTAAGCATGAACTGATAGGCGTTATCAGAGATGGAGAAGATGTGTGGTGGGGCCTCAATCCTCTTTTTGCCTCTGTATGCTGTTACAACTTGAGAGTCATACACAGGAAGCCACTTGTAGGGGTTCACAGTGACGCAGAACAACCCGGAGTAGGTCTGTAGAGACACACACAGTTGTTACTCCTTCTTATTCAACCCTTTACTGTCATGTGAGGTTTGATCTACTGATGTACTGGACCGACGTTTCAGTTCAGACTCACGTAGATCATCCATGCTGCATAGCGTTCTTTGAGGTTATACAGCACAGCAGGCTCATTGAGGTGGGTCATCATGGCCATATCCTCAATCTTATCAAACTTTGGAGGATTCATGGGGTGGATTTCATCCTCCTTCACAGTGAGGGTCTGCAAGAGAAAGATCAGTTCAGTTATAACAGTGGACTGGTGTGGACACGGTCATATTGTTATTCATACCGAGTACTTTTTGTACCTTTTGTATATTCTTGCAGATTGTATATAGTCGTTCATTGTATATAGGAATGTCATATATTCTTTCTATTTTATCTTTATTTCTATCTTATTTTCTTTTATTTTTTATTATTATTACCGTTATTATTATTATTTGTATTTTTTTTATTTTTTTTATTTTTTTTACTTGCACAGTGCCGGAGTTGTTGCAATTACATTTCACTGCTGCTGTACCTGTACATTCATGCATGTGACGAATAAACCTTGAATCTTGAATCTTGAGATATAGTAACTGAAATAATAGGCGGGACTCTCCAAAATCAGTTCAAAATCAGATTGTTTCTTTATTGAGACTTTTCTATCAAGAGTTTATCTCTAAAAGGAAAAAAAAATGAGTAGCTTGGTTTTCTATCACAAAAAGTAAACTTTAATCAACAGGGCAGGGCAATGCTACAATGAAAATTCTATCTAGTGTGCTATCTGCATTGTGTTAAACCACAAAAGTCTCATGTCTACTGTAAGATGTGACAATTCAGCTTATGCATGGGCAGTTACTGTGTCATAAAAATAATAAATGAAATGATCTAAAAAATGATTGGTTTACATGCCGATGTCTGGTCTCACCTTTCCACACAGAGTCTCTACAGTGGCTTTACCACCTTCTCTCTTGATGAGCTTCCCCTTCAGGTACATCTCACTGGCCTCAGACACAAAGTAAGCTGTTTTAGCATCAAATGGCGTGTTTTGAGCTTCAATTCGCTCCTTCTCTGGCTTACGGAGGTAACTGGCCGCCGGGCCAAAACACTCCATTTCTGCGTCCCCACTCATGATGGCACCTTATCTTTAAGATTAGAGAAGAGGGAGGAAATCCTGTTAATTCTAATTATAATTTTACACAGAGCATTAGGGACGTGATCGTATTCTTACAGCTTTGTATGTTTCATATGGAGACAGTGTCAAATTAGTCCATGAACACACAAAAAAAGCTAAAATTCCTGTATAAGTTACAAGCGAGTGACATCTTTAAAAATAAATAAATAAATAAAATCCAGTAGCTGTGCATAATCACTGTTGATGCCATGACTTCTTATATGTGATCCAACCTTTTGTACAGTTACACAGTCTCAGGCACACAAAGTGCACTGATTCTTGGGAATTTGGATAAATCATGTCCCACTAAGAAAAATGCTATTTCTGTTGGAAATTTACAACATTTTAATGAATAAAAAGAATCAAGGGGATAATCAGGGGGTCCTTGGCACATCTGTAAGGTTCTTTCATAGGTTTATTTTTAATTTTTAGTAATTTAATGATTATATGTTGGCCCATGACCTACAAAACCAGTTGTCCTCGAATAGGAGATAATCATTTCAACTTGGTTAAAACAACAAAAAGTAATAATTTCACTGAATAATATATTTACCACATGAAAGAGTACATCATAATATGTATTAAAAACTACAAACGATGAGTTTTGAACAATATTTACTATTATTTTGTGGTTGCTCAAAATGTGTCCCACATATTTGTCACCACCGTCAGATATTTATTTAAAAAAAAAAAAAAAACTCTACAAATACAAGGTCAGTTACATTCCTGGGGACCCCTTTTCAAACCTTCAGCTCTACTGCATGCTTCAAGACCACTCAGGCTCCTGTAAGTTTGCTATTTTATCTTAAATCTCTTCATATTTTTGGACACTGCTACTGTCACAACAATAACATGTCAACACCGTCACTTTTGTGTAAAAAATATTAGATTAGATTATGGCATAAATGTATACTTTTTAAGAAGAGGTCTGATGCAAGTAGCAACAGGGGGGAAACAAGATGGCTAATGTGAACAACTCATGCTTATTATGTGAAAGAGTAGGTTTTTGTCACCACCGTCAGTTTTCTGTCTGACGGTGATGACTGAAGTCTGCAAAAATGCTTATAACAGTGCTCAGGATTGTTATTTTTTTGTACGAAATAGTTAAATAAAGTTGTTAAGCAAGAAGCCATTGACTTGAGTGGTATAAATTTTGGAAATGTATGTTGTAATGAGGCCACTGTCACCACCGTCAGAAGCAGTTATATTTTTTTTAAATGAATATGTATAATACAATATGTTCCTTTGGTGCTGTTGAATTATTTAAGTATTAGTCTCTTTTAATACAAAAATATGTTTTTCAAATTAAAAAAAACATTACGGTGATGGTGTTGACAAAAACAAAGTAGCCTAATAACTGGGAAAACGTCTATTTTATGAAAAAAATGCAAAATGAGGAGGTTGCACTGGTACATTGCTGAACAGCCAAGACCTTGGCCTATAATGATATACCTTCACATTTTGTAATTTAACTCACTTTTTCTTTCTTTTTTTTTCTTTTTTTTTTCAAAATTAAAACCTGTTTTATCCAAATTCCCAAGAATTAGTGAGTGGTAAGAAAAAGCAGCAGTAGAAATAGTGATCCTCTAAAGGGCGGATGATACTGTTAATGTGACCTTTCAAATATCGTAGTCTATTAATGGATTAATGTATGACTGAGATTTCATTAACAAAAACGATAGTAGAAACACAATCAAAGAAAAAAAATCAAGTAATCAAGTCATACCTCTACCATGCTTACCAGCCAAAGCAGAGTTATTGGTTAAGAATGTATTTGGAAAATGCAAGAGTGGTAAGAACAATTTACCTTGTAGCCTCCCCCCCAAGAAAACCAGATGTTATATTGCCTATGACGATTCTGAGGAAAGGAAGACGTCAGTTTGCATTAGTAATTGCTTCAATCATTACATTGTATTTGAAGATCAACTTACTGTAAAGTGAAATCCTGACATGAGCAAACAAGTTCTCTATTCACTTTGTGGTGTTTGCAAGCATCTTGGCAATAAGTGGCCATAAGTGCCCAGCATTGTTCATTAAGCTGTTGGCTTTCTCCATGCTAATAAAAGACTGCAACTGACTCACCTTGACTGGGTGCCTGTCAGTCCTTGGGGGCGTTCAGTGTTGCTTCTTATATAGAGAGATGAGTGTTCCCTCCGCAGAATGACTTGCTTTATTTGGTAAGGCAGTTTTATAGTGTTTAGCTATGTATTTTTGCCACTAGTCTGATCTCGTGCATCTTCTATCACCTGTCTGCAATGACAGTTATGATTTATTACAAATTAAACTCCTACCACTTACATCGGGTGTGAGTCACAAGGTGACAATAGGTTTTAGGGATGTAGTATTTAAATTGTACAATTAAATTTAAATTGTACATTGAACTTCATTGTCACTACTGTTATTTAACATCTAGAAGTCTTCACCAAATCAACTGAGCCTTACCAGCCACGGGACCAGTGTGCCAGTGTGATTAATATTTTAATTTTTTTTCATACAGTATCTCTTTTTATTGTAAAGTATCTGAGTACCAAGAAAAGCACTATACAAATGAAATCTACTTTTATTGTTGTTGTCATTATCATTATTGTTATTATTATTATTATTATTATTATTTGTTTCTTATAGAAAGCTTGATGTTCCTAGAGGCTGCTGTAATAAAAAGGAGCACATACAACAATTTTGTCTGTTATTTTATTGTATTCCCTAAGTACATCAAGACACTTATGATGTCGCATTTTTTAACTTGGTGTAAATATTGTTCTTGGAGGCACATCAGTTTTTGAAGTTCAGACATTGTTGTGGTCTTATCTTAACACTAATCTCCTTAATGCACCTTGGCACTGCAGAGGATCCGACTTTAGCCGTGGAGAGGCTCTCATATGTCACTGGCATTCTATTGCAGAAGCCTTGCAAGTCTTTCGTGTGACAAAGGAACAAAATTGGACGTAGCAGTTGTTGGTCTAAGAACTTGTGAAAATGATGATACCTCATGATAGCCGAAACAGTTGCCGAGGCTTGCATTTTATGAAATTCCAAAGTTAATTGGATTTGCTCTCCAGGAAGGAAGGACAATAAAAACAACAATATCTCTATTTATAGTACTCTCATTTTCTTTGTTCTCTCATTCATGTATATGAGCAAATTACGTGTACTATATTTTGCAACCATACAGACAGTTAACAAGGAACAGATGAACTGTTCATACCCCCAAATACACTGTTGATTTAGTGGCCCAAATAATGACGTCACAAATTAAACCAAAACAGTGCCCACATACAGTTGTAGCTAAAAGTGTGGCTGATTTTCACCTATAGCTTCAACACATTTTAGTATAATTTTATATTGTCAACAAATGGAATGCTTATGTTATTACATTACAAATTAAATATTCATTGACAACAACAAACATTCATAAGGGGGAAAAAATGGTGATGGAATTTTCCTTACAGGTGTCTTGCTACAAAACATCTCAATTTTAGTACATATCATCGTTTCTTGCAAACAGACATAGCATCTTATAATTCTACATTGCTAATCCTTGCACCATCCTTCAAAGGATAATTTGACCTCCTCAGAGTATAATCATGCCTGCCAAGCTGTCTAATTATTTTTATTGCAGCAATGTAAAAGTGCTTATGCTCCAGTTAAAGACACAAGATTATCTGTCACCGGAGTGGTGTGTGAGCAACAGAAGGACGTGAGAACATCAGGATCACTCTGGTTTTGATGTAGTAATGTGTGACATGATGTGAGTAACTGTGAGTAATTGAGTGAAGTCAGATTATACTGCACACTGCTGGCTATCACTACACACTGTTGTTTGGCATTTTTAATTGATCACAGATGTAATAAAATGTCAGTGTGCAGCATATACTTTGTTTAAATGCAGTGGCATTGTAACAGGCATATTTTTCCTTCACTCTCCCACATTTCAAAACAATTATTTTGGTATGCAAAACTAATTTTAGAAGGCATGTTTAGGCTTATCTAAAAACGAAGGGAAGGAGCCTATATGCCACTAGAGAAACCTGTTGCACTACACTGGAAATTTCTCTCAAAGACTAAATCAAGGTTAATATGCTATTAATATGTTATTACCTGCCTGGAAACTCAAACATACACAGGTTCGATAGATTTGAATATTGATGGCTCCTTAAGCTCTGATACAGCTAAGGCTGCAGATAGCTTTAATATGTGTTTCACAACCATAGCAAGTGACTTAGTGCAAAAACTGCCGGTTAATGAAGGGAATTATGGGGATAATTTATTCTGAGTCAAAAGGGATCAGGGATGAGTAGTTTTGTTTTAACTAAATAATAACAACAGCAATCACCAAAATGTTCAAGGACCTGGATACTAAAAAAGCCACTGGCGTAGATGCCTTTCCAGCTAAGTTCCTGAGGGATGCTGCAGAGGTTAATGCTCCTTATGTAGCACAAACTGTAAATCTCTAAATTTCCCAGTCAAAAGTCCCTCAGGAACGTAAAAAGGCCAGAGTTCAGGCCAAAAGCTTTTGTCCATATTGAGTGTTTTAAGTATGGTTCTTGAAAAAGCTATATATGAACAGATTTTTACTTATGTTAATCAGTTCAACATTTTATTTGGCTTTCAGTCAGACTTTAGACAATCATATTCAACTGAGACATGCGTGATTTATTTAACTGATTTTATCAAAAAACACATTGACAGCAGCAAATACTGTGGAATGACAATGGCATTTGACACAGTGAACCATCAAATATTATTAATATAGCCAATAGGTTTTAATAGGGTGGCTTTAAATTGGATACGGTCTTATTTTTCTGATAGAGTTCAAATGGTAGCTGTTGGAGGTAATCTCTCAGAGCCCAAAAACCTTACCTGTGGTGTCGCGCAAGGAAGTATACTTGGTGCTTTCTTGTTTTTATTGTATATAAATGACATGGAGTAGCTTGCTTGTGTCTTTTATTTTTGTATGCAGATGATTCAGTGCTGCTGGTAACTGGAGAACACTTAGAAACAGTGAGAATATCACTTATACAAGAACTCCGAAAAGTAAGAAGTTGGTTATGTGATAATAAGTTATCTCTGCACTTAGGCAAATCTGAATGGTTTTTGGAATAAGGAATAAATTAAGGGACTTTAACAGTTTTTCTGTTGAAAGTAATGGTACAGTGTTAAAGGAAAAGTGTTCTGTTTCTTATCTTGGATGTGAATTGGACCAGTGTATGTCTGGTGAGACTATGGCCCACACTGTCATTGGGAAGGTCCATTCAAAGGCAAAATATTTGGCAATACCATGAGGATAGTGGCTCTATCAGTAGTCCAATGCCACTATATTTACACCTGCATAACTTGGTATAGTGGTATACCTAAAAAAAAAAACAAAAGATAAACTTCAAAAAGCCAGAATAAATCAATGAGGGTCATCCTTATTCTCAGTCCACGTACACCCACTGGTCTGAACCATTTTAAGGAGCGTAATTGGCTCCCTGTGGAGGGAGAGTTCAACAGTTAAAACTTCTTATCTTTTTTTTAAGCATGGTCCAAATTATTTTTCAGATATTTTCAGTTTGTTTGGGATTCCCATGGCCTGAGTGCAAGAGCTAGTGTATGTAACGTGAAGCAAACCAATCTTAAAAGTAAAGGCATGGAGAAAAACACTCTATACAGGGGTGGAGGAATGGAACAAAATCCCAAATGAAATTAAATCTGCTCATGTTTTGAACAGTTGAAGAAATGGATGCTGAACAAATTATCATGACGAAACATCCAGCTCTTGGTATTCAGGCCAGGTCACCCCCGTGTGGGTTTTATTTATCCTAATTTTGTGCTGTTTTTCCTCATTTATTCATTTATGTGTATTAGGGTAAAATATGAGTTATCTGTTGCAGTTTCTCACTATTACTTATTAATTCCTGCCTGCCTCCCTGCCATGAATTTCAAGGACCACAGCGGAAATAAATCATGCAACTTTATTATGATATCCTGACTAATTTTAGTGTACTGTATGCACATTTGTGTACTGTACTTTTAATGAGTCAAATATGTATTCCCAGTGCTTTAAGTCACGGCATGCAGTGAAGGGGACCTCACCCAACTGGCTGACCACCAGGCAGCACTCAGCTCCCCTACAAAAAATTAAAACAACCATCAAGCAGCGATACAATAAAAACAGCAGTAATATGAGCGGATTAACCCAAGGCAGCCTGGGAGCCAGTGTTGCATGCTGACTGTCAAACTAGTCCCCTTTATATACACTGCAGTGGTTTGCAAATTGGAAGATTGGTTAGTGGGTGGAGCTGCTACTTCACCACACCTACGCACTGGGATTGCAATCAGGGGCAGGTCAGGAGTGAGAGTCCTTCAGAGGTTATTTCAGAAATTTATTAAGGACCAAATTCCTTGCCACACTGAGCCAGCGAGTCAGCTGTCAACTAGAGCTCTTTTATCTCCTCTGGTACTGTCATGTGAGTGTGCCAATAGACACTGCAAATAATAACAACACAATAACAATAAAACTCCAATGTAGTATTTTGAAGTTACTGACTCTGACATACTCAAATGAAATGTCACAAACCTAGGGAGATAATGAGAAAATGGGTGGGCCATCATGAATATGCAATCAAACAGACTGGTAAATGTGAGGGGTGAAGGTAATGAACAAAAAAGCCATCACTAGAAGAATGCACTCAGTCTAGGTCTCTGCCTGTGTTATCTCCTGTTTTCCAAACTACAGCTTACCCTATGTGGTGAGCAAAACTTTGGCCAATTGCTTTGTCCAGCTCTTTTCAAATTACAAATTACTGTATGACTCAAGTATAGAAAAGAAAATATAGAATAGCATAGACAAATATACTGTAAACCTCCCAGGGCCTCTTGAGTTCAGCTGTTTCCAAAAGAGCTCAAATTAAAATGGCAATACAAATACACACACAACCCACTCAGTGATGGTTGATTGACATGTCATTTCTTACAGTCACGAAGCATCAGGCAGTTTAACCCATGCTTGCTGACAGATTCAGATCAGCCTCTGATACTTTTTACAGTGTTCTTCTGTGTGTGCTCTGTGTTCTGCTGACTTTCTTTGTCAACAGTGTGTTATATAAAATCATCCACATCTGGGATTTTTTTCACCTGCAGAACAAGCACGACCATAAGAGGATTAAAAAAAACAAAAAAACAAAAAAACCCAAGCTAGACAGTGAATGAAGTGACGGAGCAGCCAACTAACCAAGTATGTAAAGATAGAGAGAAACAGAGAGCAGCGGTCGGTCGAGCGAGCTAGACAGTGAGTGGAGAGAGAGAGTAGAGGGAGCTAAAACAAACGTTTTTCAATTCAGCTCACTTCAACTATGATGACACAGTCATAACGGTGCACAAAAAATTAACCTGATATACAGAGTAGTTTGGAGATTAGGTGCGAACAGACAGACAGACAGAAAGACACACACACACACACACACACACCTGATCAAATGCGTGATCCTCTCAAGGCTGCCACCAAGTCAGGATGAGAAAGCATCTATGAATCCAGAATGATTTGAAAACTGTGATTAGATTTTAACATTTAACACTATGTAATTACCATTTATCATTTCAATAGCAAATTGCTATATGTTATTTGAGGTGAAAATCCTCATCACTTGTACTGCAAAACAAGATGTGTTGAACAAGAGCATGGTATTTCTCCAAAAAAACCTGAATCCTCATACCTTGTGAATGTGTCCTTAACATCGTACAGTGGTTTGGCCAACCAATGGATGACTGTATTAAAAGCACAATTCACCCAAAAATAAACATCTTCCTCCACTCAACTCAACACTGCGGTGGCTCAGCTGGTAGAGCTGAAGTCCTTACGCCAGTAGCCTGGGTTCAAATCCAGCCCGGGCCATTTGATGCAGGTCATTCCCTCATCCCCTGCCTTTCCTGTCTCTCTATTTGTCACTATCAAACAAAAGCAGAACTGCCAGAAAATAACCATGCTAATAAAGGAGCTCAACTAGTGGACCGCCAAAGCACAAATACATAATACATAACTTACGTACAAATAAGTGATTTCAGCTACATCTCCTTGTCGGAATGACAGAAAAATTATTAGAGTTGTTAAATGATTGCCTATGTCTGATGCAAACAGTGATTAAAACAGTCAAATATGCAGTTCTATGGAGGAGGATAAACAACCTTGAGGGCACATAAGTGAAGCGATAAGAAGTAATCACAGATGACACTGTTTGCTGTGGTCATTTGACTGTTACAGCAAAAAATGGCGATTACGGTTTTTTGCTATGGTGACAATGCAAGTCAGCAGAGCTGTAAAGTGTGTTACACTTGCATGAGAACTGTGCAGACACATTGTGCTGCTGATGGAGGATCTGAGGGGCGTAAAAAAGGTATTGCCATCTCAGCTGGCAGCCCAGTTTTGGGCAATCTAAAAAAAAAATGTTGCCGGTCGGAAATTTACAATACCAAACCTCCGATGAGGGGCGAGGCTGTGTGGTACGATGTCATTCATTTTCACTGCATTTAAATTTATCAGTTAATTTTTGCTACTTCCACCGTTAAGCCTGCACCTTAAATGACAAATGACAAATTTTTTGTTTAAATAAAATGGTATAGTGATGGATGATAAAAAAAAAAATCAGTTGTTATTTTAATCAAATCATTTCTGGATGTCACCATCATTGTTTTTTAATCCTCATGTATAGTTAATACATAATTTAATTTTTGTTACGTCTACTTCTTCATGGATACCGTGGCACATGAATTTCTGAACTTAAGTCAGATTTCTGCCTGATGGTGACCCTATGTTGTATATAATCTTGGTTTATGTGGGCAATCTTTAGAAATATTAAACAGTGCAATGTGTACAGTGCTTTATGATCTACAGTGATTTTTCCTTGTAATGTCTAGGCTGGTACTTTGAGAAACCCTAAATAGGATGATTCATTAAGTGCCATGATTTGTCCATTCACGTTAAAAAGGATCGATGCACAAGAAAAGTGGAGCTGCTGGAAAGTCTCCAGCTTGCTTTCGAGTCTGGTTATATAATTGCTCAGGAATTTCAGCCTACATCCCACCTGCTCCAAACTGGATTTAAACAACAAAAACAACAAAAACTGTTTTACAAGAAAGCTGAAATTCTCAGTTAAATCTTCAATATTTTTAAAGCACGTTCCTTTTGTCTCACAGCGCCCTGTTGGCATCCAGAGCGAACAGGTGGTGTCACAGTGATCTGTGTCTCCAGGTCTGAGACAGACACTTGTGTTGTCTCGAGGGCGCAGATGTATTTTTAAATCAGGTCTTTTAATGGTCTTGTTCTACTGTGTGTTCTGACAGATGAACTGAAGACAAGGCTAACCTTGCAGCCTGACCTTCCCCTAAGTCAAGTGTTTGTTCCCCATATGCCTTAAGGACAGGATCATGTTATATGATGTGTAGTACTTTGCATTCTTTCCTTGTTGTAAGATGATACTGATCTGGCAAAGATTAACAGAGGGCATTAAGGAACTAAACTCTAAGGACTTCACACGTTACAAAATAGGCAAATATATTCAATAAAAATGTGAAACTTGATCTCTTATCCCCGTGAGTTCATATTAGGAAGAAATACAAATATAGCTGTCTCCTCAGCAATGTTCTCAGCACTCTGCCATTTATCACATTGCCTCAAGCCTTATTGTGGAACAACCTTTGATATAAAATTGTCACCCTCTCGCCTTTGGTGGCCTTAGCCTCTCTCCAGCAGAGACTGATGAACTAGAAACTTTTACTATTACATATCACCTGTAAATATCTATAATGGCTCCATTTCTACAGGTAAAATGTCATAAATAAGTAGTGATGCTTATGTTCCATTGTCTTCATTGTTTTGAAGAAAAACTCTCAGCTCACTCTTTGCAGCTACAGTTGCCAGTTTTGCATTGCCTGTGTTACAGTAAATTGTACGTTGACTTAGTTCATGCCGGACGAATATTATTTTGTTATTTTAAAAGATTAAGTGGGGAAAAAAATAGCTAATTAACAGGGCAGAAGGGTTAACCCTTCTCCGAGTTTTCATTTCTATGATGAGTTGTGAAAAGAAGCAACATGGGCATCATGATTTACAATATCCAGCACACTGGGTTCGCCTGAAGAAGTTATTTTGGTTACCTTCTAGCATCAATTTGGTCAGAAATAATTTGCATGATTTTTCTATACTGCTACTTCTCTTCATGAGACCACACAGTAGTATTCTGCATCATAATGGAGTTCAATTACTTTTTAACACCCGCCTCGAAGATGAATACACAGCCAATAATGGGCGTATGATAAATTTGAGGGTGTGGTAACATAAAGCAGCGCTCTCCCTGTGTGTTACGGTGCTCTGCTGCTTCTATTTTCATCCCAGACCCCCTATGTAGGCTATGTTGAACTCTGTCAACAGGGTGCAACACGGCCTACATACAGGGGTATACGTTGAAGCACATATACAAGCTGTCAGGTCACAAGACTGCCAGTACCATTATCACCACTACTGAAAGATTTGCAGTTATCGTAACCCCAAGAACTTTTCGCGACAGCAGGCATCAGTTCACAAGGTTATTTTGAATGTGAAACTGCACACAGTCAACATTCAGACAAAAATGTGTTTGGTTCCTGTACCATGATTTAATAGCAATAATGATGAACTATCTGATTTCTAACATTGGAGTTTGGCTTAAATTAAAAAAAAAAAAAAAGTTGTTTGCAGTTGTCTACAGTTGTCCTATATAGTCTGTAATAAGGAATTAATGGAAACATTGAGTGGCTTCAGCATGCAGGCTTGACTCAAATTGTTTGCAGCAGGCTTTTACACTATATATTTTAATGAATTCAATTGCATGATGTGGAATTAATGTGTCATGTTTTGACTTTTACATTAAAAACACCCAACAACTCATTGCTTGCAGATTTATTTCTTGTTGCACACTAGAAGACAATTCCACAAGAAAAAATCATATTGTATGATTTCTTGACTGTCTCAGCTAGACCGTGATGCTCACTCTTCAGCCTCCTTTCCCTTTAAACGAAGACAAAAGAGACACAAGTCAGTGGTTAAGAATACATTTATATGGAGCACTGAAATTTTATAATTCCTGGTATCATCATGTATGAATCATCATGCACTTATCAACTGTCAAAACGTCTGTACAGATGCTGTCATCATCACTATCTTCCTTACTATTATTGTGAGTAAAAAATAGTTAATGAAAAGAATTGTATATTAATGTACCCTGACAATGTCACGGCTTTTGGCTCTCAGCTTGTTGACTTGGGACTCGGCGATGTCAGCGCGCTCCTGAGCTTCCTCCATTTCATGCTGAACCTTCCTGTACCTGGACAGGTGAGTGTTGGCCTGCTCCTCCTGGTAATTAGAGCACAGTAGTGTGTGTGTGAGCCATCTTACACGTTGTGGAGATGAAAACAAAAGGACCAAAATCACACTGTACCATGTTATAAGTCCTCTGATGGTAAAAAAAAAAAATAATAATATATATATATATATATATATATATATATATATATATATATATATATATACACACACACATCTTGTTGGGTGTGTTACTTGTCTATAATACATCAGTCCAGTGATGACCTTGTTAGATATATACAGTAGGGACACTCACAGCATCCTCAGCCTGTCGCTTGTAGGACTTCACTTTCAGCTGCAGCTTGTCAACCAGATCCTGCAGTCTGGTGATATTCTTCTTGTCTTCCTCAGCCTACAGGTGGCATGCAGCATAATATTTTTGAATAATCATCTCTCCACCTTTTATGTAACATCTTCAGATTCCATTAACAGCATTGTGCCACAGTTTAGCCTCTACTGGAACAATGGCAAGAGCGACTAAGCCAATTTTTCACTTTAAGTAGCTGCAAAATTGCTTGAGGGGCTCGCGCAACAGTGCAAATCCCTCTTCACTCAACAAATTGTCGTCTCTGCCAATCACGTCGCCTGTCAGGACGGTATAGGCATGCACAAGTTTCTCATCTCTCCACTTAGTCACAGTGAAAACGTATAAAATAGCACTGTAAATGTCACACATGAAGTATGCTCATAACATATACATAGCTACAGATATTTATAGCCGCTATGGCACCATGGTTATTTTTAGCTCTCTCCTGCCTCATGTCTTCAGTATGTCTGCTGTTGAGGCTTTACACATATGGTGATTCATGCCCTCTAGGGGTTTGAAACACATTCTACATATAGGATTCCTTCCACCAAATTATACTACCTTTAAAAAATTAAATATGACTGTGATAACAGACAGTCCATCCCCTTCAAATGAAATATTTTAACACATAATGTTAGATTTACACTATTTCTTTCCCCTCTGTTTGTACCTGGTAAGTCAGCTCCTTCATTCTGCGTTCGTACTTGCGGATGCCCTTCACTGCCTCAGCACCGCGTCTCTGTTCAGCCTCAACCTCAGATTCCAGCTCTCGAACCTTGGACACAAGATTTCCAGATTTTAACAGTTAACAGGGTTTGGGTTATGTTGCAACAGAGCAGTGATAAGATAAGGTGAAACTGACCATGTGGGCAAATTGTGCCGCTGTACCAGAAAATAGATACAAGAAACAGACCAAGGCAGTTGAAATTCAAAGAGTAAGCATAAGCAAAAGATTAACATCCTGTAAATATATACAGTTGCAAACACTGCAACATGATGAGTGGAATATAAGAATGAAAAGTATGAGGAAAATTACAGCACTAGGGTGTACTTGGAGAAAATAGGTATAAAAATATCTGTAAGAATGCAACATGCAACACAGTATACAAGTATACGAGCATATGAAAAATCAGGTGCACAAACGAGCAGTGTATATAAAATGAGCTGACATGACTTATGGTCACTTTATGTGTACACATTGTACTTTTATTCATTTTACTGATTTGGTTTTAAATGTCTATAAAATTGTCTGTACTTTTATTTATCTTATTTTATATGTATGTATTTTTTAAACTTTCCTTTTCCTTTACTTTTGTCTGCAAAGCAATTTGAATAGCCTCTGTATATGACAAGGTGCTATATAAATAAAATAGTCTTGCCTTAACACATCCACATAAGGCCATTCATATGTACAGAAAATGTCCAGGCCTGTATACATGTATTGCAAAAAACATACTCATCTACTGAATGTATCCTCTATAGATTAACTTAAGCTAAACAAATTGCCAGTTTGGATACTGCATATAGGTTACTGTAATTCAGAGGATGTAATTTATATAGACCACATACCCTGGCCTCCAGTTTCTGGAGCTGCTTCTTGCCTCCCTTCAGAGCGAGGCTCTCAGCCTCATCCAGACGGTGCTGCAGGTCCTTGACTGTGACCTCCAGGTTCTTCTTCATCCTCTCCAAATGAGCGCTGGTGTCCTGCTCCTTCTTCAACTCTTCAGCCATCATGGCAGCCTATGCATGTATTTATTACAGAGGAATAATAACTGTCATTGAAAACATCATAGCACTGAAACGGCGCTTGCTAAAATTGTCAGCGACCTCAGACTGAACTATGATGAAAATAAGGTCTCAATTCTTATCCTCTTAGACCTTAGCGCTGCGTTTGATACGATTGACCATGACATCTTAATCAATCGCCTAGAAAAACTGGTTGGTCTTTCTGACTGTGTGTTACACTGGTTTAAAACTTACATCAAAGGGAGAAAGTTTTATGTCAGACTGGGAGATCATGTGTCTGGGGAACAGGACAACTGCTATGGAGTTCCACAAGGGAGCTGCCTTGGTCCATTACTTTTCTCACTATACATGCTGCCACTCGGTGACATCATCAGAAAACACAATATATGTTTTCATAGTTATGCAGACGACACACAACTGTATATTTCTGCCGAACCAAATGATGCTACAGCGATAAATTCCATCACTACCTGTCTCATGGCAGTGAACAAATGGATGAGCGATAACTTCTTAAAGTTAAATGAAGACAAAACAGAGATCCTGTTAGTTGGCCCCAAAACAAAAAGAGAGATGCTGTCCATTAACTTGGGGAAACTGGCTGCCAGGATTAAATCTGAGGTTACAAGTCTTGGCATTGTATTGGATCCAGATCTTAGTTTCAAGTCTCACATTAATAAGGTGACGAGGACATCATTCTTCCACCTTAGAAACATCGCTAAAGTGCGACCATTTATAAATCAAAAAGATGCTGAAAAACTAATACATGCTTTCATCTCAAGCAGACTTGACTACTGTAACGTACTTTTTACCGGCCTCCCAAAGAAAACTACTGACAGACTTCAGCTCATCCAAAACTCTGCTGCTCGCTTATTAACCAGAACCAGGAAGAGAGAGCATATTAGTCCGGTCTTAGCTGCCCTACACTGGCTCCCTGTAACATTTAGAGTTGACTTTAAGGTTCTCCTACTTGTATACAAAGCACTTCATGGGCTGGGACCGAGCTACATTGCCAACTCCCTTATCGGCTATGCACCCCAAAGAACACTGCGATCGTCTGCTGCTGGCTTATTGGTTCCCTACAACAGTCAAAAGAAAATTGGAGATGCCGCCTTTATTACTTACGCCCCCAAGCTTTGGAACACACTACCTTTAGACATCAGGGAAGCCAGCTCACTAGACATCTTTAAAAGAAGATTAAAGACCCACCTTTTCGCTCTAGCCTTTAACTAGCTCCTATTTTATTCCGCACTGTTGTCTTTTATTGTTTTATTTGCATCTTTTCTTTTATTTCAAATTTTATTTCAATTTTTAGCCTTTTCTTTTTAATTCCACCCTGTGCTGTGTTTTATTCTTTTTAATGTTTTATTTAATGTGTTTTCAAATGTTCTTCTTTTTATTGTGAAGCACTTTGAGCTGCAGTTCTTGTATGAAAGGTGCTATACAAATAAAGTTTTATTATTATTATTATTATTGTCAGAATGATTTGATGTAATATTTAAGCAACCCAATCTAGATCTTGATATGCTTGTCCAAACCCAACAGGGTCCTGTCGGGTTTGGACAGTCTCAGGTTTCAGGTTGCATTTTCCCTGCTGTTTTTAATTTTGAACAGATGTATGCGGTCTTAAGGCATTCAGTGATGAAAGAATTTACAAAGTGGCATTTAAACTTAATTTTGGATTGAGGTTTTGGATGAATGTGACTAATTTCAGTACATCTTTTGTCATCTGAAGACAGCAGGTGCTACATACTCTAAAGTTAAGTTAGCCTAGAGATACATTCCTACAGCAGACCTACAAATGTCCATTTTTGTGGACACTCTGGGTGGTGGTGATCAGGTTCTAGTCAGCTTCAGACAGAATTTTCTCAGGTATCCATTGTGTCAGGTTCAACATTTCATTCTTGAGTTGCATTTGAACAAAATTTACTCAGTCACTGTCAAGTTCAAATATCAGGTCCGATTGAAGCTTAATTAGTAACCAAAGGGAGGATCCAACATAGAAAAGAGAGTTAGAAATATGGGCTCACATCAGTGATGGCCTTCTTGGCCTTCTCCTCAGCATTTCTTGCTTCCTGGACGGCATCTTCCACTTCACCTTGGAGTTGGATAAGGTCAGCCTCTAACTTCTTTTTAGTATTTATAAGGTTTGTATTCTAGAAGAAAAACACAGTGAGGGCTTGACTTGACATTTCCAAAAGTATATTGTATCTCCACAGTCCTCATTATTTGAACAAGATGCAGTATTAATACCTGGGAGTGCAGCAGCCCCACACGCTCACTGGCGTCAACCAGCTCCTGTTCAGCCACTTTGCGGCTTCTCTCTGTCTGCTCCAGGGCAGCTCTCAGCTCCTCAATTTCAGCTGTCATCAGGTTGTTCCTGCGCTCCACCATGGCAACCTGCTCTCTCATGTCCGCTTCACTTCTTAGGGCATCATCAAGGTGCAGTTGGGCATCCTAAATTGAGCACAGTATGAAATGTATGTAAGGATGTATGTTTGACCCCCTCCAGATGTATTTGTGATGCTCACTTATATGTACCTTCAGTTGTCCCTGGACATTTCGCAGCTGTTTCTGGGCCTCAGCGGCCTGACGGTTGGCATGACTCAGCTGAATCTCCATCTCATTGAGGTCTCCCTCCATCTTCTTCTTGATTCTCAGGGCATCATTCCTGCTCCTGATCTCTGCATCCAAAGTGGTCTGCATGGACTCAATCACTCTCTGACTGTTCCTCTTGATCTGCTCTATCTCCTCATCCTTCTCTGCAATTTTCCTCTCAATTTCACCTTTGACTTGGGTGAGTTCCAGCTGAACACGGAGAATCTTGGATTCTTCGTGCTCAAGTGTTGCCTATGAATGAAAAGTAGAGAGAATTATACTCTAACTAAGATAACAAATAACAGTGGTAGCATTCTAATCATTACATTGGTTCAGTCTTTGCTTATGTTGGTTGTATTTCCAATTAACAAAGTTATCTAAAAAAAATCACTGGTTCCTCTTCTGTGGCTTTCTCTGTTATTATCATGTTTTGAATACCTCTGCTTCCTCTAGAGCCGTTTGGATTTCTGCCTTCTCACTCTCTACTGTCTTTTTCCCTTTTTCCAACTCATGGATGGTCTTTCCTGATTCGCCAATATGTTCGGTTAGATCACAGATCTCCTCTGTTGAGAGAATTAAAACATTTCAGAAAACAATAGTTCAAGATAAAGACTTTGTCTTGAAGTAAACAGTAAAACCTTAGGATTTCAGGAAATAGTATTATCTAATGGAATAAATACAAGTGCTTATATGTAGTAGTCATAAAACTGTATTATAGAAGCATTATAATTACAACTACAAAAATTCTATAGTATAAATTTAGATGAAATATCTTTCTCAATTTCTGTAGTAAGAAAAGGCTAAGCAATGGAAGCCTAAATATCTCAGTTTTCAGGACTATTTGGCTTTGGTTGATTTCCCATACGTTGCAGATTCTTGTTCTCTCTCTTCAAGGTCTCCAGGTGGTCCAGAGCTTCTTCATATGAGTTCTTCATCTTGAACAGCTCAGTGCTGAGGGAACGAGCCTCTTTCTGAGCTCCCTCCAGCTCTGCCTGGCTCTCCTCATATTTCTGCTTCCATTCTGCAAGAACCTGAAATCATAATGAAAGAACATGTATCTCATCTCTGTCTAAGGTCTTCATCTCAGTGCTAGAGGCTTAAATCAAAGCCTGACCTTGTCAAAGTTCCTTTGCTTCTTGTCAAGGTTAGCAGCCAGAGCGTTAGCTCTCTCCACATCGATCATCAGGTCCTCTACTTCACCCTGAAGTCTCTGTTTTGTCTTTTCCAGAGAGGCACATTTTGCGTTCACAGCCTCAATTGATTCCTCTGCATCCTGGAGGCGCTGAGCAAGCTTCTTCCTGTAAAGTTTTAAATTAGAGTGTTGACGCATTTTGAATAAAAGTACTTTCTTCTTCCTAAATAATACTATTTCTGTATATACTAATATTTGCATCAGTACTTTGCTTCCTCAAGCTCCTCAGTGCGCTGGATAGCATCAGTTTCATATTTACTCCTCCACTGAGCCACCTCGCTGTTGGCCCTGGACATTCCTCGCTGCAGCTCGCTCTTGGCCTCCTGCTCCTCCTCATACTGCTCTCTGAGCAGGTCACAGTCATGACGAGCTGCTTGAACGGCGTGAGCCAGGGAATTCTTGGCCTAATAACAAAATAATAGAAAACATAAAATCTAACTCAATGGACAATTTTCTACATAACATTCCTCACTCTTAAGAAAGAACGTAGGGCCTCTCTTGTTCCTCAAAATCAGAAGAAAATAATACAGTACCTTGACTTCTTCCTCAAGGTGTCTCTTAAGCTCCTCGATCTGCTGAATGTAAACTTGTTTGCTCCTTGTCAGCTGGGAAACGAGAGACTCTTTTTCCTCCAACTGACGACTGACTTCCACTGTTGGGAGTGAACAAAAAAAAAATAACACTTAATTTTGGTAAATTACTGATTTTTGATCAATTCTATGTTACTGTTTTCTGAACCACTGCATTTTTTTACCTGCTGCTCTTACATTTTACACTTACCATTTTCAGTCAGCAGTCTAGATCTTTGAACATTCATGTCATTGAACTGGCGCATATGCTCCTCACTCTTGGCCTTTAATTCACCTATTTGATCTTCAAGGGTACGACACATTTTCTCCAGGTTGCCCTGCACACAAAAATGAGTGCATTTATTGTGGTCATGCTGTTACTATATGTCAAAGTGAAACAGATAATCAGTGTTATTTTTGGGGAAAAAAAAATTAAAGTTTACTTTTGATTTGGCAATAGCCTCCATATTGCTGCTGAGGTCATCGATCTCCATCTTATATTCACTTTTTTCTTTCTCCAGCTTCTGTTTGACACGCTGAAGGTTGTCTATCTGTTCTCCCAGTTCGGCCACACTGTCAGCCTGCTTCTTGCGGAGAGCTGCTGCAGTGGCCTCATGCTGCAGGGTGGACTCTTCCAGGTCACGGCGCAGCTTCTGGAACTCAGCCTCGCGCTTCTTGTTCATCTCAATCTGAACAGACGTCGCTCCACCTGCTTCCTCAAGCCTCTCACTGATCTCCTCAAGTTCCCTGGAGAGATCAGACCTCTGCTTCTCCACCTTGGCCCGAGCTGCACGCTCAGCTTCAATCTCCTCCTCCAGCTCCTCAATACGGGCCTGTGATGCAAAAATGATTATGGCAATGCTAACATATGCTGTTTGCCAAGTGCCAAACCTCATATTTTATATGACCATGATAAATGATGTAGATTTAGTCAAAATATTCATTTGAACTGTCAGTATATTACAGCTGTTTTGGGTTTCTGGGCAATCTCTGAAAGTTATTTCAATTATGATAATAATGATTTTTTTGTTTGTTTTCTAACAACTGGCATAAACCAGTATTTCCCCCAATGTTATTCTTATCAAAGTAGAAAAGTCTCTAAAGTGTCTTTACATCATACAGTAGGACACTAAAAATATCCACTGAAACCCTAAAAGTAACAGGTGGATTAGTGGCTCAAGGCAGGGTAAAATGTTAGGGGGAACATTGGCTTTCACACACTGAACTTCAAGAGTCCGACTGTCCAAATCAAATTTTAAAAGATTTAATTTTCAACACATTCTCATTCCAAGGTTGTAAAAGGCTGTAACTTTGTCACGCCCCTTTCGCATCTGATTCTGGACCAAAAAGGTCCAAGGTTTGATTTTACAATGTTAATGAGTATAAAATAAAAGTGCTCCTGAATTCAGTTCCCGATATAGGTAAATGAATCAAATGAAGTATGAGATTTAATTATAATACATACATATGGTACTGTACATTTTTCATCTCTGTCTCTGGAGAGTGGATTTGCAAATACTTCCCTAAAGGCCAGACATCTGTTACCTGCAGTTCCTTTATTTTCTTGTGGAGCTGAATGCCAAGTGTCTGTTCATCTTCTATCTTGCTCAGGAGCTGGCTGGTCTCAAAGTCCTTCCTTTTTTATTGCAAATAAAATCCGATATGTTACACATGTACACCATAAATGTAGAAAATGTGAAGAAACTAGATTAGGATGCCATCAATTAATGATCACATACTTTTTGAGTTTCTCATCGGACTGCTGCTTGTCATTCTCCAGATCCATTATGGATTCATGGGCCAGTTTCAAGTCTCCTTCAAGCTTTCTTTTGGCTCGCTCAAGGTCCATCCGAAGCTTTCTCTCTTGCTCCAAGGAACCCTCAATCTGACAAATTTCAGTAATATGTAACATAGGGGAAAATTTACACATAGTAAACAATGTCTGAGTTTCATTTAGATTTTTGAGCAGTGTCCCTCTAGATAAGAACATCTGCTAAATGTCTGAATTGTAAATTGTTCATCAAGTCCACTTTTACTTGCAACTGAAAAAAATATGCAATGTCTCACATCATCAACTTGCTGCTCCAGCTTGGTCTTGGCCTTGGTCAGAGTGTTGACTTTGTCTTCCTCTGCCTGAAGATCATCAAGGATCTGCTGGTGGGTCTCTTGAAGGGCTTTCTTCTCCTTAGTCAGCTTGGCAATGGTCTCATCTTGAGAAGCCATTTCTTCAATCAAATTTTTTACCTAAAAACATTTTTTTTAATTATTATTTAATTATCAATTTGTGTGAATTTACAAAAGACACAGTTGAGAAAATTAATTTTAAGAAGTAAAACCTTGTTCTCAGTGGCATGTTTTTCCTTCTCCACTTTGGCCAAGGTGAGCTCCAAGTCATCAATGTCTTTCTTCAGCTCAGAGCACTCATCCTCCAGCTTCCTCTTCTTTGCAGTCAGCTCAGCATTGATCTCCTCTTCATCCTCCAGTCTCTCGGACGCCTCTTTGAGTTTGGCCTCAAGCTGGATCTTGCTCTTAATGAGCCCCTCACACCTTTCCTCTGCATCAGCCAAGTTCTCACCTTCCTTTAGTAGTAATGACAGAAAATAAAGGCATTTAGAGCTATTTTTAAATATCTCATCAGTGAAAAAATCATCTTGCTCAGATTAACTTACAGACTGAATTTGGAGCTGCAAATCATTCTTTTCCTGTAGGAGAGTAACCATCTTCTCCTCCAGTTCTTTCTTCTTGGCCAAAGCCTTTGCTAGTTCCTCCTTTGTTTTTTCAAAGTCTTCTTTCATTTGAGCCATCTCCTTTTCAGTCTCTGCACTCTTGAGAAGAGGCTTGATTCTGAAGTACAGCTTCATCCATGGCCACGTTTTGACATTCATGAATGAGCGGATGTTGTACTGAATAGAATAAATCGCCTCCCTGGTGGAAAAACACAAAAGAAAATATCTGAGACACGTTCTTCAATGGGTCTGTTATTAGGTTAACTGTAACTCTGGTGAAATTGGTTGGTCGTACTGTGTATTAATACTTGAAATGAAATTCAAGTAATACTTGAACCCCAGAATGCACCCACAGATCTTCCCAACCTCATTTCAGCCTCAGACCACTGCGCTTTCTAAGTAAACTACAGGCTGCCTGAACCCTTACAGAGGACACCTGGCCCCAGCTCTTATTTCACTGTTTTGGGGTTGGTGTTTAACTAAGTCCATGGTCTTCCCTCTGTCAGACCACTAGTGCCTCTGTCAAGACTTGGTCAGACATGTCAGACAGTTCACAAAACAACAACAGGTTTCCACAATGCTCCACAGTTAATCTCCTAAAATTTCACAGCTTCACACATCAGTGTCACTCATGGCCCAGCATCCTGCCCTCCATGGAGGGCACAGTGCAAACCAAACTGGCTAGGACCCTAATATTAGAAGAGACTGATCTATCTATATCCAACCTTATTTTGTGTTGTTTTGTTTTTTATGAGACACAGTCTATTTGCAGCTTACAAAAGAGAGTAAAATATGAGAGTTACCTCCTCTCCATCATCTTGACAAATTCTGTTCTCATGAGGAAACCTCTGCAGAGAGCCTGTGTCATGGTCACCAGCTCAACCAACTTCTCATCTCTCATCTCCTCCAGCATCCCCAGTAGACCAGCCTTGAAGAACACCTGTTTACCGATTGGATGGTATTGACCTAATCAGCACTGATTTAATTTAACATAGTAATTTAATTATTTCGTGATTATACTTAACTGTGTTGCTTTACCTTGGTGTGGCCAAACTTGTACTGTGATTTGTCCACATCGATTGACCCCAGCAGTTTCTCTGAGGCTTTCTTGTTGTCGATAAAGTGACCCTCAGGGATGACACTAGCATTCAACACTTTGTATCTAAGGATTGTAAGAGGGATGGACTTTACTTCAATCAGATAATTATGAAACCATATAGGTGTGGTGATATACAGTTTGTTGATATGTGGACAGTAAGAGCTACCTCTGCTTGAAGTCACCATAGAGGATTCTGCTGGGGAAACCCTTTCTGCAGATCCTGATACCTTCCAGTACACCATTACACCTCAGCTGGTGGATGACCAGGAAGTTCTCCATGAGACCTTAAATTTAAAAAAAAAGATAGAATCCAAAAGTCCTGCACAAACCACTGATTTTACTCACTTAAAAGAGCGCTATGTGCTAAATAAGTGCTAAATAAAACACCGTATATTTCTATCAGCTATATTGATAGATTACAATTTATTTTGTTCTTCAGGACATACCTGGTGTTTTTGATTCATTGGGAATCAAGCAGCGCACAAAATGTGGATGAGTGCTCCTTAAGTTGGTCATCAACTTGCCCAGGTTTTCCTGTTACAGGTAAAATGTGACATGTTTATAATTTCCATTATGGTTATTATTGACATCAGAGCTCAGCATCCTAAACATTTCATAGAAATCAAAATATTTATTTTCCATTCACCCCATCATCTGAGATGATGCATGCACCGTTTCCCAATTTCCTCTTACATTTGCTTTTGCAAAAATGTGCAAAAAATCTGTGTGATTAATAAAATATGCATACAGCTCTTAATTTTGGTTTAGATCACTGTATTTTCATTAGTGTTCTTAGCTGGAGAGGGCTTTCCCCAAGCATTTTCATTTCCATAACATTATGACCATTATGCACATTTCCCACCTTGGTCGATATAAAAAAGGATATTTAAAAATAAACAAACAAATAAATAAATAAAAAATAAGAAGAAACTTAAGAAAAGTTAATCAAGTTTTATGAGGCAGGTTTTGTAAAGACTGACAGATACTGATGATTCGAGTGATGAGAAGATTATTTACAAGCGATCAGAAGAAAATAGATGAAACTAAAAATCACCCTGAAGAGAGCTGACACCGTCTGAAATGAACCACCCTTCTTCTTTCCGCCACCCTTCTTTCCACCTTTTGCATCTGAAAAATGCATGTACAGTTATATTTTCAACAGCAAATAAATAATTTCCATGTAAGATCTTTGTGTAGAAGCTAAGTATTTTGCATACTATAAAATATTTGTTGTGGTTTTACTGAAATTACCATTATATAGTCTATGGTGCTAAGTTCTTTTCACGTAGTTTAGCACTCATAATTGCCAAGTTATACAAAACCTCTACCTTCTGCAGAGGCATGGGCAGCAAACAGCATGGACAGCAGCTTCAGTGAAGACTTCTGGTACAGCTGGACGACAGAATCGTTCAGAGGATCCTTGTTCTTATCCAGCCAGCCTGTGACATTGTAATCCACAGTGCCAGCATAGTGTACCAGAGCAAAGTGAGCCTCAGCTTTGCCTTTGGCAGGCTTTGGCTTCTGGAAGGGTGCAGACTTGCCAAGATGCTGATCATTGAGTTTGTTCTTGAAGGTCATGTCTGTTGCCTTGGGGAACATGCACTCCTCTTCAAGGATGGAGAAGATGCCCATTGGCTGTTAATGATAACACAAAAAATAACTTCTTTATTGATGTACTTTGGATGCGGGTAATGATTAATTCTGTCATAGCCGCTAAATATGTCTTGTGCAGTACCTTCTCAATCAGCTCAATGCAGGCAGCCAGATCCATACCAAAGTCAATGAACTCCCACTCAATTCCCTCCTTCTTGTACTCCTCTTGCTCCAGGACAAACATGTGGTGGTTGAAAAACTGTTGCAGTTTCTCGTTGGTGAAGTTGATGCACAGCTGCTCCAAGCTGTTGAACTTGAAAAAAGAAGAAGCAGTGCAAATGTCTGTGCTTGCTCACTCTGAATGAACTTAATGACTTTGTGTAGTTTACTTACGTCAAAGATTTCAAAGCCAGCAATGTCCAGCACACCGATGAAAAAGCTTCTGGGCTGCTTCGTGTCCAGCATCTCATTGATTCTTATGACCATCCACAAGAACATTTTCTCATAGACGGCCTTGCACAGAGCCATGGTTGCATTATGCACCTAGATTCAGAGAGTTCAGCTGAGTTGTGGTTATACAACACTGGAAGTATTTTTAATGTTCAGTTATTGTTTTGTTTCCTTTCATTAACGTTTTTGTTTCAATTACCTGTGGCACGGTTTGACCTTTTGTCACCATTTCATTGCCGACCTTGACTCTTGGATAACATAAAGCCTTGAGCATATCAGCAGAATTAAGGCCCATGAGGTATGCGATTTTATCAGCCTCTGATGAAAAGAGAAATGATAAATCCGCCCAAATCACTGATTTGTTCTTGGTGTAAGCAGATGATAAGCAGTTATCAAATATGAGAATGCATTATCTATCTATCTACCTATCTATCTACCTATCTATCTATCTTTTTTTTTTTTTTTTACAGTGCAATAATTTTAAATTGTTTCTGTGGTAATATGTACAGTTGTACAGCTCTCACTGCTTTTGCAGGGTAGTCTGGGCTCTACTCGGTGTAGTGGAAGATAAACATTTCAGAGTTTGGCTACACAGTCAGCATAGCCACACTACAAGGCATTTGAATCTAGTATTTACCCTCAGTGCCATCAGGCTCGGCCTGCTCTTCACGTTGTTTCTGCTTGAACTTCATGTTGCCATGATGCATCACAGCTCCAGTCAGCTTGTAGATGCTTACCTTCTCTTCTGCATTGAATCCCAGGATGTCAATGGCAGTCTGAGGAAGAAATGAACAAAAATCCCTGATTTCTCAAATTTACAATACTTGTTTATCATTAAACTTACAGTTGGTAAATAAAAGACAAATAAGGCTTTAAAATGACAGCTGGACGTTACCAATAACTCACATAAGGCTATGCTGACATTTGAGAAGCCCCAAAGTGAATACTACAAAAATACTGGACTCCTTTAATAGTTAATGTTGACAATTTTGGATGCCCGATAATGGAGTTTTTCCAGATATCCGATATGCCGATATTTTCCAGTTCTTTTTGCCGATGCCGATAAAATATATATGCGCATATTTTTTTCCACCTAATGTCAGAGAACATCAAGTCTCTCATGCAGTGGAATTAATTATTATGCCTGCTCTTACTGTGAAATGCCCACTAGTAGATGCAGACACATTTTTCTCTTTTTCAAAATGTACACATTCCTCTGGGCAAAACACGAAAACTACTTCAGCTTAGGTTATGTAAAACATGCCATATTTATTTTATATCACATTTTCTTTCAAATAAAACTGTGAAATCCTGACAATGGCCACAACCAGGACAGATTTGACCTATTTCACATATCGACTTATCGTATCGGCAGAAATCTTCATTTTGGGCCAATATTTGTAAAGCAAATATCTGCAGATACCAATGTCGTGCAGATTTTATCATGCATCCCTAAATTTTACAGAGTTTCTACTTACATCAGTGGCAATGAACTCCTCAACATCATTGATGCTCTTGACTGTGATTTCACCCTGACTGATCATGGGATAGTCGTAGGGGTTTGTGGAGATCAGAAGAGTATCTGAAAGATATTTATTACAATGCAATGTATATACAGAGACAGTTGTGGCACAGATTTGTTGCAAAAAAACAAAACAATAACGCAGTTTTATAAACTCGCTCACCTAGTAGCTCTGGTTTGTGGCCAGTCATCAGCTGGTAGAAGATGTGGTAGCTTCTTTCAGCAGACAGCTGGAACGTCACTCTAGACTTCTCCAGCAGATCTACAAACAAAAACACTGAGTGTGTATACAGTATGTCCACAAATAAAACCTTTCTGGATAAATATACACTGGAAGCTTACATGTTTCAATATCAGCTGAAGCCAACTTTCCAGTCGATCCAAAATGGATTCTGATGAATTTACCCTAAGAGAAAATTCAAAAGTCAATATAGACCATGCTTGTGGCTTCATCTATTTTCATGTGCAATCTTTTTACTATTATCTGTTTAACTACAAGGCAAAATTGTTGTTGTTTGCACTTGCAGCACTATATAGTGCAGTATTGAATCATTTTCAAAACTGCTCTACATACTGTTGTGCAAAGATAAACATAAAAAGGGTGTACTACCTGACATCTTAAAAATGCCAAATGTTTTTAAGCAGCAGCATTTTTTGAAGTAAAACTTACAAAGCGGGAGGAGTTGTCGTTCCTCACAGTCTTGGCATTACCATAGGCCTCAAGCAGTGGATTGGCTGCAATGATCTGATCCTCCAGTGAACCCTTAAGATGAAACAACACATGTTTATAGATAGATAGATAGATAGATAGATAGGTAGACAGACACACATTTATGACATGTTTACCTGCATTTTTCCAGGAACTGGCTCTGCTTTCTTTCCTCCAGCCACTGCGATTGTCGCAAAGTACTGGATGACACGTTTGGTGTTCACAGTCTTCCCTGCACCGGATTCTCCACTAAAAAAGGATTTTAGGACACATGCATTGGTTTCAATCATACAAAGCTCTTATTACCCCCCTAAACACTATTTTTAGAATAGACTTACGTAATCAGGATAGACTGGTTCTCTCGATCTGTTGATGAAAGAGGAACATGTGAAAATATATTGTATTACTGCACTGAGCTTTCAGTATTACAGCAGTAAAAGTGTCTAAATTTATGCTTACCTTGGAGCATGAACTGATAGGCGTTGTCAGAGATGGAGAAGATGTGTGGTGGGGCCTCAATCCTCTTTTTGCCTCTGTACCCTGTTACAACTTGAGCGTCATACACAGGAAGCCACTTGTAGGGGTTCACGGTGACGCAGAACAACCCGGAGTAGGTCTGTAGAGACACACACAGTTGTTACTCCTTCTTATTCAACCCTTTACTGTCATGTGAGGTTTGATCTACTGATGTACTGGACCGACGTTTCAGTTCAGACTCACGTAGATCATCCATGCTGCATAGCGCTCTTTGAGGTTATACAGCACAGCAGGCTCGCTGAGGTGGGTCATCATGGCCATATCCTCAATCTTATCAAACTTTGGAGGATTCATGGGATGGATGTCATCCTCCTTCACAGTGAGGCTCTGCACAAACACACAAATGATTTAGCTGTAGCAGTGTGTAGCAGCATTACTAAATAAACCCTGAGGATTTAAGCAGTGCCTTGATCACATGAGGCACCTTTTCGTTAATAGCTGCCCACATACCTTCCCATTCAGAGTCTCCACGGTGGCTTTACCACCTTCTCTCTTGATGAGCTTCCCCTTGAGGTACATCTCAGTGGGTTCAGCCACAAAGTAAGCTGTTTTAGCATCAAATGGGGTGTTTTGGGCCTCTATCCTCTCCCTCTCTGGTTTCCGGAGGAAGACGGCCGCCGGGCCAAAACACTCCATATCTGGATCGCCACTCATGGCAACTCTGTTCCAGGTAAAATGACGACAAAATAGTTATTTAAGGGAAGACGATTTCCTATTCTAGATTAATCTTTATGGTTCCTCTTCATGAACATGCAAAATTACAGATATGTGTTTCTTTAACAGTTTTAACAAATGCCTGACTTCCTACAAAAACAAATTTGCAAAGTAAAAAGTAATTCGATTAAATACTTCCACACCATTATCTGGATACCAAAATTCATTTGTATAATTGTTATGTTTCATAAGCAGATGCATGCGTATTATTTACCTTTTTTGATGCCAACTGATGCAATTCTTGTGCTTATACTTTCAAGGGAAAAAAAATGATTAGAAATGCAACAACTAGACAACTAGACAACAACTAGAATCATTAAATTGCTAAATTATCGATGTTCAATGGGTGATCAACTGAAAGTCAGTGACCAGTGAAGAAGGATGACAGCTTTCTCACCTGTGCTGGTAGCCCGTCAGTCCAAAGCTTCTGTGAAGCCTGTGGGTGCTCCTTTTATACTGCCGCCCCAGCAGGAGTGGCCATCCTGTTAAGGCCATTGAGCTCATCTTGGATGAACTTTTGGTCATGGATGTCTGCCTCATCTCATCACCAGTACTGACCTCACCTTCTACTGTAGCGTGAAAACAAAGATTAAACGAAACCCTAGACCCAAAATTGAGCATGGGTGAAACATTATGGAGATGCTCGGGAAGACATTCAAATATCTCACGGGCTTGCCATGCACTGCTTTGTTTTGCTTGGGGGAATAAGAGATACCAAAGCATTGCTTAAAATCTGTATGTAATCCAAAGAAAAAAAATGCTTTACATGTTTAAGCTTTTCATGTGCATGCAAACATGAGAGCATATCATGGTATCAAACTGAACTCGAGCACAGACATTGTTTGAAGTATCTCTTGAGCTAAGGGACAAGTGTTTAGCTGAAGCTAATTTAAGAGTCCATTATGGTCCATTATGCTCTTGTGCTTTCTTTCCCTCCAGAAGAAAGATGACACTAAAGATGGTGTGTTAAAGTATTCTCTTGTGGTGTGATTAGGTTGCAATAAAAGGCGATATTCAATATGTTTGGCCTTTCTTTATGGTCTTATTAGGACTTAAAACAAATATAGCGTCCAGCTCGCTCATGCCCAAGTTCTTACTATTGCAATTGTTGACAAATGTGTTGAGCCCCCCTGTTATTTACATATCAGATGTTTTTTAGCATCCTGTTACTAAGCATCTCAGAAAAAATTCAAGGCTGTACATCTAGTTGTTTGCAGTTCAGACTCTCAGTATTGTGACAAGCTTGGCGAGGACAATTTAGTAAAGTTCAGTTTCTTTACTTGGTGAGTAAAGATCTATGGAAGTGTGTTGATGCTGCTGTGTTCCTCTGTAGCTCAGTGGGTGGTGCATGGCACTGGCACTGCTGAGTGTTTGGTTCCTGTGGGGGCCTCTGATACTGCAAATGCTTGTGCTTTAAGGGATTCGGTGTAAAAGTGCCCTGCAAATGAGACATTTGTAAGTGAGTCTTTGTAGTGTATTTTGTTCATGTTAAAAAGCAGAAGAAGGCAGCAATTTAGTATTTTTATTTTAGTGTCGCTGCATACATGATGGTTACCCATGGTTAGATGCAATGCTCGCACTGAAATTGTTTGATGAGCATTTTTTGCGGTCTATCATTTTCATTTTAATCTCAGTTTATGACTGTACATTTTACCTGTACAAAACATGGCCACTGGACAAAGACGGTGACCCACAGATAAGGCAACGCGTAGAAAGCGAAGTAAAAGGCAATGATCACTTTAACATTTACAGTTTTCTACAGTACCAGTTTGCTTACCATTTTTATAGTATTTTTTTGGTCATTTTGGTCAGTATGAAAGCCAAAACGTTGTTAATGGATGTATTGCTGCAGCCAGTGGGATAGAAATGATACTGAATGTGCTCAACACTGTCAAACATCACTGTTGCCTGCACGTATATCCCTGCATATATCCTGTACATACATATACAGGATATATGCAGGAGGCTAACACATATAGCCAATATGCACCTATAAGAATGAAAGAGGTGTAAGACCTGTTTCACATCAATCATAAACTGTACAATTCACATTCTCTGACTGTCACTACTGGCTGAACTGCCTGGCTTGTAGACTGCATCAATAATTGCATCAATGCTGCTGTTGAGAAGAAGGGAAACAAACTAAAATCATCTTAATATAAAAGTTACACCGCTTTGTGGATTGATGGACATGGTGATAGGTCTTCAGCCAGTCACACAGAAAGATAAACAGAAGCATGTGTCTGTTTCAATTTAGTTTGTTTACTGCATGTATGAGGGAGAGAATCCAAATTAGTGAGAGAGGTTAAGGGAGTGAGACAGAGAGAGAGTGGGAGTGATGCTCTTCTGTTGTTTTCATAAGTGGACACCGAAATGAAGTGTTCACAACTGAGAATGGTGTTTGCACCAATGAAAACACCAAGATCAGGTAAGTTAATGATTTAAAACTATAAAAGTGCCTTTGCAGTCATGAGTTTGTGAAAATTTGTGCAATGAACTTGCTGAATGTTATTGTCTATGTTTGTTTTTGTTTGATGTGTGTGTTAAATCAGAGAAAATATGTCACTGGCCAGCATCTAACAGCAACACTGTATTTTCCAAGAGCCCATTTTCTGTAACAATTAAAAAAAGGTAACATGTTATTGTCCCATTGTTATCTTTTATATATTTTGTTATCTCTCTGAGTGTAGTAGAATGTGAGAAAATGCATAATACACAGTATTTGAATGATACGCGCAAGATTAAGTGATAGTTCAAAGTGGGTAGGAGCATCTCTCTTATCCAAGTCACATAAAATTCAATGTAATTTACTTCATTTTCTGAAGAAATTCTCAAAACCCAATGCTGATAGATAGAGTATTGAACATGAGATGAATAGCATGGAAAGGCTCAGTGCCATAATAAGTATTAGTGGTACGTCAAAAATCACTCTCAAAGAAAATTAACTTCTTGAAGAAGACAGATCAGGGCTCATCAATCAATTCTAGATGCCAAAAAGAAACTGGGGTATGGTAGAGGTTGACAGGGAGTAGGGTAGTTTGACTCTAGTACGTACAGTAATGCATGATATGAATTAACCATTATTTAGTGAAGTGTAACTTTTAGTAGGGCATACCGTCAGTTTTAAAGAAGCACTACACAATTTCCAGCAACGCATCCTCTTTGCGTTCGACCCGTACAACTGTGTTTGCAAACGAGTCTTGATCTGCGGCCGCCACCAGCTCTATAGGACTTATTGTGCTCATTTGATGATGAAATCAGCATCTAAGATACTCTGAAGATACCATCATCAGAGGTAAGTTATTCATAACAACAGAAACTTCAATGCTACACTACACACTGCAACAGCAAATATCCTGTCATTGTGCCAGCAAAGACAATTTAATATGTCAGCTGCTTATATGGCCTAACAATTGTTTGGTGAGTGCAACTGATTTTTGAGGCTACAGGCCTGGGTTTCTGCCAAGTTATGTGGTATGAATGTCTTACATGCACATTGTGTGACACCATGGAGGAAAATCAACTACGAGACAAGAATGAAATAATAAATTCTCTGTTGGCAAACATAATTTCTGCATTGTATAGGTACCCTAAGGATTTTGGCATATTTCAGATGTGCATTCTTAGTTAGTCAGTTTTTAAAACAACTTTTTTTTTTAACATTTTGTTTTTTGAAAAAGGGTTTAGAGTTGTTTTTTAAGTGAGGTAAATTATCTTCACCATGTCATAATCTCTCATTCAAGACATGCTTTATACTTGACTACTGCTGGTAAACAAATGTTTTTACAGAAATAGATAAAAGGTAAGAATTACTCTCATACCTTTAGCAAACCCTGATGATTTTCTTTGATGTCCGCAGCAGCTGGCACTCGTTACCTGAACTTCCATCTTCTTCTTTCTTCTTGTGTATGCTGAGGGATAATATTTGAGAACTACTGCTGTTAGTTTTCTTGATTGTAAACCACAGTGCAAAACTGGGAACACAGGCATGGTGTTAAATAACCCTTTATCAAGCAATTAAAACTATGTGCTACCATCTTCCAGTTTGTCATTATGAAAATATTTCCTAAGGATACAGTTGGCAAACATAATGACGTAAAAATCTAATTAATCTAATAAATTGGCTGACTCCCTAATCTGACCTCAAATCATTTCACGGACAGAAAATACTGGAGTTTGATGTAAAAAAAAAAAAAACATGGAGAGAGGCATTCAGAGGCATGAAGGAAGCATTAGGTGCAAGTGTAATTTACTTGACTGACAAGAAGGGTCCTGATAAAAACCAAAATAGTCTATATGCATTGGACAAAGTTTTTAAATATGTGAAAATAATAATTACTCTCATTCCGGTAGTCAGAGTGCCTTGTTGCTGTTTTTTCTCTTAATTGGAGATGTGTTATTTTTACTCTTCTGGATATTGATATTGTAGTACCATGAAATCTCCAGGTGGGCCATTTATTAATAATGGAATTTAGGTAGGGTATTTTGTGCATGCTTTCCCTTTGCCTTTTGTAACTTCCAGTCAGTTTTCCACAGCTGATTTTAATACAGGTATGTTGATTGGCCCTTTCACTATGACTGTGGAAGAGAGATCAATGTTAAGTCGCCCCATCACATAATGTGGTGTCTCTTTCTCAGATGAAATTTTGATCATATATATATATATATATATATATATATATATTTTTTTTTTTTTTTTTTTTTTTTTTTTTTTTTGTATTTTACAGCTAGTGCCAGAATATCTATGGCAGATTTATTAAAAAGCTTAGGAAATGTATTCTGCAATATTATTTGTCATATTCACAAACAGTGTACATTTTCCTGCTGCCCAAGAAATGGTCAAATTTCAACCAAATACGAGTCCTTTATGCCTTGATTCTTTCTCTGTGTGGCCACTCTGACAAGCTGAAGCCTTGCATTATGCATGAAGAGGTTTCCTTGTATCAACCCAATAAAAAGTTCAGTTAGTGCTATGTGAGGATATAAATATTATGCTTTACAGAGTTACTGACACACCTTTTAAAGACAAAACAAAAATGCTGCATATGCTCATTAAACTCATGAAAGCAGTTGGGCGAATTTTGGATTCAATTAAGAAATCCCCACACTTTTTCCCTCTTGGATCTCTGCAACCTTATGCAAATTGGTTCATGAAGATGTGGATTTCTCTTTTACTAAAATTAATATGTTGAGCTACTGCGGTCGGGTGAGCTGCAGGGCGGATTCAGGTGAACTTTGAGCTGATGTTTGCATCACTAATGCTTATAGTAAACTCTTGTTTCCAGTATTTACCAAGTAGCCACATAATTCAAAGTTTGATTGGAGTAAATATATTAAAGCAGGATGAAGCTGGGCATGTCCAAAGTTTTCCACAGAGAATAAATCAATAAATAATGAGGATCCTGTATTAAAATCTCCGCCCTGGTCCGTTCTCAGAGTTCGCATGTTTTCCCAGTGGGTGTGTCGGTTTCCTTTTGGTGCACTGGTTTCCCTTACAACATGAAGATGTCAGGTCAACTGGAGACTCTAAAACTGCACAAAGGTGTGCATGTTACTGGTTTTGTCTGTCCATGTATTGCCCTGTGTGATGGACCAGCAATCTGTCTAGGGTTACTTCCGTGCCTTGTGCCTGGTGCATGCTGGGACAGGCTCCAGCCTCTTATGGCCATGAATAGGAATAGGAGTATGGCAGGAATAAATAACTAAGAACATACTATGTGTGTTAGCCAGCCTCCCAAATACAGGACAAGAACATATGTGTGCTAGCCCACCCATTTGTGAGTGCACACTCAAACGGTGTAATGTGTAATATCATGTTTCTGAATGGCCGTGACGGACTAAGGACCTGTCTCTGTTTCTCTGCCCTGTGCAATGCATGCTGGAACAGATCCCAGCCTGATGACCCTGAGAAGAAATAAGCAGGTAAAGACAATGAATGACTGAATGATATGTGTTGAAATTTGGAGACTTGTATCAGTAATAAGTATTTGTCTAACACTGTAGAAAGGTGAAGGGGCTGGGCTCTTGAAATGTTAGTTAGCAACACTTCAGCAGCTCTGTGTACCTTTGAAAAACAGTATGAGCCTGTCCTGGTGTCCACAGGGTGCCACTGCACCCTCCACTTAAAGCACCAACCCACCACAGCGCTGTCAAAAGGGCCACACCTCTGCGTTTTCATACAGCTCATAGAAAAAACACAAACAGGGAACCCCGGTAGCTCACCGGATAAAGAGTATGTAGCATGTGCTAAGGCTGAGCCCTGATCACAGGGTCCTCGGTTCGAATCCAACCTCAGACCATTTGCTGCATGTCACCCCCTCTCTCCACTGTGACTGTCAAATAAAGCAGAAATGCCAAAAGAAAAACACAAACTAAACTTTAAAGGTTTTTTTTGTTATTTAAAATGTTGCATTTTATCATTCATAATACGCATTTATATTTTGTTATGGCAGTATTATTCCTTACATAACAGGGAATAATAAAACATATAGCAAACTGCATTTAGGTATATATGCAACACAGCTCTCACAGAAACACCTCGGCCATAGGCGGCAGTTTTGCCCAGTTCTAACACTAAGTCTGATTCGAGGACAGTTTTGCGATCAAGCAATCACCATCAGGGCTGCAGCACGCCAAGCAGCCTCACCTACTGTGGCTTACAAACATGTTTGTAAGCCACTCTATTTTCTAAAGTAGTTAATAATGTTAGGAGCACTGGCTAATAATTACTATAAATCAATTAGACAGTTTAATTAGTGTGAATTTGAAGAATTTCAGGCCAAATTTCCTGAATGGGTAGGCATATCACACCCCAGTTGTTCATCAGAATGTAGTTAGTAGTTTCCAAAACAACACGTGTGCACTGATGGAGACAGATCCACTCCCTCCACCTCCCACCTCGGCACAGCCCAACCCATCTCCCAAGAGTTCAACAGCGACAGAGACACACAGCTGTTACCAAAACCCAACACTTGGCCATAATTTGAACTGACAATGTTTCACCTAATAATAAAAACTGATCTTGTCAAATATAACTTCAAAATGTTATGGCATTCCTCAAACTAATCTCGCTATAGTCACCAGCAGTTACAGCCGGATATGAATAGCCAACAATATGCAAGACTGTTCGACAACACTGCAATGTGCAGTCTTATGTAATATGACTCCAGCTTTCATTACAGCTCTACGAACAAATTCTCATACAAAATATGAATAAGATCACATTTTTAAGAATTTTGCAGTTAATGAACTTGACATAGCTGCCTTTCAGTATTATAAACCAAAACTAAAGCTGCTGCAAAGTTTAACAAGCAATAACACAAATGAGTTAAGTGTTTACATTTTCCATTCTCAAGTGCTCATCCAAACCACAGCATATATTAAAAACATGAAAAGGGCTGTAAATACTAGTACATAGAAAATCATTTTACTTTGAAAAACTTCACGACTGAGCCTGAAGTTTTTTTTGAAATCATGAAAATCATGATTTCACTTCAGAAAATATATTAAAGACAATATGAAATGCACTTAAAATATATGTACTTACAATGTTAGGCATGCTTGTTACTGTAAATGTAACATCCATGCTCTCTGTGGCCAGCTAGTAGACTGGAATGTTACTTGAGACGCACCTTGGTTTGTTATCCTGAGCACAGTTGTTGCTGCTTGACAAATGAAGAAACTGACAGAGGAGATCAAAGCCCCCCAAAAAACACAATTAGCCTCTTAAGCATGTGGCATTTGGCCGAGCACCAACGAGCCTGCTGCTATATTTGAGTTTTGTCCTAATAAGAAAAAAGTGTTTCAGAGCAGATATCAAGTATCACATTTTAACTCAAGACAAGAACCCATTATATCTCATGGGTAACCACTTTAGAATTTCTTCTTCTTCTTTTCCACTATCATAAGTGTATCATCTTTCCAATGGAAGAAGTGTCTTCTGGCTGTCTGAGCCACATTCTTGGCAAAACCGCTTGATGACGGTCATTCTTGCCATCTTTGACAAGAACATCACAAACAATTTGCATGCAAGAACATGTAATAGCATGTTCACAACAACATGGAGAAAAAGAGACGTCAAACCTCAAGAGCAACAGAGAAAAATGACCCAAGGCTCCCAATCGATCACTCAGTGGCTCTTGATTTGGAGATTTGTCTCTGTCTGAGGCAGTTTTGGGTGAAGCTTCTGGCACCATTGTGAGAAATAATCCCCTGGCAATCCCTCCTTATTCTTACGGCTCACTGGCAGACTTTTTATTTTCTAACAATCTATGACTTGTGTGGCCTCTGCAACAGTATATCACTGACATTTTAAACCTTCTTCAGAGCTCAGGAAGGCTCTGCTGTTGTGCCAGAGAGCATTAAAATGATGCATCAGTCACATCTTTGGACTGTATGTCTGTGACCATGGACTTAACCTTGAGCAAAGACAAAGCCTATCAGCTGCTTAGTGTATTTGCAGATGTCAGCATTCAGTGACTAGGAAAATTTTGTGCACAAATGTTTGTCAAAAGGCTGTTTCCACCTTCACAAATAAAGAAATAACTGAAAATTTCCTTGGATCTTATGTTCTACAGCTATTTAGAACAGCCAATAGTTACAGGAATATGAATAGTACTTCTGAAAATCAAGCCAAAACTACTTTCCCCATTCAATATCCAAGACTGTCAGTGATCTAGCATGGAAGGCATCACATAAACCAAGGAGGCTAATATGACAACTAGAGCTAAGAACTGCAATAACAATGCCAGGCATCATGCCCATATAGAGCGAGACATGTGCAGTGGGCCCCCATCACACATTATAAAAGCCGGAGGGAGTGCCTTTTGACGACAGACACCCGGCAAAGGTAAGATGCTCATTTGCTCTGATATATTGAAACTCATTGAACTACACTGATTAAAGCTAGAGTTATACTCATACAGGATGCATTGTAATGTTACAACTTCACAAAAAAGAAAAAAGAAAGGATACACAGTTATATAAAAGCAAAGATATTTTCAGCTTGATTTAAGGTCTATTATATGAGTTAGTTTTTTTTCCTATTCAGCTAATGTTAAAACCCTTTATCGTCCCTGTCATTTGTGAACTCACCATTTTGTCTTGCTTTTCAGATTTCTGCACAGAGTCTGCTAGAGAAAAAACTTCACCTCACCTGGTGCCCTCCAAGGTAAATATGAATTTGTATTTGTTTGGAAAGGTAGCACCAGAGAAGAGAAATACCTTGAAATAGTAAGGCATATATGATGTACATGTTCCCTAAATCCTCATACTTGTGCCAGGCTTTGGTTAAATATTGGTATGCCAACAGTCAGGCTTATGTTTGGACTTTAGGAAACCCTATTTGGCTACAATAGTACCATTAGTTGTTATTTGTGTGTCCATTCTACCTCTATTCCTTTCATCGTGCCACTGGCCCTGGCTTTTTAAATGAATGACTGCTGTGATATTTACTGACTTGCAGAAAAGCTCCATCATGAGTGCAGACGCGGAAATGGAGTGTTTTGGCGCGGCGGCCGCCTTCCTCCGGAAACCGGAGAGGGAGAGGATAGAGGCTCAAAACACCCCGTTTGATGCTAAAACAGCTTACTTTGTGACTGAGCCCGCTGAGATGTACCTCAAGGGGAAACTCATCAAGAGGGAGGGTGGTAAAGCCACCGTGGAGACTCTGTGTGGAAAGGTGAGGGACGCCATTGGTGCATGCATTGCAATAATATTGGTCAAATGGACAACTGGTACTCTATTTATAGATGTGTTGTCTTTGTAGGCAAACTCAGTTAAAAGTAGAGTTAAGTAACTTCGCCCCACCAGAGGATGCTCTTGCTCAATTGCTCCATTGTTAACACAGGGAGGAGCCCAACTACACGGCACCCTGCTCGGCTCAGGCCCTGCTCAGTGCTCACCAGCTTCACTAGATAACCAGTGCCGTGAACAAGAACAGATAAAGAATATAAGCTTTGGAGTAAAAAATGCACTGCTGTAAATAGGGCTGAACAACATATCAATATTATATTGATAATGTGATTTGAGACTAGATATATCTGGGATTTAGATATCGTAATATCGTGATATGGCGCAAGTGTTGTCTTTTCCTGGATTTAAAGGCTGCATTACACTAAAAGTGATGCAGTTTTCTGAACTTAACAGGCTGTTCTAGCCGTACTAATATTTGTCTCTATCTGTTTTGTCATCAAATCCAAAATACGAATGACTGTTTATCAAAAATTTCATATGTAATATCCTTTGCTTTCAAGTCACATGAATTTAGCTGCCAGTGAAATAGTCATTTCACTTTTTCTATGGTTGCAAAGTGCTTGGAAGGCAAGGTCAAGAGATTGAGATGCAAGCATTCCAAGCTGTCGTCTCCAGTGAAAGTTGTTGCTAATTCTGGAGCGAACAATTACTAAAAATGAGCTGAATTGAGTGACTGGCGTATGGGTGCTTGTGGTGCGTTTAAATTGTATATTTGATTAAAGATAAAAAATCATTTGTTTATGATAAAGGTAACCAGTGTGGCTGTCTACTTGATTTTGTTTACATTCAAAATTTCTCATTTGTCCTTGAGGCCTGATGAACATGTATGAATGCATTTCCTCCCCCCAAAAACATTTTTAAAGTCTTATTTTTTTAATATTTGAAAGTCATATCTTAACAATGGCACATGTAATATATCTCCCCCATGCTCATGGCATGCTGGAGGAACATGATATGTAAACAAAACAGGGGCCATGTTTTCCTAGTGTGCACTATAGCGCCACTGGTGGTCACTAACTACATGGGCTACTTTTCATATGATTCCTGTGGATGTATTATTTTTATTCGTAAGTTTAAGTTTCAACACTATATTTTGCGCCTTTAAAAATATTTTTCCAGAAACCGTTTTGCAGAAAAGCATATGTTGTGAAAGGCTAAGATGGGCTGAGCATGTTTTTTTTTTTTTATATTTTCTTTGTGATTAGCCACAAAGATTAATAAATAGTTTCAAACTGAGGTATCACCCTTGTTCCAATCTTATCATTGCAATTACTGACAATCCAGTGTGAATAATAATAATAAGCTGCATCTAGATAACACCAGTCCACTATTATAAATGCACTCCTGACTTCTGTGCCTTTTGCCATGGCAGAGCCTCACTGTGAAGGAGGATGAAATCCACGCCATGAATCCACCAAAGTTTGATAAGATTGAGGATATGGCCATGATGACCCACCTCAATGAGCCTGCTGTGCTGTATAACCTCAAAGAGCGCTATGCAGCATGGATGATCTACGTGAGTTTTGATGAGTGGTGGAATCACAGTTTAATTAATACAGATATGTTAATATTTGGATTTATTGGATTTGTGCAAAACATTGATATAATATGTAAAACATTTCATCAAAATAGAAAATTCTTGCCTCTTTCATAAGGTTTTTTTTTTTTTTTCACATAAATATTCAACATTGTCACAGACCTACTCCGGGTTGTTCTGCGTCACTGTGAACCCATACAAGTGGCTTCCTGTGTACGACTCTCAAGTTGTAACAGCGTACAGAGGCAAAAAGAGGATTGAGGCCCCACCACACATCTTCTCCATCTCTGACAACGCCTATCAGTTCATGCTCCAAGGTATCAATACTTTTTGTATGCTACTATCTGTCCTAAATACTGTAGCTGCACGACAGAAGCCAATCTCTAACAACTCTATACCATTTCATAACTTACAGATAGAGAAAACCAGTCAATTCTCATTACGTAAGTACCATACTCATTTTTTTAAACAACAGGAATACTGTGATACTGGTTATTTTTTGCAATGTGTCTTCATTGACTTACCTCGCCCCCAGTGGAGAATCCGGTGCAGGGAAGACTGTGAACACCAAACGTGTCATCCAGTATTTTGCGACAATCGCAGTGGCTGGAGGAAAGAAAGCAGAGCCAGTTCCTGGAAAAATGCAGGTAAATAACGCACATATATAAAAATATATATAGTAAATAGGTTAAAGAGGAGCAACCTTCTATTCTTGTGTTCTGTTCTTCCATTAAATTATAAAAGCTCAGTCTTTGCCACACTGACATAATGAATATTATCTCTAGGGGTCACTGGAAGATCAAATCATTGCAGCAAATCCCCTGTTAGAGGCTTATGGTAATGCCAAGACTGTGAGGAATGACAACTCCTCTCGTTTTGTAAGTTTACTTCCATTACTCTTTGATTTTAAAACATTTTTGGATTTAATGAGCACAAACATTCACTATAAAATAGCTATAATAAAATTAGAATCTGTCTCTGCTCAGGGAAAGTTCATCAGAATTCACTTTGGAACAACTGGAAAGCTGGCCTCCGCTGATATTGAAACATGTAAGATTTATTGTGATTTTCAACATGTACTGTATTCTCTTGTTCATAGTAGCATCCATTCATTCAGTTATGCTTCATGGGAAATTTTTCATCCCTTAAATCCCACACAGATCTGCTGGAGAAGTCTAGAGTGACGTTCCAGCTGTCTGCTGAGAGAAGCTATCACATCTTCTACCAGCTCATGACTGGCCACAAACCTGAGCTAATAGGTATAAAGTGGATGATGATTCTGTTTTTCTTCAGTCATTCACTATGGCAAATGACTGTAACTGGTATACTGCAGTGTTTCTTCTGTATTCGTTTACAGAAACTACCACCACCACAAGAGAACACTTGAAATCAAAATAAACATTGTAATTGTGTGTTAGAATTATGTAAAAAAAAACAAAAAGTATACTCCAGTGTTTTATGTGATTATATTATGATTAAAAGCATTTTTAGTCCTAGAACCTCAGCTTGAATCTCAACTTAGGCCCAAACACCAGATATGGGACAAATAAGAGAGCTGCTGCTCAAAAGCACCACAGCTGCACAAAAATCATAAAGGAAACACACGATACAGTATATAAATGTATGTTGTTAATCATTTTTTCAGAGGCCCTCCTGATCACCACAAATCCATATGACTACTCCATGGTCAGTCAGGGTGAAATCACTGTCAAGAGTATCAATGATATTGAAGAATTCATTGCTACTGATGTAAGTCTACTGCATGACAATAGCTACCACAAGCCTGGCTTATACAATGCGCCTTTGTCAGAATGCAAAACACTCAGGATTACCTTTGCATGATAGTTGTTGCTGCTTGTAGCAGAAAGTAACACAAGTCACGTTTGATGTTTCATTTATGAAAGCTTGCTCTGTAAATTACAGACTGCCATTGACATCCTGGGCTTCAGTGCGGATGAGAAGATAGGCATCTACAAGCTGACTGGAGCTGTGATGCATCATGGCAACATGAAGTTCAAGCAGAAACAACGTGAAGAGCAGGCCGAGCCTGATGGCACTGAGGGTATGAAACTTACACAGCCATGATCTTCACTGCACTGACACAATTTTTATCACGTGATCAAAAAGTATGGATTCACAGCACATTTTATGAATGTGTACTAGAATTTAATCAAACACTATTTGTGTTTGTTGTTTTAGTGGCAGATAAAATTGCCTACCTCATGGGTCTGAACTCTGCTGACTTGCTTAAAGCACTATGCTACCCAAGAGTGAAGGTTGGGAATGAGTTTGTGACCAAAGGTCAAACTGTGCCTCAGGTAAGATATAATCAGGAACGAAGAAAGAAACAAATAAACACATATAACTGTCCTCCTCTATTTTCAAATGTAAACTACATTTATAATTATTTTCCCTTTCCACCACCTTTTAAGGTGCATAATGCAACCATGGCTCTCTGCAAGTCCGTCTATGAGAAAATGTTCTTGTGGATGGTCGTCAGAATCAATGAGATGCTGGACACAAAGCAGCCCAGAAGCTTCTTCATCGGTGTGCTGGACATTGCTGGCTTTGAAATCTTTGATGTAAGTAAGATTGGATGAATACTACAAAATCTTTGGCAGTTTCATCGAAATATTTAAGTTATGAGAGCCATCAAACCTTGGGTTTGTGGTATGTTCAATCTTGTAGGACAAATACGTGGGATTTATTTTTGAGTGCACAAGTTTAGTTTTGAGTTAGTGCTATTGTAGACCCTAAATTACCTATCTTAATGTCTTTAGTTCAACAGCTTGGAACAGCTGTGCATCAACTTCACCAACGAGAAACTGCAACAGTTTTTCAACCACCACATGTTTGTCCTGGAGCAAGAGGAGTACAAGAAAGAGGGAATTGAGTGGGAGTTCATTGACTTTGGTATGGATCTGGCTGCCTGCATTGAGCTGATTGAGAAGGTAGGTCATGTATAGTGTATTTACAAATGAACATGTGTATTTGTTTGTTTTTTTTCGTTTGTTTGTTTGCTTTTGTGTGTGTGTGTGTGTGTGTGTGTGTGTGTGTGTGTAATAATCATTTTCTTGATGACAGCCAATGGGCATCTTCTCCATCCTTGAAGAGGAGTGCATGTTCCCCAAGGCTTCAGACACAACTTTCAAGAACAAACTGCATGATCAGCATCTTGGCAAGTCTGCATCCTTCCAGAAGCCAAAGCCTGCCAAAGGCAAGGCTGAGGCTCACTTTGCTCTGGTACACTATGCTGGCACTGTGGATTACAATATCACAGGCTGGCTGGACAAGAACAAGGATCCTCTGAATGACTCAGTTGTTCAGCTCTACCAGAAATCCTCAGTTAAACTATTGGCTCATCTTTATGCGACACATGCTTCAGCTGAAGGTAAATGTCATTTAAAAAATTAAAAAATAATAATAATAATAAAAAAAATCAAATCTGCATGTTGATAGTATTTTAGTGCAATTTTTGATGCATTTGCTGATTCCTTGCATAACAGAACAGTGTTTAAAACAAAATGCATTGTTCTTGTTCAGTGTAATAATTAATATTTAACTCTGACAGCTGAAAGCGGTGGCAAAAAGGGCGGCAAGAAGAAGGGAGGTTCTTTTCAGACTGTGTCTGCGCTATTCAGGGTAAGCATTGCAAATATTTGCTTGCTTCATATATTCGAAAATGAATTGCTTCCTGCATGTAACACTATAATATATGCCTACATTTTAATACAGGTAATATTTTCATTATGTACCAATATATGTTTTGCAATATTTCAGGAGAATTTAGGGAAGCTGATGACCAACTTGAGAAGCACTCATCCTCACTTTGTACGCTGCTTGATTCCAAATGAGTCAAAGACTCCAGGTAGGCATGTCACCACAGATCAAGCATCAAGTATTTACAAAAACTGCTGTCATGATGCAAAACTGGACTAAATGTGTATCTTCAAGGTCTCATGGAGAACTTCCTGGTCATCCACCAGCTGAGGTGTAACGGTGTACTGGAAGGTATCAGAATCTGCAGAAAGGGTTTCCCCAGCAGAATCCTCTATGGTGACTTCAAGCAGAGGTAAATTCTACGATTACACACACACACTCTCTTTTTTACAATCCTGCAATCAGTTATTCGTGCAATCATGGTCTGTTACCATCCAATCAGATACAAAGTATTGAATGCCAGTGTCATCCCTGAGGGGCAATTCATTGACAACAAGAAGGCTTCAGAGAAGCTCTTGAGCTCTATTGATGTAGACCACACGCAGTACAAGTTTGGACACACAAAGGTAATCTATATATCTTGAAGAGGGTTAGAAAATGTATTTTTTAAACAGCTAAAGTAACATCAACAGCTAACCTTTAAATTTAAAGTATGCATTTACATTTTTATTTAAATTAACACTGTCTTTTAGGTGTTCTTCAAAGCTGGTCTGCTGGGTCTTCTGGAGGAGATGCGAGATGAAAAACTTGCTACCCTGGTGACGATGACACAGGCTCTTTGCAGAGGTTTCCTTATGAGAAGAGAGTTTGTCAAGATGATGGAGAGGAGGTGCATACTGAGCTTTAATAATCAATGGGCAACTGTATAATGGTGGACTATTTCTTATAATTACTAACCCAAATATTATGTTTCAATATGGAGTCATTGTTTGCTATCCAATACAACATTACAACATTCAAAATAAATGTTTGTTTCCTTCTGTGGCTGTTATTTCCAGGGAGGCAATTTATTCTATTCAGTACAACATTCGCTCATTCATGAATGTCAAAACTTGGCCATGGATGAAACTCTATTTCAAAATCAAGCCTCTTCTCAAGAGTGCAGAGACTGAAAAGGAGATGGCTCAAATGAAAGAAGACTTTGAAAAAACAAAGGAGGAACTAGCGAAGGCTTTGGCAAAGAAGAAAGAACTGGAGGAGAAGATGGTTACTCTCCTACAGGAAAAGAATGATTTGCAGATCCAAATTCAGTCTGTAAGTTAATCTGAGCAAGAGGATTTTTTCACTGATGAGATATTTAAAAATAGCTCTAAATGCCTTCATCTTTCTGTCATTACTACTAAAGGAAGGTGAGAACTTGGCTGATGCAGAGGAAAGGTGTGAGGGGCTCATTAAGAGCAAGATTCAGCTTGAGGCCAAACTCAAAGAGACATCCGAGAGACTGGAGGATGAGGAGGAGGTCAATGCTGAGCTGACTGCAAAGAAGAGGAAGCTGGAGGATGAGTGCTCTGAGCTGAAGAAAGACATTGATGACTTGGAGCTCACCTTGGCCAAAGTGGAGAAGGAAAAACATGCTACTGAGAACAAGGTTGGTGTATCTTTTATAAGTTCAAACTGTTTACTATTTGTAGAATCCTATAACCCATTTTCACAATATGGCCAATACAGGTTAAAAACTTGACAGAGGAAATGGCATCTCAAGATGAGACCATTGCCAAGCTGACTAAGGAGAAGAAAGCCCTCCAAGAGGCCCACCAGCAAACTCTTGATGATCTTCAGGCAGAGGAAGACAAAGTCAACACTCTGACCAAGGCCAAGACAAAGCTAGAGCAGCAAGTTGATGATGTATGAGCAATAATGATATGTTGTGAAATGAGTCTGATTAAAAAATGAAGACGTAACTAATACTCAGTGTCTGTTAAAACAGCTGGAAGGTTCTTTGGAGCAAGAAAAGAAACTTCGGATGGACCTTGAGCGAGCCAAAAGAAAGCTCGAAGGAGACTTGAAACTGGCCCATGAATCCATAATGGATCTGGAGAATGACAAGCAGCAGTCCGATGAGAAAATCAAAAAGTATGTGATCATTAATTGATGACATCTTAATCTTCATATCTTAATCTTCACTTACATAGTACATATATATGCAACAGGTTTGAGACCTTTTAGTCTGTTTTCTCCAGAGATAGCCAGAGTGAAATCTTCTAACTAATAATCCTATGAGAATATCTGTTTGTGACAGTCACAATGGGAAGACAGTCAGTCTGGCTGTTCAGAGGCTGAAGCTTTCTATGGTTAAAAGAAGATCAAGCCACTTGAAAGCCAGCTGGATTATATTCTCTATAAATTGAGGAGACAGGCTGAGTGAATAGAAAATCTTACCCCTTTGTTGCTCTCATGACAACACATGAAAAATGAATGTTGAACATGCTACTGAACTGTTTTCCTAAACAGGAAGGACTTTGAAACAAGCCAGCTCCTTAGCAGGATTGAGGATGAACAATCACTTTCTGCTCAGCTTCAGAAAAAGATCAAAGAACTTCAGGTTGGTTCAATGCAAAGCATGTTTGGCAGCACCCCACTAATGTCGGATGATCATGTAGTGCAAATGCATCTACATTGTTTATCTGTTGTTCTTAAACTTCTGAATATCAGGCCCGTATTGAGGAGCTGGAGGAAGAGATTGAAGCTGAACGTGCTGCTCGGGCCAAGGTGGAGAAGCAGAGGGCTGATCTCTCCAGGGAACTTGAGGAGATCAGTGAGAGGCTTGAGGAAGCAGGTGGAGCAACGGCTGTTCAGATTGAGATGAACAAGAAGCGCGAGGCTGAGTTCCAGAAGCTGCGCCGGACTTGAAGAGTCCACCCTGCAGCATGAGGCCACTGCAGCAGCTCTCCGCAAGAAGCAGGCTGACAGTGTGGCTGAACTGGGAGAACAGATAGACAACCTTCAGCGTGTCAAACAGAAGCTGGAGAAAGAAAAAAGTGAATATAAGATGGAGATTGACGACCTCAGTAGCAATATGGAGGCCATCGCAAAAGCTAAGGTAATGTAAAATGTAATGTAATATTGAGAAAGCTGTTTCATAACTGTCTTTTAAAAATGTCTGTGCTATTAGTTTTGGACTACCTTGCATCAGCTAAACTTACGTAAATTTCAGGGTAATCTTGAGAAAATGTGCCGTACTCTCGAGGATCAACTAAGTGAGCTGAAGACCAAAAATGATGAACATGTGCGACAACTGAATGATACTGGGGCACAAAAGGCAAGACTGCAAACAGAAAATAGTGAGTACTGTATGTTTGTGCTTGCTCCATGTAAACCTGTCTATTATACTAATTGCAGTGGCATATTTACAAAATGTACATTGAGGCACTTAATTATCACTGTGGCATGTCTCCTCAAACTCAAATAACTGCTCAAGCTCTGAAATCCACAGATCTATGTTGTGACAAATTTATGTGCTGTCGGCAGCACAGCACATAGCAGATATGTTTGGAATGGAAAATTAGTCTTGAATGATGTGAGACATCAATAATTGTACGTGTCTTCTTAGGTGAAATCAGCCGCCAGTTGGAGGAGAAAGAAGCCCTTATATCCCAGCTGACAAGGGGCAAGCAGGCTTACACCCAGCAGATTGAAGAACTGAAGAGACACATTGAAGAGGAAGTTAAAGTATGTGAGCAGTTCAGAATTTTAAGTTAAATAGTTTTTATTTATAAATGTGTGCATGTGGCTGTCCTAGTGGCTCAGGAATCTACAGTTCCTGAAACGCAGTGTCTTGGATTTAATCAAACCAAGAATTCCAACCTTCACTGCATGTCATACCCATCTCTCCCAAACTTTCCTGTCTCTGTCTGCTTTGAAAAATCAGTTGAAAAGGTGGACATCAAAAACAATCCTTAATATATGTATGTATATTTCTTTGAAAGGCCAAGAATGCCCTGGCTCACGCTGTTCAAGCAGCTCGTCATGACTGTGACCTGCTCAGAGAGCAGTATGAGGAGGAGCAGGAAGCCAAGAGCGAGCTGCAGCGAGGAATGTCCAAGGCCAACAGCGAGGTGGCTCAGTGGAGGAGTAAATATGAAACTGATGCTATCCAGCGCACTGAGGAGCTTGAGGAAGCAAAGTAATGGACACATCTGAACTCAAACTGGTTCCAGATGTGTTGATTCTGTGAACTGTCTTTATTCAAATGTGTCTGGTTTTGCAGGAAGAAGCTTGCCCAACGTCTACAGGATGCAGAGGAATCAATTGAGGCTGTGAACGCAAAATGTGCCTCTCTGGAAAAGACAAAACAGAGACTTCAGGGTGAAGTAGAGGACCTGATGATCGATGTGGAGAGAGCTAACGCTCTGGCTGCTAACCTTGACAAGAAGCAAAGGAACTTTGACAAGGTCAGGCTTTGATTTAAGCCTTGAGTACTGAGATGAAGACCTTAGACAGAGATGAGATACATGTTCTTTCATTATGATTTCAGGTTCTTGCAGAATGGAAGCAGAAATATGAGGAGAGCCAGGCAGAGCTGGAGGGAGCTCAGAAAGAGGCTCGTTCCCTCAGCACTGAGCTGTTCAAGATGAAGAACTCATATGAGGAAACTCTGGACCACCTGGAGACCTTGAAGAGAGAGAACAAGAATCTGCAACGTAAGCAAACTTTTGAGAATCCCAAATATTTTGATGGACCATGGACATAGGATTGGTTTTGCATGCAGAGAAATAACACTGATATCTTTTATTTTTAAAGAGGAGATCTCCGACCTAACTGAGCAAATTGGTGAGAGTGGAAAGACCATACATGAATTGGAGAAAGGGAAAAAGACTGTGGAGACTGAAAAGTCAGAACTCCAGACCTCTCTTGAGGAGGCTGAGGTACTGTTTGACAAAATACTTCTAATTCAGTTCAATTTATGTGATGTTGGAGCAACATAATATATTCCTATTCCTGTTTTCAAGGCTACTCTGGAGCATGAGGAATCCAAGATTCTCCGTGTTCAGCTGGAACTCACCCAAGTCAAAAGTGAAATTGACAGGAAAATTGCAGAGAAGGATGAGGAGATAGAGCAGATCAAGAGGAACAGCCAGAGAGTGATGGAGTCCATGCAGACCACTTTGGATGCAGAGGTCAGGAGCAGGAATGATGCCCTGAGAATCAAGAAGAAGATGGAGGGAGACCTCAATGAGATGGAGATTCAGCTGAGTCATGCCAACCGCCAGGCCGTTGAAGCCCAGAAACAGCTGCGAAATGTCCAGGGACAACTGAAGGTACATATAAATGAGTATCACGAATACATCTGGAGGGGGTCAAACATACATCCTTAAGTACATTTCATACTGTGCTCAATTTAGGATGCCCAACTGCACCTTGATGATGCCCTAAGAGTTCAGGAGGACATGAAAGAGCAGGTTGCCATGGTGGAGCGCAGAAACAACCTGATGACGGCTGAAATCGAGGAGCTGAGAGCTGCCCTGGAGCAGACAGAGAGATGCCGCAAAGTGGCTGAACAGGAGCTGGTTGATGCCAGTGAGCGTGTGGGGCTGCTGCACTCCCAGGTAAAATATCAAAAAGTCCACACAGTGACATGTGAAACACCTACAAAATGAAATTTATCTAATCAAAATTATTATTTGTTTAGAATACCAGCCTCATCAACACCAAGAAGAAGCTGGAGGCTGACCTTATTCAGGTCCAAGGTGAAGTGGAAGATTGTGTCCAGGAAGCAAGAAATGCTGAAGATAAGGCCAAGAAGGCCATCACTGATGTGAGTCAGGACTGGTTTAAGTGCCTGTTTAGTTTCCTTATGCTACTGTGTGTTTCTTTTAGTTGCTGTGAGAATGACATGGCGGTACTCATGGTTGCCATATTTTAGGCTGCCATGATGGCTGAAGAGTTGAAGAAGGAGCAGGACACAAGTGCCCATTTGGAGAGGATGAAGAAGAACCTGGAGGTCACAGTCAAGGACCTGCAGCACCGTCTGGATGAGGCTGAGAATCTGGCCATGAAGGGAGGCAAGAAGCAGCTCCAGAAACTGGAGGCTAGGGTATGAGTCATTAAGACCAAACTATTCATACTTACTGTAAACTCATTGGAAATATTTTGCATCTTAAAGTATATGCTTTCTTTTTCATTCAAGGTTCGTGAATTGGAGGGTGAAGTTGATGCTGAACAGAGGCGTGCTGCTGAGGCCATCAAGGGTGTGCGTAAATATGAGCGGAGAGTAAAGGAGCTCACCTACCAGGTAGTGTACTATTTTAGATAATCATTATATGGGCTAAGGACAACTGTAAGATTAGGTTTATCTCCAGTTGTAATGGTATATGATTTCTGATGTACAACAGACTGAGGAGGACAAGAAGAATGTCGCCAGACTCCAGGATCTGGTTGACAAGCTGCAGCTGAAAGTGAAGGCCTACAAGAGACAGTCTGAAGAGGCCGTGAGTGCACTTAATTCTCACTTAACAATGACATCATGAACACATCGTTCTGTCCATGTTTTCTAATGTTTATATGGACCATTACATAGGAGGAGCAGGCCAACACTCACCTGTCCAGGTACAGGAAGGTTCAGCACGAAATGGAGGAAGCTCAGGAACGCGCTGACATCGCCGAATCCCAGGTCAACAAGCTGAGGGCAAAGAGTCGGGAAATTGGAAAGGTAACATCAGCACAGAACTATCTGATAAGAAACTCATTTTAAATCAATCTTGTCATTCAATTTGTTATGTAATTTCAAATGATCTGACAGATATTTGGTGTTTTATCATTCCAGAGCAAGGAAGCTGAGGAGTAAAGAAATCAACATCACATACTAACAAGGAGTCATACAATATGAATATCTTGTTACATGTTCCCTGCAGCATGTTATACATGTGATCTCTGAAGCCATTAAATTTAGTTCCTTGCACCCTGTCTGTGTCTATCATTTCATTTATAGATCACTGACTGATTAATAATATTATTTCAGTTGCAATCCTACTGTTTCCAAGCTTTCTTGGACTTGAAAAATATGCATTACTCCCAAAGTCATTGAGAACAAGCACATACACAAACAGACATGGGCCAGAAATCAAACATAGAACTAGATGAGCACAAGCTCATCTAGGACAAATTGTTTTTAACATATGGAAAAGTAGCAACTACACCACAAAGATTTTTTTTTTTTTGCCATATGAATCCACAAGTAAAATGAAAATATCAAATACCAACTATTCCACTGATTCAAATCAAATCAGAAGAAACACAAGTGTGGAAATGTGTTCACATTTTTAGTGATAGAGTTGGAAAATGTAACTGTTGATCTTACAGGACTTTCAGAATAGTTATTAACATATGCAATGGTTTGGTGACAACAGTAAGGTGGATGAAACACAACACAGAGTGAACAGATGACATAAGGTGCAATAAACCAAAATGTTTCATCTCATTTTTCATCAATTTTGTGTTTTGGACATATGCAGTCTTTGTTTTTACGTCTTCCATGCATCAAATTGGACACCACTGCGTTCATTTTGCCTGTATGTACCATTATGGTGGATGCTGATCCCAAAGACTGACACACCCTCTAGATCTGTCTCTACACATAAACTTCAAAAAACAGGCCTATCAAATAGAAGTTTGTTTGCTGTGTAAAAAGTCCAAAAGATTACTACAACTAAGACTAGAGACCTGCTGCTGATAGCAATTTGGATAACCTAAACTTCTGAAAACTTTACATGCCCCATTTAAATTTAAATTTAATAAGGACCAAATCCAATGATCTGATGCTTTACATACATACATACATACATTTAGATGTCCTGCTTCTCTGGACACAGTTCTTTTTCATTTTACATTCTACATGTGATTTTGAACAGAGGTTTGCAGGACACGGGAACTCTACAATGTTCCTTTCTGTCAAATTCTCCAGTGAAACAAATGTCTGTCTACGGCTTAATCCAAGACAGTGATGCCGGCCCCTGGTCTACAGTTCTATCAGTAATCCCAGTAAGTTCACTGGTTTAGGTCAATGACTCAGGCAAACACTGGTCACTTCTTTTCTAATTTGGCACATAGCTAGTTACAGGTGTGTCTATGGCCATGTGTTTAGGCTATCCATCCAGCTTCCATACACACTTATTCCCATTCAGAGTCATGGAGGAAACTGGAGGCTGCTAGCACATCACAGCCACATAGGTCAGTGGTTCTCAACCTTTCTTTGGCCAATGCCCTCCTATCCATTATCTAGGTACCTTACTGGCCGCCATCAAATGAAGGCTAATTGTCTTCCAAGAATATTAATCTTGCTTATCATTCAGTGTTAGGCTATATCATTGAAATCACTGATATCATTGAAAAAGCCAAATAACAGATTTGACTTCACTGGACAGTTGAAATATCATTAACATTAGTTTCCCAGGGAGCAAAAAAGCCATGCAAATAGAAATTATATTTATGAGTGTTGCAACAGTGAAATTGGCATTCAAACTTTAATTAGGTCTTGTTATTGATCACAAACAGTGGCCAATCAGAAATGCCAAACAAGAGGCACTCTTATTAACTGTTGCAGCAGAAAACGAGAGTAGTCTGCCAAGGAAAAAGTCTGAGGCTACTTGGAAAAAAATCTGAAGGATATGCGCTGCAGGCTATCCTATATTCTTCTTTTTTCGGATCCCCATTAGCTACCACTAAGGTAGCAGCTACTCTTCCTGGGGTCCATTTATATAAAAGCACACACTATAAAAGCACCACTCTATAAAAGCAAGGCCTACATCCCGCTCGCCCTCTTACCTTTGAACGCCTCAGAGTGGTCAGATAGTGACGGTCATCTTCGGTCTCACAGATCTGCACATTCACAACTTATGATCTGTTTCGACCTCACTCTGACCATCACTACAGTCATGGGATGCCTCACACCAAAAGCATTGCGAGGAACAGAAGAATCTAATTGTCCAAACCTCACTGGCAAAAGACATCAGATCTGCCGTGCTTACTGGTGTTGAACAGGTCACATCTAACACGGGCTGGCCCCAGTGCTGTCCATGATGCTACTGCCTGTTCTACAGGTGGCATGTCGCCTCAAACAGTTTCCACTGGGTATTAGCCAACCACCTACAACTTGTTTTGAATTAAGGTTTATGAGATTTTTTTTCTATGCTGTCCTCAGCATTGAAGTGTAATCTGCCAGTGGAATGCAAGGTGGGGCATTAGTCTGAGATACACCCTCCAAGACAGCTCCTGCAGGAACTGGGTCAGACATGGTGGGCTGCAGACAGACAGTTTTTGCTCCACTAAATGCATTATCTAAAAAGAGTGTTTGTGGAAGACTCCCCACCACTGCTGATTCCTCATCCACCTTGGCAGTATCTGAACGGGGATCCCAGTGCATTTTCCCTTCTGAGTGATGCACACCATCAATCAGAAAGAAGGGAGCAAAAAGAGACAGCACATCAGCATCATCCGTGTCGGCCTCCCCAACATGACTCTGAGGATTAGGCAAAGTGACACAGCCCTGCCCAGAGGGAGGGACAATGAAGGGAGAGGAATGATGACCCTCAAATCTATCTAGAGTTACACTCTCAATAGCAGTCAGAACCTGAAGCTGAATGTTTGAGCTGTCACTCTCTGGTGCTGGAGAAGGCGTCAGATATTTAGTAGTTTCAAGCTCATCCTCACAGCTTGATCTGTGAGGGGAATACTGATGACAGTCATGCAAGTGCTCCCGAGAGCGCTTACAACCATACCTGTCTGGACAGCATTCCCTCTCTCTACCCTGCTCAGGCACAGAGCTGCACAGTCTGGTAACAAGGCGAAGTTTCTCCTTTCTAAACAGATCACAAGCTGCACTGCAGAGATGATCCACGTCCTCCCTCAGATGAACCATTCCCAAACACGACGGGCCTTCCTGGTGCCCATCACGGGGGGCCACTGCTGACTGACAAAGCTGACAGCACTGCAGTCATAATGCCCAACAAAGTGGGATAAAGCCACAAGAAAACCCCACTGACTGCCGACAATGGTAAAAATTTAATCAAGCCCACACAAAGAAGATGGCACATACCAGTGTGCACATGAAGCCAACCTACTAAGTCAAACACTGACCACACCAGCTGCAGTAATCTAGGGAACCACAGGGGCTACAGTACTCACCCAAATTTGCAAATCAAGTATATTATAAGATCTGTTATAAGAATCAGACTTTGAAGAAACATTGTCATGACGTGAGCATGTTCAGAAGAAAACAATATTGTGATTGTGGGCTAAAATCACCATGATTTCTTTCTTACTATATCCAACTGCAAAGTATAATTTGATGAGGCCACCAAATTATATTGATTTTTTTTTTCTCATAATTCTACAACTTTAATGTCAGATATTCTGAGTTTTTTCTCTGAACATTACCCCCCACCACCAGCACCATATTTTCCCTTACAATGGCCCTAATATGCTGTTGTACAAAGCTAGCATGGTAGGCAAAAAAAAAAAAAAAAAAAAAAAAAAAAAAACTTCTGGCTGACAAATTAAACAATGCAGTTTAGCTTAGCCTATCATTACCATGTAACCATATAAAGCAAAAAAAAACCGCCTCAGTTCACGGTGACCTGCAGCACACGGGTGATGAACTGAAAGGTGGGTTAACAGAGTAATTCAGTTTCCTACCTGTACCTGGTCGGAGGCCGGACAGGAACAGAGGAGCAGCCGGAAGTTGTCCATGCTAACAGGGGATATTCTGCCTGCCAACCGGAAAATACTAATAACTATTTGAACTAACTAAAAACTAAACTAACCCTAATCCTATTATAAGTGCATTTCGAGTAATGTATTCATGTACATCCCTAATGAAAAGTTCACACAAATATGTCATTTGACAAAATATTATCCCATATTATTTGACCCTTTTACATGCCCTTCGTGCCCTTTTGCCCCCTTCTGCTGCTTCCTGTCTGTATATTTATACCTGTACTTCATTCATAAAAACATTGTGTTGGAGCTTATGTATTTGAACGAAACAAACAAATAAAACACATCTGAGACACGCAGAAGTAAGAAGTATTTTATAGATTTATTAAATAATAATTTAAATGTTCATTTGACCCATATTAATGAGTTGTAAAAACTAAAATCATCTAATATCTCAAAATTATCCCTAAAAATTGAGCTGGCACCCTAAATAAAATTACCTTAATGTCACAGGAACACCCATATTACGCTATGTTTAATGATTAAAAATCTATGAGTTATGAGTTGTGTGTTGTTGCCACCAGGGGGCAGCATTGCACGGCACTGGTGGACTTGGTGCTGTCAACAGGAGAGCTTGTGCTGAGGCAATGGCATGTAAACAGTGCGATACCGTGGGTGGCACACGGATTTCCCCTGTTCACATTTTGTTTTTCTTTTATCGCTCGTTTCAAATGGATGATCAGTTCGCTTGGTCGAGGCTGGGGGCATCAGCTAAGTTTCTGAGATGAGTTCTCCGGCGCTGTCGGCTGTGCCTACCAATTTGCGAGCAGGATGCGCAGTGCGTTATGCTGCTGACTGGGAACTGCTGCAGTGTAAACAAGACTGTCCGCGACCGCTGCGGTGCTGTGGCGGAGGAGATCACCGTGCGCCCTGCCCGCGGTAGTGCAGGTCTCGGCGTAAAGACCTTTTCCCGCAACCCATCTGTGTTGTTTTGCTGTTTTATTAGCCCAGACAGTGCTGCGATGGACAAACTGCCCTAAAGCCACCAGAGCGAGCGGGGTGAGGAAATTTCATCCAACTGGACAGCTGTCAGCAGCTTACTTTTCTGTCAGATGGACTGGGGACGGATGTTTTTCCACCGCTGAGCAAGCATCAACTTCAACCTGAAATCATGGAGACGGATGCTGGGGACACGACTGCACCCGCGACCTTATCACCCCGTCCACCATGTGCGCGCATCTCCTGCCACAAGAGCAGCAACATCTGCTCCCGCTCCTACTTCATGGTCGTGATGGTGTTTTTCCACATATACATCATCAACGTCATTGCACTGCTACTTTACGTGCATTACAACGACGGCCACGGAGGTGCGGGTCCGAGTCGTGATGCCCCCAGCGGTGAGCACCGCCAGCTCCCCGAGTCTCACCGTCTGCCGGCACAGCCCGAGTTCCTGCGTGATATTTCCCTGCCGCGGATCGAGGGGATAAGGGTGAGTAATGATGGGCCAGTCTCCCACTCACTTACTCACTGACACACACACTGCACACATACACACGCACACACACAGTCGTGTTTCCATCACTTCAGAGGACATTACATTGACTTAAATTAATTTCTTGGAGATCTAAACCCTAACCATGACCACTACTTGCCTAACCCTAACCCTTTACATAATCTTTCCACAACCATGAACTTACCTTAACTTAAAATCAAGACCTCATCATAAAATGAACGATTTTTGTCAAGGGGACTTGCTTTGTGTGGCCATAAGGGAGTTGAGTTCCCACAAAATGACTGCGTAAATAGATTTATGTCCCAACAACATTAGTATTACCTGGTACACACAGACACACACACACACAAACACACTCACATGACCTACAAGTCAACCTTCAATTTGTCTTCCAGGTGGGGCATGTCCAGAAGGTGTCACTAGTGACAGATAAAGTACATGAAATGCGGACTCTAAGCCTGAAACCTCTCCTGTTCGGTAAGAGCCAATACACTCCTACAGGACAAGGCTGTTTTTCAGAGGGTGCTTACCCTTTAGGTGTCTGCTGGCTGAGCTGATTCACCAGTGAAGTTCATTTTCAGATTGTCCTCAAAGATCCCTGTAATTTATTTAGAGAAAAAGCCTAACTGTGGTTCCCTCACGCCCAGCCCTGGCTGCACACATTCCCTCTTTGCCTCTTCATCAGTGCAGCACATTAGTGCAGCGCTCTGGCTCTGTCTGTCACTGTGTCTCAGGCTCAGGCCATCTCAAACTTCCCTATACAATCAATTGGCTGCACAGAACTTGTCCTGTCCGCAGAGCACTGCGGCCACGGGTCTGAGAGGGGCATAATTAGGACTTGAAGTCAGTGTGTATATTGAAAACTGTACTGTCCATCCAGTGATTATTCAGGTCAGAACGCTTCAAGAAAAGGAAGGCAAAGTCAGGGTGTGCAGTATAAGCCATCACAAGGCCTCCGCCTAAGTGCTGCAATCTGTGTGCTAATGAATCACTTCATTTCTTCCTTCATTTTCTTCTCTTAAATTCCTTCTTGGCCACAGGGAACAAGCATTTTCTCTGTGACCAAAATGTAATCCTGCAATGTATGCACTTGAACTCTAATGGAAGTTGCTATTAAAGGTTGAACCATGCATCAATGGGCCTATTTAGGCAGCCTTTTATTTGCAGATGATTTGGCAGCAGCCTACATAAAAATAGATCCATTTGTAAAATGAATCTATTTTACCATCCACATTTAACCCAAGGGAAGAAGTCATGTGCAAGTAGTGCAGAAAACATAACAATACAGTGAACTATATCTTGGGAAAAAAGTGCAATTAGGAACGTTTTAGCTGGTGTGGGTGGGTGTGTGTGTGTGTGTGTGTGTGTGTGTGTGTGTGGTATATATATTTATATAGGAAGCATATAAATAGCAGTTAGCATAACAAAGTCCACAGAGGAAGATAGACAAAAGGCACAAAGTGAAATAGGTAAAATAGAATTCAAATAGATAAATGAAAAGAATAGAATAGAGTAAAATCCATTAAAAGTACGTTTAAAAAGGTGCATTTTCAGCTGATGTGTAAAAGAATACACAGTTGAGGCTGTCCAAAGTGTGAATGATAGCTCATTCAACAACTTATATACCCTGGTACAAAATGTTTGGTCCCCTTTAATTATTACTCTGGGCTTCAGAAATCAGAGTAGAGCCTTTTCTGGTGACTTCAGGCTATGTCAGTGTTTGTATGGGGTAAAAAGTTCAGCAGTATTGATGGGGACTTGACCATGTGTGTGTAGGCTATTGGCTCAGCTGGCCGTTGCCCAGCTTGTGTGTACCATTAATTGCTGCAATCATACAGTCCCTTCGATCCACAAGTTTTCTCCCTATAGCTGCGGCTCTATCTGTTTCTATTTTTTTTTTCTACAGAGATTCCTGATTTTTTGTCCGAGGAGGAATGTCGCGTGGTGATGCAGCTCGCACAGCTAAAAGGTCTAATGGAGAGCCAACTAATGGTGCAAGAGGGCCAGGAGGAGCTGGTGGAGGAGCTAAACCTCAGCCCAGAGGACATCTTCAACCTTCTTGATATCAACCAGGACGGACAGCTGCAGCTCCACGAGGTGTATGTCAGTTTGTGGACTGTGGGCTTGTTGTGTGTGACATTCGTTCTTGTTCCTGAGGTGTTTAAGGCGTTGGTGTCTGGGTCCTCCGCAGATATTGACTCATTCCCGGGTGAGGGACGGCATCTGGCTCACACCAGAGAATCTGCGAGAAATCTATGCCGGGCTCAAAGCTGACAAGGATGGAAATGGTGAGAAGTCAACCTGATGTGTCATTTTAGGTTTAAGCCAAAAACTTTTCACACGAGGTATTATTAATCTGCTTTAGTTTCATACACATTTTTTGTTAATGGATATGTTTTGAAAAATATTAGTTGGCATTTTACAGATTGTTTGCTCCTGAAATTGTTCGGAAGATGTAAAAAATGTGCATTGCTGATGACTTTGTGCTTGTTATTGCTTATGAGAGATGACACTTTCCTTAAGTATTGCAAAATATGAGCAAACTCAATATATTTCCTGTCATTCTGTGATTTTTTATTGTGTTCTTGCATACTTGAATTCATATTCTCTACATGATAGAGAGGAAAATGTTTTGATATAATTTTTATAGGTGAAGTACACTGGAAAAGTTAAAACACACACACACACACACACACACACACACACACACACACACACACACACACACTGATGTATCTCAGTTTGTTGATCTAGTGGCTTTAGAGCTTTGTTGGTGTGTGGCAAGATTTTTTGATTTAAGCACAGTCAAGCATTGGCCCAGGGGTTAGAAAAAGCTCTTTAAACAGAAGCAAGTGTGTCAATATACAGAGTTTTAGTGCCATAATCAGCACTACAACCAAAATTATGACTGTCAGCAAAGGGCCTTCTCTCTTGTCTCCCTATTTCCCTGTAGAATTGTACACGCTGACTCTTGTTCATCACTGTACCCTCTTCAGGTCCTACTATTTTTTGTTTCTAGCTGGGAACCAGCTTTTTGTGTTCAAATGAGTTCATTTTTAGTCTCAATGCTCAGAATGGTTCAAAAGCTTGTTGGTCTAAAAGGCTTACATGTGTGATGGGAATTTCATGACAGGTTTAAATTAGGCTGTTATTGAAAGTCATCTAAGGCTTAATCAAGGCAAGGCGTCGTGGTGTATGTACTTTCTCTCATTTTGGACAGGTTTGCTGAGTCTAGAAGAGTTCAGGCTTCTGAGCAGCGATGCATTCCAGCGCTTTCTGCTGCAGCAAGGGGTGAAAAGAAGTCAGCTGGTGAGGAACAGCAGGCACACTTGGCTGTACCAGGGCAAAGGAGCGCACCGGGTCCTCCAAGACATCAAGAAAAGGTGAGCAGGTCACACAACTGTTGATAGCTGTAGTTATACTTTCTCGTGTCCTATCATTATACAATACCAAATATTAGGTGTGCTGTACTTAGGTTATATAATTAGGTTACGTGAGGTTATGTGATCGCCCTTGTTGGCCAGTCTGTCCATCCATCTGTCAGCAGGATAGCTCAAATATTACTTGACAGATTTGTATGAAACAGGGTTGGAAGATCGGTCAGGACACGGTGAAGAACTGATTAATTTTTCAGGCCAACCCGCCTCAGGCAGGCGTGGCAACAGCCAGGGCTTAGCAAAAACAATGCTGTAGTTTCAAGATGCATCCATATAATCTCACAAAACCCAACAAAGAGGTTTGTTTATGGGTCAAGGCAACACTGACGCCACTGATTGCCCAAATGGGTGTGTGCTAGGACAAAAGAAGACCTGCAACCTTGGCAGCAGTCTGAGCTCCACTGAGTGCCTTCATGTGTAACACAAGTGATTCAGAGATATTTGTCTCAACCTTGCCATGCGATAACAACTCTCTTTGCTTTTTCTTCTGTCTAACAAAGGGTGACTCGTCTTACTCGGCTCCCACCTGCGTTAGTGGATTTAAGTGAGCCTCTCCAGGTGGTGCTTTATGAGCAAGGAGGGCACTACCATGCCCATCACGACAGCGGTCCTGTCTATCCTGAAACCGCCTGCACACACACACGCCTCGCAGCCAACACTTCTACTCCTTTTGAGACGTCTTGCAGGTGAGACTGCAGAAATCCACAGTGTTGAATGGGTTTGATCAACCAACATGCAAATATCTGTCAGTGAATGGGTCTGCATTCGTCTGTCCAGTGTGATTACTAAATTGTGTTTGCTCAGGGCTCATTGCTTTTCATTACATTCCATTGTGATAATTATGGGCATGGTAATTTGTGTGACTTTGCATTGCCGACTTGTAAAGATTTGTTTGCTTGTTTGCAGAGTGTGTGTTGTTATGGGGTATGCACGCACACACGTGTGTCAATTTAAATCTATGTTGCACACCTAGGTACATCACAGTTCTCTTCTACCTGAACTCTGTTGAGGGAGGCGGGGAGACCGCATTCCCTGTGGCAGACAACAGGACCTATGATGAAGTGGTGCGTAGTTGTGTGTGGGTCTGTAAATGTGTGCAGAGAGCCCACTGGGCTTTTGAAGTACATATGGTGCATGTCTGTCATATCTGTGTTAACTCACTGGGCCATTGGGTGCTTGAGCCTGACATTAAGCTAAGTGTATCACTGAGTTTGAATTTGTCTTTTAGTCTCTTATACAGAATGATGTGGATCTTTTGGACACCAGAAAGAACTGTGACAAGAGTAACCTTAGGGTGAAGCCTACCAAAGGGACAGCTGTGTTCTGGTACAACTACCTGTCTGATGGGAAAGGTAAATACTGCCAACACAAAGTTCAGCACCATACACCGCAGTGAACAGAGAAAATAAGACTCAACAACACAAAGCACAGATGCAAGTGACATTTCTGAGGTTTAAGCTCGTATTGGAGTATTAAAGAGTTAACATAGTTTGGTATGAGTTTTCCTGTCAAATAGTTTGATCTTGAGCTTGATAGAGGAAAGGTCATTCATGACAATCTTGTTTGGATCAAAACAAAAATCCAATACTGGATTTATATTTCAGATCCTTGTTTACCTTTCCTACATACACCAGTGATTATCTACGAGTCCCTTAAAGCCAAATGCAATCATATGTAAAGACACAAAACTGAGTCCACTTACCAATATATAGAAATGGAAAAAAAAGGCAGCAAAGAAAAAGATAACATTACATGAATATCTACATGAGGTGATTTAGAAATCAAAAGTTGAGTGCAAAGGAAAAATGATTGCTTCTTGTGTATAATCTTAATTTTCCCAAATAGATTTTGGTTTCCTGAAATGGGGGGACCATATATAAAAAAGGGCCACAGATCTATTGTTGTTCCAATTGTTCCAACCATTCAATTGAAAATACCCAGCAACAAAGCTGTGCCCTTTAATTGCTATTTTCAAAACCATCAGAGCATGGAGCTTCATTGTGAACATTTAAAAATAAAAATAAAGGATTTTGCTAAGCAGAAGAAATGGGGAAAGAAGAGCTCTTATTTATTTTATTTTTCTCAATAGGTTGGGTGGGAGAGCAGGATGAATATTCACTGCATGGAGGCTGTATGGTCACTCATGGCATGAAGTGGGTCGCCAATAAATGGATTAACATCGACCCAGACTACCAGCGGCAGGCTCGCTATCAGCAGTTGGTGTCACAACAGCCAGAGGATGACGATGATGATGATGAGGGGCTGAAGATGAGCACTGACCCGTACAATTCTGACACACATCAAGACTTGTAGCTTTTAAACCAAATCCTAAAATCTACCTAACCTTCCTTTGTCCTGTGCACAACTTCCTTCCTTAATGTCCTCTGCGGCCAGTATGTTGAGTTATATTCAGGGAACGAGGTCACAGTGGGTTTATGCAACTGTAAAGAGAGATCTTAATGTTAAATATTGCTTGGATATTGTTATGCTATTTTTTTAACCCTCTGTAAAAACCCTATTTTAGGAATGTTTCACACCTATGAACTTAACTTGGCACAAGAGACAAGAAACTTCTCTTTGCATGTACTAGGGTCACAAGTTCTGCTGTTGCCATGGGCAAAAAACTGCACTTGACAAATGAAAATGGCACACCATGAACTGTCCGTTGTCCCGCCTATAGTTGTTGCGTGCTGTTACCAAAAAAGAAAACAACTCTTGCACTTTCAGTGTGGTGCATGTTTGCCTTTACTTAGTTCCTTGCATCCATGTTGTTTGTTTTTTGTCAGATTTTATTTGAATAAAATGTTTTGTTCAGATGTTACATTTTTACTCATGTTTTGTGTTTGTTGTTTCTTAATGCACTGATTTACCCTTACTGACAATAAAATATACAATATAAAATGAGATTGTGTTTTTTGTTGAGAGTCAAAATTTTCATTTTATCTGTAAAAGGACCATATCAGTGATTTTGCATGTTTAGTCTGATATCTTCAAAATGTATGAACTTCACATTTCTTTTAATCTTTTCCCAAAGCATAATAAAGTCATCCTCATTAGCTCAAAAGCTAAAAAATGTAGCACTGTTGTGTTTTGATGACTTGAAACTGGACACAGTGAGATGGTCCCTCTGCCAGAAAATAGTCCCTGGGGAAATGTCTGCTTTACACAGCCAATTATCAGTTCTGTGGTTTATGAATGGATACAACTGTTAGCAACAGAAGCACATCATAACACAGGTGCTTCAAACAAAAATTAAAATTAAATTTGAAATTTTGATTATATGCCGTGAAATCTATAGTATCCCCGCATGATTTGCAAAATGATTTGTTGCCATGTAGAAAATGGGTAAAGTGTAGTAAATGGACCAAAATCACTAATATAGTCTTTTACGACAAAATATTGTATGCATATTTATATTGACAATATTTACACCAGCCTATATGCACTTCAAATGCATCCCAAAAGTAGAGCAGAAGGGAAAAACAACAAAGAACAATACAGAATTAAAATAAAGAATAATGCCAAAATACATAAGTCGTATGATCAGCGTACTCTCAGTTTCCTCTGTTACCAACATGATGAAACTACAAATGTTATGTCAGTTTGTGATTGGTCTGTTCATTCCAGCCGATGGACGTTTTTTTCAATCCTCTATGCTGATAGCTGACTGTCACTGCTTGGTAAAAGTTTTCAGAGTCTTGTGCTGCTGTGCATTTCCTGCAATGAGACATCTTGTTAGAAAGTAGTAATTTATTTAAAGTGTCATGATCATGCATGTTTATTTGAACTATCAACTACAGACGCACCACTGAAGACTCATATCTGGGGATCAATGACGCTCCACGATGGTCAAGGCAGTACAGCACAGCATCATGGACCGAGGCAAAAAGACGTCTCTTTGAAATCGACTCAGAGAAGAAGTCTCCCAGCTCCAGCTGCTCCACCACAGACGCTGAACAGGAAGCAGGTTACAGGCAGAAAAAACACCAGGATAAAATCCATTCATGTGCCAAAATACAAGCCTATATTATATATAAGAATGTGTTCACTTACCCTGACACCCAGCCATGTAGACATCTATGTCAATCTCACTGAAGTCCTGGAATATCTGTGGGAACAGAATATGCTGAATATTAATGCTCTGTGAGAATACTGCCCTTAACTTTCTTGACACTCAGGAAGAGTTGGATTCCAAAAACTATTCTCAACTGTTTTATCTTCAAAACTTAAAGCTTTTTGCCATTATGACTGAGTAGGTTACATAATTTATTCTTTTTAGGGAATAACAAGTTACACAAAGCTACTCACATTTTTCATCGTCTTGATAGCCACTGTATCTATGAAGTTGGCTGTGGAGAGGTCAAGAATGATGGAGTGAATGTCCCAGGTCCACTTGCCCAAGGACCCGAGAGAGACCCGCTCCAGGTCGCGGCTCAGGGTGTCCTCGCTACTGGACCCGAGGGTGGTGGTGTCCTCGTCCTGCAGGCCGGACACCGAGCCCAGGCTGGTGGAGTCTGGATCCCCTCCTTTCAGGTACTCCCATCTGCTGTGGCCCTCTGGTGTTTGTGGTGTCAGTGGCATGACAAACACCGTCCCATTCTCTCGCCCGCTCCAGGCCTGCTGATCCTCCTGTGTGACACTCCCGTCCATGCACGCATCTCTCCAGCGGCCAGCCTCTTCCTCCACAGAGAACACCGGCCCTCCGGCCAGCTTTTTAGCTGCCCGCCTCTGTGGGATGGGTAGTGACAGGAGTGACCAGTGGGCCAAGATCCAAAATGTCAGTGCAGTCCTTTAAATATATTTATAAACATCAAAACTAAAAATAGCAGAGTATTACCTCTCTCTTGGCTTGCCTTCTTGCTCTTCTCTCAGCCCTCCTCTCTCTACGTTTCTGTTTTGCCTCCTGTCTCCTCTTATAGATAATCATTTTACTGATGTCAAGCCCACTCTAAAAGCAAATCATGTAAAAAAAAAAAAGTCCTTTTTTGATCCCCAAAACTTGAGAGAATTTGGTTTGATAGAGTAGAGACAGTGGAGAAATTAGACCTTAAAATAATTGGTGTTATTAATAAAGAAATTAAACCTTTTCTTTCAGGGCTTCAAGGTACAGGTCAGCGTTGGCGAAGTACACTGTGGCAGAGGAACGAAATATAGTGATGCCTGGAACTTCTCTCACCTGCCAAATAGAGAAGCATCATCATCAGCTCTCAGAGCTAGGGTAGAAAGTTGATTTTTGAAATTCCCTCTTTTTCATCTTATATTTACCTCTTTGTGGGTCTCTATATCCATATAGAGCTCTGTGCCTGGAATGTTTCCCAGAACAGAGTATGTTGGCCTGAAGGACAAGGGAAAATAATTGTGTATTTTTGTTTGTTTGATTATTTCATGTTCTCTTTCAGATGCTAAACTTGGCTGTCTGCTGTATGTATATACACTATATTACCAAAAGTATTCGCTCACCCATTCAAATGATCAGAATCAGGTGTCCTAATCACTTGGCCTGGCCACAGGTGTATAAAATCAAGCACTCAGGCATGCAGACTGTGAAACAAGACATTTGTGAAAGAATGGGCCGCTCTCAGGAGCTCAGTGAATTCCAGCGTGGAACTGTCATAGGATGCCACCTGTGCAACAAATCCAGTCGTGAAATTTCCTCGCTCCTAAATATTCCACAGTCAACTGTCAGCTCTATTATAACAAAATGGAAGCGTTTGGGAACAACAGCAACTCAGCCACGAAGTGGTAGGCCACGTAAAGTGACGGAGAGGGGTCAGCGGATGCTGAAGCGCATAGTGCAAAGAGGTCGCCGACTTTCTGCACAGTCAATTGCTACAGAGCTACAAACTTCATGTGACCTTCAGATTAGCCCAAGTACAGTACGCAGAGAGCTTCATGGAATGGGTTTCCATGGCCGAGCAGCTGCAGCCAAGCCACACATCACCAAGTGCAATGCAAAGCGTCGGATGCAATGGTGTAAAGCACGCCGCCACTGGCCTCTAGAGCAGTGGAGACGCGTTCTCTGGAGTGATGAATCACGCTTTTCCATCTGGCAATCTGATGGACGAGTCTGGGTTTGGAGGTTGCCAGGAGAACGGTACATTTCAGACTGCATTGTGCCGACTGTGAAATTTGGTGGAGGAGGAATTATGGTGTGGGGTTGTTTTTCAGGAGCTGGGCTTGGCCCCTTAGTTCCAGTGAAAGGAACTTTGAATGCTTCAGGATACCAAAACATTTTGGACAATTCCATGCTCCCAACCTTGTGGGAACAGTTTGGTGCGGGCCCCTTCCTCTTCCAACATGACTGTGCACCAGTGCACAAAGCAAGGTCCATAAAGACATGGATGACAGAGTCTGGTGTGGATGAACTTGACTGGCCTGCACAGAGTCCTGACCTGAACCCGATAGAACACCTTTGGGATGAATTAGAGCGGAGACTGAGAGCCAGGCCTTCTCGACCAACATCAGTGTGTGACCTCACCAATGCGCTTTTGGAAGAATGGTCAAAAATTCCTATAAACACTCTCCTCAACCTTGTGGACAGTCTTCCCAGAAGAGTTGAAGCTGTAATAGCTGCAAAAGGTGGACCGACATCATATTGAACTCTATGGGTTAGGAATGGGATGGCACTTCAGTTCATAGTATGAGTAAAGGCAGGTGAGCGAATACTTTTGGTAATATAGTGTATGTATGTATGTGTATATTCATCATTACAACAGAAAAATCTTGAATTGAATCCTACAGAATCCTGTGTCAAAAGCTGTAGATGCTTTTCACACAGTTTGAAAGAGACACCACAGCGACAAATTCCCTATGCTGCAGAGGTGCCTTACATCTGCGTCCTGAAGATAACAGTCAGCAGAGCAAAGGTGATGGAGGCTGCCAGGCCCAGGTCCAGGTTAAAAAGTAGCGTTGACATCCATGTGACCAACCACACCACCTGAGGAGCACATCAGACAATCAAATCACTGTGTTCATCAGGAAATGGGAATAAAGACAAAACTCCAGATTAAATGTCACAAAAATGTTTTATGTCACTTTTGTTGGTGTTTTAAGGTTTTTTTTTTTTTTTCAAAAAAAAAATTTTTACATGTTACATACAGTACATACAAAACTTTATCCACTGACCAGATCAGTCTTGCTGCTCCTCCACAGTTTGACGATGTCAGAGTACTGCTTGAACATACCCTTCAGATTTACAAAGACAATTGCGGCAAGGACTGCCTGAAACAAACCCCGCCATGAGTTTTAGGATTATTAATCAAGTGTGTATACCTGGAAACTTGAATAAGCCAGATCATACTAACACAACATTATATATATGTTAAATATATGTACAAAAAAAATGCTAAAGTAATGTGAAAGGGGAGACAGGGAGTACAGCAATAGCACCTTTGGCAGCTCCTGGAACAGCGGCCCAAGCTTCAGTATTGTCACCAGCACGATAACAGCTGAGGCCATTCCAGCCATCTGCAAAAAGATGCATTCTTCATAAAACCCAAAATGATTTGATATAATTTGATTTTTTTTTGTTGATGTTGTTGTTTTCTGTTTCTAGATTCACACTAGAAACAGAGATATCTTACATTGGCTTTCAGTGTGTAACTCCAGTGTGTAAAGACAGATGCTCTTTGGATTCACTGACAAATTATCAGACCAAGAAAGAGAGGAAGGTTAGAGTTGTACTTTGCTTTGTGGTCACTACGTCTTAGCCAAAAAACATGAAGGCATGCTGCTTTGCAAAAACTAACCACCCTTTAATTAAATGGGCTCAGCACCTACATGTTTCAGCTTCACAGTCTTCTTCAGGGCATAAGCAGTGTGTCTCAGACGTATTGACCACAAAGCAAGGTACAAGTCTAACCTCTCTCTCTTTTTTGGTCTAGTGAGCCGTCCTTGTTCATGGTTTCTGAACTGCTGCATCCCTGCACTCTTTCAGTGTTTTCCTCTCACCTGTGTTTTTCCTCCAGTGCTCTCCTGAATGAGACTCCGGGACATGGAGGAGCACACAGAGTAGCACTGGAAGAAGCCTCCCACTGCATTACTGAGACCCAGAGCCACCAGCTCCTGCAGCAGGGAGGTGACAGAGAGGAGACAGTGTAGAGAAAAAAATACAGCATGTGGATATTAGTGTACACCGATATCAGTTGGCGGAGATAACTGGTTCACCTGGTTACTGTCCACCTTGTAGCCATGCTTTAGTGCAAACGTTTTCCCAAGTGAAATGGATATGGCATATCCTACAATGGCCAGTGCAAAAGCATCGCCGATAACTTCTCCAAAAAGGCTCACATCCGGTATTTTTGGTGGACTTAGACTGGCAGACAGGCAGAGGACAGGAAGGAAATCAGTTAGTTAGTGCTAACCAAGTCGGGAATATTAATAAACAAATGAAGACAACAATCTGGATGCTTACCCACTAGGAATTTCCCCTACTACTGAGATGGTGTAGTTGTTGTTCAAGCTGGCATAGGATGATATCAATGTGGCTGCCACAATCTAATCACAAGAAACATACATGGCATACCGACAAACACACAAATAATACATCTACACACACTCATACGCAAACGCATTTCAATCATTAAATGTCAATCATTAAAAATCTGGTCAATCATGTGCTAAAAGCATCTAATCATTAGCTGTAGATGTCTCATTTTTGCAGTCTTGCACAAATGCCCTGGCTCTGGAACTACTGCTGACTCAGCCTTTTGGTTCTGCTGTGTGTGTTTCCCAGTGCTGCGCTATCAGCATCACTGCAGCGTGCAGCACTGATAATGTAAACCTCTGCTTTTTTCTCACTAGAGATGAGCGAGCGTGTCCTTGTGTCAACTGACTGTGATGAGCTCCACTGGGATGGGCACTGGCAGCTTCGGGCTGAGGAAGGAGTTGAGCTCTTTAGCTGCAATGAGGAACACCATGGACACGGTGCTGACCACCAGTGTGGGCAGATGGGTGTTGGGCAGCAAGGAGCAAACATCTACCAAGGTCTGAGGATGAACAAAGGTAAAACAGGGATAAGGCTACACACATTTACTTCTGCACAGGTGAATCACAAGCAGAGAATCATGCTGAGCTGCACACTTTCATGGTTTTGTCCAGTTAAGCATTCATCACAGTGAGAACTATGGAGAATAATTTAACAGAGACTGTGAAATTAAACGCAGTGCAGATCAGCACTGTTGTATTAACCACATGCATAGGAATCAGTACCAAATATTTGATGGAAGTGCATGGAACACATCTGCCCTTTGCACTATTGTCTTTTTTAGTACACTAGCCCATCACATCAGTGCACCATAACACTGTTAACACATGAAGACTTGAACACCACATTACACTACATGCACCATTAACCTGCTGTTTGCACCATTGTAGATCTAAAATTATTTTTCTGAGTTGCTGTTTCATTGAACTATTTTTTTGCATATTTTTTTCCATGCCTTTTACCTTTTCATACTTTTTTACAGTAACATGTTATATAGTGGTTACTTTACAATTGTGTGATGTATAGTGACAACAAAGCTGAACGCTGAACCTTGATGATACTCACATACACCAGTGACAGCGGCCCACTAAACCTCATAGGTGACACCCCAAAGATGTACTTCAGTTGTGCCACCACAGCATGGGCTGCAGCAGCCGTTGTGTAAGCCCGCACCAGTGGTTCAGACAAGTAGGTTCCCACAAATCCAAACTTCACCAAACCAAGCACCACCTGTGCACACAAACAAACACAATTACTTGTTTAGGGACAGCAGTAATGACTATATGAGGAGTATCTTTTTGTTGGGTGTACTCTTTTGCAGACCTGGATAACTCCTCCTAGGACAGTGGTAGCAGCGGCCACCTGCACCCTGTATAAATCCCTGGCTGTTACGTCCACCTCTGTGGTGAGGTTGGTCCCGTTCATTTTGAGGAAGGCCATGTCTGGAGCTAGTCTCTCTGTCACACTCCCCACCATGATGCTGAGCACGGCAAATGTACCTGAAGACAGCACACATGAGCAACACCTGAATGTTAATCAAACAGTAATAATTGTTGTCCACTGCCCTCCTCTCTCCTTACCGATGGATATGTGACGAGATGTCCCAAAAAAGAAGTAGACCAATGCTGGATAGAGGGACGTGTAGAGCCCAAATACAGGAGGTAAAGAAGCCAACAGTGAATATGCCATGCCTGTGAGAAGCAGGAAAGAAGTCTTGTTACAGTAGCCACACATTGACACTGACAGTTTTGTAAAGGTGTGTTAAATTTTAGGCTTAAAAGCAAAAGAAATATCCTCCAGAAGGATTAAAAAAAAAACTTATCTGCAAAAGAGTATAGCAATAACAAAATAATGCTTATTTACTCAATGACACACTGACTCACTGACACTGAAATAATACAATGGGTTTTTCATTTCATGCACCCATGAGTCATGACACTCACTCAACACATAGATGACTGTGTTCAGATAAAGACAAAAATACAAAATTGCAACAACTAGTTTTTTCCATAGCAGCAATGTGCTGAGTGACATGTCAACATTATAATATTACAAAATTAAACTGGATATTGTCTGGGATTTTGGCTTATCGTAATACTGTCATATGGCATATTAGAGTTGTCTTTTCCTGGTTTTAAAGGCTGCATTACAGCAAAGGGATGAAATTTGAATTGGACTATTCAAGCTGTTCTGTTATGTACCTCTACCTGCTTAGTCATCATATCTTCATTACTAAGACTGTTAAGCAATAATCTGTATAAATATCTCATGAGAGCATACTCATCCCTACAAAACTGTCACAACATCAATATTGAGATATTCAGCTGAAGGCACTGTGATATTTGATTTTTTCCATATTGCCCAGCCCTAAGCAACAGTTATACTTTCTCGAGCATGATGGGCTATTGTCAGACCTTGTGGTAGGTGCATGATGCCCACACTGATGCCGGAGATGAGGTCTGGCATGCCATAGTCCCACACTGAGTACTTGGGCAGCCAGTATAAAACAGGCAAGCTGCTCACCACACTTCGTTTCAGTCTGGGTACTGTACATCTGAGAGGGATAAGTGGAGGAGATAAGTGAAGGAGAGAGGGGAGGCACATGCACCTCGTTATTCTTAACTGTGCTTCAAAAGATACATTTATTAACAGCCATGGTCCATGGTTATCACAGATCAGATTAAATTGCACTCATTACATCTTTGGATTGTAGTTATCTTCAAGCCACTAAATGGAAGAAACCTCATGTCCCAAGTCGACACCACTTACATGGAATAGCACACTATCGAGTGAGGTGCATTTACCTCAGACTTCAAATTGACAAAATAAAGACATGAACTTTGCCTTACCTCAGGGCATCTTTAAGACGTTCGTTTAGAGAAGGGTGAGTGTCAGAGTAGCTTTTTCTCTGTGCTGCCTCTTCTAGTCTCAGCTCGTCCAGCACATCCCTCTCCACCCTGTATTTCCCAAGTCTGTGTGTTGGACCCATGGCGGTGAATCTAAGCAAACTCTGTGCTTGTTGTAATCTCTTTACTCTTCTTATATGGAGTATACACAGCCTACAAGATGTATTCCTGAGATTTGTATTTAAAATAAATTAGACTGTACAAGCTTTGTCTGTCAAAGCTGCAGTGCAACCACTGTCACAAGACCCATCTGCACATGTATTGTACACCATATTGCCTAATGGTTAACTGGTTAACTACAATGATGACTTAAGGAGAATGATGATTAGTAGGCTTTTTTAACAGTGATGGCTGACCAGAATAAACAAAGATGTGCTAATTCTTACCTTAAAGTGGAAAAAGATTAACTGCCTGTTGAATTACAACAACTATCTGTACCATATAGGAAGTATATTCCAGTAATGTCCGTTACACAAGCAGAAATAAACTTAATGAGCCATGAATTATCGGTTTTAAGCTCAAACTACATTGATCCTTGAGGCTTGATGGAGGAAAAGGCTCAGTAAAATTCAAATGTAGGTTCTCAGAAAAGGTCACAAGTGGCCTTTTAATATCTACACAACACAAGACAAACAAGTCAGAAATTCATCCATGTAAACAAATCAGAATAGATCAGACATCACATCTAAAATAATCATGTTAGCTGGTTTTTCTGAAGTGAACATTGAACACAAGTGATATTTGCTGGTATATTTGCTGTAATGGTCTCAGGACTTTTTTAGCCACCAGAATCACTGGGTTAGATTTGATTTTTGAAGTGTGTGCCCACATTGTTGCCTGGGCCTTTAAGAGAGTGCTGTCATGAAATCTGAATCCAAGCTTGAAGCAATGTTTCATTTCAGTCAGTCCAGAGCGACACACACGTGACAGAGACAACAACCTAACTGGAACAGAGAATGATCCTGAATGGAATGCACTATAATGGGGAAACGTCAAAGTATGAATGACAAATGAATCTGCAATTTGTCACTGTTAATCACTTAATGAAAAACCTATTCATGCTCATAACTGCAGCCCTTCTGACCCACTTGCTGTCTGCCACAGCACAGTCTATTTTTGGGTTAGTTGCTCAGAGGGCCAAGGGTGCAGAGGGGGGGTAAATAGCTTTGTCCCTGCTCAGCCCCTCTCTAACCCCCCTTAAACTAACACATTCAACAACATCAACAGCACATGGAGCCTGATGGGAAAAACACGACCATTTACCGGTGTTTTTAGGCAAAAGACAGCCTAACAGTCGGATTTCTTAAAAGCCAAGGAGCTGATGAGTCTGGTAAGCCTATAGTTACAAGGGAATGGGCTGTTTAATGTGTATGGTGTGGGAAACAACAGAACACATTCAATGCTGTTTTTTTGCTCTTGTATTGTACTTTCAAATGTTACTTTTATCATTCAGCCTCAGTGCATTATAATGCTGATGGCTGAAATATGCAGACAACTTGTGCAACCGTGTTGACAGAGCTGTGGTTATTTTAAGCATTATCAAATGATTTATTTACCATGTATGGTTAATCAAGCAAGATAATTGCTCATCCTCAGTTCCAGATCTACTGTCAAAACAGGACACCATCCAAAGTGCATGTGGGTGGTTAGTGTTAGCACTGCAGCAACGTTTAACATTAATATGAATTTACTAACCTCAGCTTGTATTTTCTAAAATAATGATATCAGCAGCTGAAAACTGATTTTGTTGCTTTTTTTTTTTAACAGGCAGTCTTTTCACCTGTTGTTTCAGAGAACTGATCTTTTTAACCTATATCTACCCTGTGTAAATATTATTGCTGCCAAAAAGTAAACCACAATGGATCTTAGAGCTAAACACGGGCTGGCACTGCTGGACCAGCTGAGGAAGATGAGGGAGACTGAGAACCTGACAGACGTGGTGCTGGTGGCTGAGGGCATCAGCTTTCCCTGTCACCGGGTGGTCCTGTCTGCCTTCAGCCCCTACTTCCGTGTCATGTTCACCTGCGGCCTGCGTGAGTGCGAGAACAGGGAGATCTTCCTGCATGACACCCCTGCTGAGAGCCTGGGCCTGCTCCTCAACTACATGTACTGCTCCGATCTCCCGCTCACCAACGCCAATGTGCAGGGCGTCTCCATCGCAGCTTTCCTCCTGCAGATGGATGATGTCTTTACCCGCTGCCAGCTGCACATGACAGAAAACATGGATGCCTCTAACTGCCTCGGCGTGTATTATTTTGCCCGTGACCTGGGCGCGGAGCAGCTGGCCGATCACGCTCAGCGCTTCTTACGCCAACACTTTGTTCAGGTGTGCCACAATGAGGAGGTGCTGGAGCTGGAGGCCCATCAGCTGGGGAAACTGTTGACATCTGATGACCTCAATGTGTCCCGGGAAGAGACCATCCTGGATGTGGTTATGCGCTGGGTGAAGCACAGCAGCGTGGTGGATGGAGAGGGACGCAGCCGGCATCTGCCAGAGCTCCTGAGGAAGGTCCGTCTCCCCCTGGTCAACCCTGACTACCTGAGAGAGACCATGAAGAGGAACACGGCCCTGCTGGCTGATGCAGACTGCATGGAGATGGTAAATGAAGCTCTGGAGGCCACGGCGATGCACCCCTCCGCTGCGCCACGAAAGCTGAAGCTGCGGTACGGAATGGAGTCCACAGATCTGCTGCTCTGTGTTGGTAACGACGGTGGTGGGATTAGGTCAAGATATGGCAACTATGCTGAGCGCAGCTTTTGCTTTGCCCCGTCCACAGGCCGCACCTACTACATCACCTCGCCTCGCTACGGGGAGGCCCTGGGCTATGTGGGCGCAGGGGTTGTGACCGATGGAAATGATATTATTGTGGCAGGAGAGGCGAGTGCGCGCAGGATGTCCCGGCAGAAGGACGTGAAAGTTGAGATTTTCAGGTGAGAAGCTTATTTTATGCACATACAGACTGGTGAGAAAAAAAACAAACAAACAAAAAAAAAAACAATATAAAGTCTCTTTGTAATGTGTTGGGACACCACGAGCCATCAAAGCAGCTTCAGTGCTCCTTGGCAAAGTCTTTGGACTCTACTGGAGAGATGAAACACCATTCCTCCAACAGATGCTGCACATAGTGAGGGATATTATAGCAGGGCTGCCGTGCAAAAAGTCCTTATTACAAAGACAAATGCACATTTGAGAGTTCATTGATGCAAAAGCCACAGGCACTGGTGGACCACTGGTGCATGTGTGGCATCCATCAAGACAACACTACAGGCCTGAGAGCTGGAGTCCCACAATGAGGGGGGGCACTTGGTTTGCATTTTCCACTCAACCCATCAGAGGGAAGTCTCACTTCTATCCTCTCTTCCAGGAGGACAGTGCCCCCATCCAGAGCAAGGGGACACTAAATGGTTTGATGGGAATGAAAATTATGTAAATTTTTTGCTGTGGCCTTCAGTCACCAGTTCTCCACCCACAGGAGATTTTGGAGCAATGTATTAGACAGTGCCCTTCATCACCATCATCCAAACACCAAATCTTTAGGAAAAGTATCTTTCAAAATATCTTTAGGAAGAATAGAGCTCTATCCCTCCAGTAGAGTCCAGAGACTTGGAAATCTTTTCCACTTCTGGCTGCTCGTGGTGGCCTAAGACATTTGCCACCCATCTGCACAGTAAATGTTATATCCAATAATTATATTTTGAGACAGACTGCCAGATTTTGACTCTGCATTTGATTGGTAGTCATTATTATCTGGGGTTTCCAGGTACAAAGTTGAAGCCCAAGGAAGCTGGGAGTGCCTTACGTCAGCAGAATACCGTGACTCTTATGCTCTAGGATCTCTGGGTGACACGCTGTACCTGCTGGGCGGCCTGATGAAGCTGAAGAAGCAGTATCTCATCACTAACAGTGTGGAGCGCTGGTCCCTGCAGGGGGGGCCGTGGCGCAGCGCAGCACCCCTGCCCATGCCTCTGGCCTACCACAGCGTGGTTCAAATGAAAGATCGCTTGTATGTGATTGGTGGTCGAACCCCACAGGTAATGTGGAAACAACAGGATTTCATGATACAAGCAGAGGTGGACAGTAACTATGTACATTTAATCAAACACTGTGCTGAATTACAGTGAGGCCCTTTTCCTTTACTCCACTACATTTATCGAGCAGCTGCAGTCACTTTGCAGAATAAGATTTTACATGCAAAATATAAATAGGATGCACTGTTATTTTTATTTATTTATTTTATTAAATTTATAAAGGACAGTGTGCACTTTCATTAGCTATTCAAAAGAATAAAAAGATGAGTGCACCAGATTTAGCAAGAAAGCTAATTTCCATCTGTAGTCCTTAGACTGTTAGACTTGAGACTAGCAGTACAACATTAATACAGCATTAAAATGCTTCTTACAGGTTAATGCATCAATAATTTAACACTCTGAAAGCACACAATTCTTCAAAATGACCACTTTTACTTTTCATGTTTGCACACAGTTTACTGCAAAAATGTAAGATTTTGAATGGAGTACTGAGTATTGTAGCAGTATTGAGTATTTTTTCATTTTGGTATTGATGCCTTTAGTTAAGTAAAGGATTGCTTGTCCCAGTACTGTATACTTGTATTCAATTTATAAAGCTGCACTGTGCTAAATAAGCAATTATCCCAAAACATACAGATTCACATTTGATTTTTGTGAGACTCGTCACATCAGAAGGCTACAGAGTCAGATGGTATATGAAAGCGCCGCTCTTTTCTGACTGTGCACCTGTTCTACTTTATCATGCCCCCCCCCCAACCTTCCAGTCATACCGGATGGATGATGAGCCCGACCGCCTTAGTAACCGCCTACTGGAGTATGATCCAAACAGAAATAGGTGGACAGAGTTAGGGCCCATGAAGTACTCCAAGTACCGCTGCAGTGCTGTGGTGCTCAATGGTGAAATCTATGTAATGGGTAAGATTTTGTTTGATCAGCTAACATGTGAATGTGTAAAATAAAGTAAGTCCATCAAATTATATGGTATAGTGACATAGCTCTACATTTTGTTTTTCTAAGTTTTCTTGGCATGTAAGCAAGATACCTTCATGCTTGTCCTCCTTCTGTTAATTTCTACAATAATTTAACAAAATGTAGGTATTTGGTGGTAAACCTCATTTCCACTGATAGGAGGCATTGGCTGTGAGGGTATGGATCGAGGGCAATCACGCCGATGCCTCGATGCTGTGGAGATCTACAACCCTGATGGAGATTACTGGCGGGAAGGCCCCCCTCTTCCGTCTCCCCAACTCTCACTGCGCACCAACGCCTCAAATGCAGGAGTGGTGGGAGGCAAGATTTATGTGTGTGGATACTACAAAGGAGCAGGTAGTAAAATGATGTTCATCCATGTCAATGTTTATGACCTCGAAAGATGTTTGGTCTTTCCAAGTGCTCTAACGCTCTCTCTGTTCCTCTACAACCCTTAGATCGTCATGATGACATAACAAAGGACATTTTAGAGCTGGACCCATGGGAGAACCGGTGGACAGTAGTGTCTCGACGTGCTCTGATGCACGACAACTATGACGTGTGCTTGGTGGCAAATCTCAACCCACGAGGACTCATGTCCCCGCCTGAGGACTTACTGAAGCAGTGACTCCTCGGTGAAATCAGATCAAATTCTGTTTGGGACAATTTGCAAAGCAAGTTCAGCTAAGCCTGAGGCACTTATTGCATTTATTTATTTATGCATTTATTTTTCACTGTATCGCAGCTTTGCATGAAAAGCAATCTGCAGTTTACAACTTGCACATTTTAATATGAGAGAAGACCATATAGAAAAACTATTTTGTAAATATTTTTCTTGTTTTTTTTGTTTGTTTTTTGTTGTTTTGTTTTTTAAGCCTGCTATATGATGTCAGCAACAATGATTGATACCCTAAGACATGCTGCTGTGACATTCATGTCTAAAATATTACCAGCAAGAATTTTCATAACAGCACAAAAAATGTTTCCTAATATTCATGGGCCTTGAGCCTCAGTACAGATCACACCACAGCCAGAATGTTTCAAAGTAAAACATTCCTGCTGTGAAGTGAAACATTCTGGGAACATTTAAAAATCATAAAAGTAAACATATACTGTAATGAGTTTGTAATCATTGCAGACTAAGTACTAAAACCTGTTATTACAGTGTAATAACAGACTTTTTTAAAATGGTATCCTCTGCTTAATACCCTAAGAAACCTGAGCAAATTCACTGGATTTCTTTCAAGGTGATTAGCAAATTAGCAAAAAATTACCAGAAAATGAGTTTAAAAATTAGCAAAAATCTTGTGTTCAAGTTGCATTCAAACACCTCTCACAAGCATTTAACACTTTACCCAGAAATCTGCAAAACATTAGTAAATGTGACATGGAAATAACCATAAAATTACCAAAATAGATTTTTTTAAATTTATTTTTGTGTCATTGTTTTGTTTGGGACATGTTTTAAATGCCTGTTAATGGCATCCTAAAGCAGTCTCAGGCAGTTTCCAGATGCATTTCACATGTCAAGAATTTGGGTGATTTTTTTTTTTTTTTTTTTTTTTTGTGCTCATTTGCTCATTACCAATTTCCCAAATCCAGTGAATCTTCTCAAGTTTCAAACAGCTAATAATGACTAAAATATAAGACTGGCTTAGTGGTTTCGTATACATAAATGTGTTTGTTAGTTGAATGCTTGTGATACTAAAAGATGGACAAAATATTTGATTGTGCTTTTGCCAATAAACATGGATTTCATCCACAGGGTGGAGCATTTTTGTAGCTTTAACACAAGACGTTTGAATGTTATGAGCTCAGTCATATGAAAAGTTGCAGTTAGCTTGCTTTTCTAGTCATTAATGGACCATTCCATTCACGATTCAGAAAAGCCCAATCATTAAAAACGTGTGATTTAGGAGGCCGAGTGTGGTGTAGTTCCACTGTGGTTTACAGCCACATGTGAAAACAAATGCAACTCCAATAGTCACATGTTAAAATTTAAAATTTTAACATTAAAAATTAAAGTATGAGGAAGTGTATGTTTCTGTCTTTGCAGTGAGGGTGCTGCACTGTTGTGCTGCAATACTAAAATTCAAATGTCTGAAATTTGTGAAATGAAGCCTCCTAGGAGTTTTTTCTAAGTGCCAAATATGTATGATACACATCTGTACTCTGACCACTAAAACAGGTGGACAAGTTGGGATGAGGTGTACAATAGTCACACATGAGGGAGTAATGACAAGCGTTACTCACCATTCTGCTATTCAAAGATCCTTTTCTGTCTTGTCATGTAGAATGTGTTCAGAGTTCATCTAGACTAAGCCAATACCAAAATATAGGACACAGGACGATAAAATTGAGTCCTATGACTATTGAAGATAAATTGTTATACGTTTGTGTAATGTGCTGTGAATTTTTAAATTTAGTTAGGCTAAATAAAATACTGCAGGCTAGTTGGTTATAACACATACAGGATAAAATCAGCTGGAAAAAGTCAGCACAGATGCTTAGCTGGTAAATGTAATGTCACAAGAAAATTTTATTTGGAAAAATAAATAAGTTTGAAAAATGCTGATTTAATGTGTAGATCATAAATTTTGGGTCACTATCAAAGCCTTAAAGCAGTTCTTATTAATTCAGTGCTGCAGTTCTCCTCAGTTGTTCCACCTTCAGAGCAGCCAAGCTTTAACAGAGTTAGCAGTCAACAAGTTTTATCCTTCAAAAGAAGTGAGTAAACATCAACAAAAACAGAATGCAGGTCACAAGAGTCTAGCTAACAAATCTGACTTTCTTCCTGCACAGCCAAAATAAGGACACAAAAGACACTTTTTGAGTTATTCACTCTTCTTCACTCTTCAATCAGAATCAGAGTTTATGTCAAGCCAGTGCCACAAACCTTTGACGTTTCCTTGGTTGTCAGTCTCAGCTGACAATTTCTGTGAGCTGGGTTTAACTTTGGTGGGGCTGTTACTCTCCTGGGACCAACAGCTCAGAGGGCTGAGGAACGCCCCTGTAGACGTATGGACCTTGGCCCCCCTGTCCAGATCATGAAGCTGCTTGAGAGGTGTTGAGACTATTTTTTGTTGGATGTTATGGGATACAGGCTGACAGTTTTCATCGCAGATAGTGCCTGTGCTCCTTTGTGATAGCAACAGTGGCCTCTTCCTGCACCTCCTTTGAGCCACCAGAGTGGATTTGCGCTTTCTTGTAAAGCAGCTGTTCTGAAAGGGAACTTCAGCTTCACTGCACTTGGGCTTGCGTGGTGTTGGCTGTCTGCATAGGAGCATGTTGTCCTGATGGATGATGGAGAACTGCTTTTCCAACCCTGGTGAGGTCTGGATTGCTCTGTCTGACATGGTAATGGGGCCAGACTTGGTTGAATACTTTGAGACTAAAGTACTAAGCAGGTTCAGGGCCTTGTTGAGCATGTTTTGCTCTCTTCCTTGTTCTTCTATCACAGCTTCCAGACTGTTCTTTATGTTACACACATGGGAACCCAGCTCTGTGGTAGCCACTCCAGTCTATAACACAAATACATCATTGTTACTCAGAAAGTTATTAGCTACAGAAATAAAATAGATTTCATCAAGCTGAAGCTGCAGTCACATTGCCCATAAGCCAAAAGCTGCTCACCTTGTGTATTTTCTCCTCCATTTCTGTCAGCATCTGTTTCTGGGTGCTCACTCTGGTCAGCATTGTCTCAAACTGCTCTGAAATGCCAGTCTGAATACTGGCAAGATTTTTCTGCACTGTGATAAAATGAATAAAGGTATTAAAATGTGCATGTAAACTGATCCTACAAATTCTTTCATGCCTCTGAAGTCAACATTATTTAAACATTATTTTAAGTGAGCTGATGAAAGCTTATTAATGTAAGGATAGGCAAAATATATTAGTGAGTATATATTTGTATAAATGATATATTTGTTTTGGTTTTTCAGTACTGAAAGGAAATTAAATATTATTTATTTATTGTTTAAAAATATGTGTATAAGATATTGTTTATTTATATGTGTATTTGATTTCTGCAAGTTGAAAATGACCGAAATAAATTCACTAAACTAGAAACACAATTTCAACATGAATGAAACAAATCCCACCAAGTTAGAGGAAAGGAGCAATCATTGTTTTATCACTAGGCAAAGAGCACCATCTGCTGGTGATGAGAAGGACGTGTTTGCTCTCTGCTTTTTCATGTGCAGGTATTCCTGGTGTAACTTACGTGTTGTTTCAAAATTATTAAATCCTTCAAGGATTGTTTTGCATACAGCAGTATTCTCCTCCGTCCCAATGCTCCTCTGTTGTATCTGGAAAAGGTTGTAACATTTGCCTTTCACATCTAAATTATAGAACTGAGTTATATAATGGAATAGATAAAACAAAGGCCTATCACTACTTACATTGTTAAGCATTTCTTTAAGATGTATAATTTCCTTGGTGAGAGTGTCACTGATAAAGCAAACATATTGTGAGAATTAAAAAAAAAACAAACAAAAAAAAAAACAGTTTGACTTTCTTTAATCCATAAAATATGAATGAGCCAAGGTGCATAACATCGCAAATATTCTCAGCATTAATATTCCTGACACAAAGAAGCACCTTTCACTTTTTTCTTTTGCCTTTTTCCTGTCTTCCTCAAACCTATCCAGCATTCCAAGAGGCTTTTGTACACCCATTTTGTCCTTCCCTTCTCCTCCAAACAGGAAAGGTTTAGTGTGGTAATTAATCAAAAACTTTGGCTCACTTCCCTACAAAGTGACAAAATAAAAACACTAGTAATTATTATACAAATCATTCCTGCTTTTCATACAATCCATAAGGCATTTCCTAAAAACATATGCACACATGGTACTGTATGGTGTACTGGATAAAAGCATGTTATCCATCAAATAGCATACACTTCATGCAAAGACACAGGTGCACAATGATGACATCCTGATAATGACTTTTTATTCCCATCCCATTTTTATTCACATCCCCCTCATTCTGCCTAAACTGATATGTTGTGTCATATCTTCATTAAGGGTAAGTCAATAAACTACATTTTATGAGCAACAATCTGGACTGTACACACCATGGGTTTGACTATAGTACTGTGCCATAATACTGCTCAATGAAGTAGTTAAAACACCTTTAGAACAGCAAAAGCCTGCTGTTCAATGATACAAGTCTGTTGTTAGTGTACAAACAATAATACAGGTGGCATTATTGATAGTGAATCACTTATTCTCATTCTCATCTCATCCTAAACTGGCATTGCTTGGTGTTTTTTGTCTCTTCTTACAATTTAACACAGAAGCAACACTTTCAATGTGTCGACAGTCCTATTAGCCTATTGTTGCTGAGTGAGTTGTAAAAGTACTGAGTCATGTCAGGAATAAGGGATGGATCAACATGTTTGGTGTCGAGAGCCTAATTTAACAAAACATCTGCGATAAGAGGGTCCCACTTGCTAAACCCAGTGATAAACACACACTCAGTCACACAATAAACCCTGAAACATTCAGATTAAGTGGCTTGTGGACGGTGCTGTCAGATGGCCCTGTAAATGACAATTACTTCATGCACCTGAGATAAATCTGTCCAATACCTCTTGGGAGCTTTGTTGAGAGGTCCTGGATGAAAAGCTCATCTCCTGAGACATGACCTGAGAGTTTTCAGGCCAAAGCTGAGACCCAAACAGAAACTGTGAGTCTGGTAAACTGCAGTAGCCACTGGCAGTCGCATTCCTGTTGATGGTTTTGGCTCCACTAGGTTTGGTAAATAAAGAAAAACAAAACTTGTCCACACAACACACAGACACAAGAAAATGTTTTTGTTTTTTTTTACAAGCGACAAATATAAGAACTGGTCTTTGCATATCATGTTATAGTGAAAAAGGGATATTCCTCATCCTTTCTGGATTAATAGCCAAGGCAGAGAACAGAGTCATGGATTAGCTAAATTAGCTGAACTTTACCTGCTTCCATTTGGGATGTTCAGGATTTCCTTTATGTTCCACACGTTGGGATTCATTTAAACTGGTTACCTGTATGGTTGTGAAAGTAAAAATTCACTTCAAATGTAGTTACTTGTTATTATTAACGCCCAAGTGATATTGTCCCGGTATCTGGCAAACGTTAATGACCTTTAACACAATGGAGAAAGTTGGCTACTTCACCAAAACATAGAAAACATACAGTTGTTTTGTTAACAAATAGCTATCTAATGTTAAATTTATAAGTACTTGATAGTTTACAGTGGCTATCGTTGGCTAAGAGAAAAAAAAAAACAGGTTTTATATTGACTCACACATTTCACCAAAAACCAGCCGTTATCGATAAAACACTGCTCGCGACTTTTCATATTTCGCGCCACATGATGCTGGGCCGAGGCTGCCTTCACGTGCTGTCGTAAAAGTAGTTCATGTAAGTATAATGCGATATATGTTGTATTGCATACATCACATCTATTAGGCTAAAGAGGTTTTGTGATATCATATAACATAAACGACAAGAAAATCTGACAATACAAAATAATCACAAACAATGAAAATCAATCATAATTTATTAATCTCCCCCTTTTTCTGCCCATTTTAGCAGGCAGACTGCAAAAGTAAGAAAGAAAGACAGTAAGAAGAAAATAAATTAATGAATCTGATTATATTTCAGGCAGATGGCATTAATTAAACCAACAGCCTGCCTTTGATGCTGTCCAGATCTGTCCATTAATCTCTCTTGTTTAAAAATTCTGAATAGGCATATACTGTGTAAGCCTAACTAAGGACAAAAATTGTAAGTCAGTATTCATACACACATTTTTACATGCTATTCCTTAAGCTTTGACACTGTTTACAGTAGCTAAGCCTTTTTTATTTTAAAAATATATACACTCAGTGGCCACTTTACTAGATCCACCTGCACAGTCTAATACAATCCGATACAACCATCCTGCCTTAAAGTTTACTTTTCTGATGCCTATAATGCTCAGGTTTTCTTTTTTTGTCACAGTAATAGAGGTGTTCAATCAATTGCATTGTTTGGCACTGAGCTCATAGATAGTGCTGCTGTTGGACCGGACTGCATTTTATTTAGAGGTGTTTCTACTATTCTGTCCCCCCTCATGTAAATATATAGGGAGGACAAAAAATTGGAAACACCTCTCAATATAATGTAGTCCAGTGCAAGACCTCTGCAAACTACAACCTCAATAATAAACATAGAATTAAATGTACACATTCTCCACAATGTCAACAAAAACTGAACATTATAAACTTTCATAAAAGATAGATTTTATGGCAGAGCTGCTGCACTGAACACCATTAGATTGTACAGGATAGATAGATAGATAGATAGATAGATAGATAGATAGATAGATAGATAGATAGATAGATAGATAGATGTACAATTATCGTTGTGGCTTAAAGATGTATGACAAGCTACATACTCACCCACAAGTCGCTCTATCACCGATGACGCACTAGACTTATTCATTCATTCATTCATTCATTCATTCATTCATTCATTCATTCAACACCTTTATTGAATGTTCCAAAATGTTCTTGTATACTTAATGAAATATGATCATATGACATACAAAATATAAAACCACCCTCCCCTTTTCCTACCATCTGACCTCTCCTCCTAAACTTCCCAGTCCCATCCCAGCACCCAGTTCCAACCCAGCACCCAGCCCTCCCCAAAGTCCCAGCCCAGCAGGCCACAAATGTCCCCAGCTGACTGGGATAACAATTAATAACACTAACGATAATAAAGGAAATTGCACAAAAGTGCACAGAAGAAAAAAACACACATGAACCACACAGGAAAAAGAGAGAAAGCGAAGGGAATCACACATACAGCTACACACATTAACCCCAGTAACAGCAGTGACATAAAACCGGCCTTTTATTTTGAAAACCGCCACAGGAAGCAGTTCTGCAAATGGACTCGGGTCGCTGTGCTGAAGACGGAGCCGTGTTGACAAATACACAATCTAGCTGTGCTGTCTGTGTGCGGTGGGCTTGGCCTCATTAACAGCTAGGAAGTGCCGTGCCCAGGCCAAAGCCTCCTGTTTGAGCCGGTAAGTGAAGCCGCCACTTTGTTTTGTTTTTCCCAACACCAAGAGTGACCAGCGGTGTGTGAGCCTGGCGACCTCACTGACAGGACGGATTTAAGACACTCGGCTAGATTTGAAAAGTGTCTCATTTAACGCTGGTGTCATTATAGCGGTGTAATGTTTGCTAGCACAGTCAGTGGATAGTCAACTTCACTGCGACCCAAGGTAGCAGCAGTGGCAGGTGTTAGCTAGCTAAATGTCATACCATTTTTGAAGTGACGTTCATGGCAGCGTCAACCCATTTAATCCCGTTTGGTGTCAGTGATGAAAGTGTGTTTGTATCTGAAACCGACACCTTACATTGATTGGTACAAAGTGGATAAGAAGGCACCAAAAAAGTTATCTAATGTTGCAGGAAGAGAAGGTGAATGCTGGCCTGTAATACATAAACACATCAAGACAGCCCTTCTCATTAATATTAAACAAATATTAGGCTAGTCTTTGTTGACTGGTGGTGTGGTGTGAACTATGATCTCAACTTTATTCCCAACCCTGACCAACAATTATGCCAGGCATCTACAAAGTTAATCTCCTCTAGCCTGGGCATTACTCAATCCTCAGCCAGAAAGTTGTTGAACCTGTCAAACGTATTGTGATATCAGCCAAAGTAAAGCAAGAGAGAGTATCCTAGATCTGTATGAGGACAGTGAAATAGATGGGGCATTTTATGAAAGGGTAAATATCATACTTCGGGTCATATCATGTGGAGGGGAAGACATTGTAAAATAGGATGTGGCTTGGGGAAGGTTACATTGTTACATTGCACGGTTACAAGAGAGAGGTAATTATCCTTGTAAGCTCATTTAGACCTCACAAGTTAGTCAGATTCATCAATAAAGTTTTTCCCACGCATAAAACTTCTGAAAACTTCTTCATAATATGCTGAATATTTTCAGAACCGGTTCTACGTGACATTTATGACTAAAATGCACATCTGATCAGTTAGTTGGTTTTGTTATTTTGGTGAGCTGTGGGATTAAATGGGTTAAGGTATGCATTGCCTGGTCAGAGTGATGGATGCATGTCTAATTTAAGTCTGTTTGGTCTCCAAGGGTTTGAATATGGCTCTGTCATTCCTTTTGGTCTTGGCTGCAACTGTGATTCTTATCAGACCCGAGACGCCAGTAACTAAGGTAGGAAATGGAAGTTATTTAGCTACTGTAAAGAGCCAGTGAGTTTTGTTCAGTCAAGGTGGAGTTACTTATTTGTGGATGACCAACCTGTCTCTGTCTGTAGGCTCTTCATCAAAATTCACTTGAGTGCTGTGGAGACAAACAGAAAGTGAACAGCTCATGTTCAAATGACACTCATTGTGAACCAGGTAAGGTGCATCTATGAATGACTCACCACATCAAATCCCCATCAAATGAACTCCCATTACTTTTACTCCTGGAAAACAGCATATCTTCAATGGAGCCCTCATGATCAATTAAAATAAAATTGAACCAATAGAGATTTTAAAGTAGAAATTTTTGAACAAAAATGCCCCCCTTCCCATCCCATAAAATGAAACTATTTGTCTTCCTGCCTGCTATCGTATTGATTTTCACTTTTGAATGATCCCGCCCCATTTAATGTCTCATCCTAACATCCTGTTATAATAGGACATAAATAAACTCAACAAAGCAAGAGTGCCATTTCAAACATTAGTGATTCAGGTTTGGAGCCATGTGCAGGAATCCACTAAGAATTAAAGAGTTTTTATCATCAAATATCACTGGTCACATCGCATGAGAGGAAACATGTAGTTTCACATCAGTGATCCTATTCAGAGAAACTCATATGGGATGGCTTTGCTCATTTTTTTTGTCCACATGACTTCACGTCTCCATGTGTGGTCACTTTGTGCAAGTTTTAAATTGATGTGCTTAAAACAACAATGCCCTGACTGCTGGATAAGCATGCTGCTCAGAAGTCATCGGTCTTAGTGGGTCAGCCAGTTTTTCTAGTGGTTTGACTTGTCAATACAGGAAAAACAAACACTGTGGATAGGTGATAGTAATCTATATCTCTACTGTGTCTCAGCTATAGAAATGACTTGCATGGTTGTATATTATTTACTTACATACACTTAAATATCAACATTTTATTGCTGCTGGGGAATCTGTGTAAAAGCTGACCATTAAAAACTGGGCATTACAACACCTCAGTGGGAAAGGATCTCAGACCATGTTATTTAGCACATATTACCATCGGTCATAATTGGGTCCATGTTAACAAGGTTTCTAGCTTTTTATAGGCCACTTGTTGCATAGGTTGATGTTTTTTCATTCAGCAGTTTGCCTTGCTTATCAAATTGTGAGAAAGAATGAGGAAAAGTTGAGCTTGTGTGTGAGATCATAGCCACTCCTTGTATCTTGGCAGCCATGCACAAAATTAATCATGTTGTCAAACTTTTAGGAAGAATAATTAATATCCTTGCAATGTTGGAAGAGAGCACAGGTACAAACTGGTAAAAGAGCCAGGTCAAAAATGTGACTTTTGCCATGTCAAGTGATTTTTGTATCTAAATGGAAGTAGATAAGTTTGAGTCTTTATTGTGTATTAGTTAAAATCACTCAAAGGCACAACATGAGATTGTAAATTGTAATATGAGATTATTGCTTTAGTGTAACCATGGGCCCCAATTACTATGTGAAGTAGTTTTATCAAAATAGTGTTATTAAAGTAAACTAAGCACTGAGGGCTCAGCTTTCCACAATCTAATTACATTTATATTTTATTAAAACATAGTTGAACCTGCAATGCAAAAACGTCCACTTCTGTATCACTTGTCTCCCTCTTGTGGCAGTAAATTAAACACTGCTGGAAAAATACACTTCCGGGTTGCTCAGGGGAAAGCCTTTCAAAAAAAAAAACAAAAAAACATTGAGAGTGTCATAGAACCATCAGATGATTTAATCAGCCAGGAAACAATTTTAATTATACAGTTCCAGTAGAAACTGTGAAGTGTGGGAATGTCACTACAGACTCCATCTTTGCCGTGTTTGTGATAATAACAACATAACTTTGATTTCATGAAATCATAATGCCACCTGACAATAAATGCAAAACCATCAGGCATTTAGCCACCTTTGGATAATGTAAAAAGAGAAGCCAAGGCAGAATCAGGAGGGAAGTGGGTTCGATCAGTGTCAGAGAAACAGTGGGTAGACAGAATGCTGCTGCAGAGATTTACTGAGAAAACTGGCACAGGAAATGTACCAAAAACAGGTTATAACAGGTAGACACCCACACACAATACTAACATTGTGTTGACAGTTGTGTTGAGCCAAGCTGTTCATTATCCTTTTTGGAAAAAAAAAAAGAAAAGAAAAAGACAATATATCCAGCTTGTTGTGCTGAATTAAACAGGCGCTGTGTAGAAGGTGAGACTAGATAAAATGCTCTGCTTTCTGAAAATATAACACAGGCAGGCAGGTTGTCTGCTGCTGGAAAGCCCCCAGTGAAAGGACTGAGGAGGATAAAAATAAATGCTTGAACTTGTGAAACGTTTAGGCCCCATAGTGTTCAACATGCCCCGTCCATATGCTCAGCTAACCACAACACTGACCTGAGTGCCAAAAGACCCAACTGTAAAATGTGTCTTTCCTCTAAATTCTGTGAATTATTATGAATTATTCTGTGAATCCCCAGCAACCCTAACTGTGCACAGCAATAATTGTTGAAAAAAAAATAGCCTGCACATTATTTTTGCTGTATGGGTATAACATGGAGAAAGTTGCTCATTTCATTTCCTTCTTCCTTTTCTTATGGTAATGACTTCACAGGATAAAATGGTCACCAGTGGTCAAAAAATTCCAATTAACATGAAATTTATTCTTCTCTTGGATTCCTCAGGATGCTTCTTGCGTGTCCTTGAGAACAGCAATACAATTTGCATATACTGTGACTCAGCAACTGTGGACGTGGAGAATTTAACAGCCTGCAGTTACAGTAAGGATGGAGGACTGTTTATTGTGTGTCTTTGGCTGAATGGAAACTTTGCATGTTACCTTGCATTGGGGTTTTGACTTTTCCTGTTTGTGTGCTCATTAGACTACACTGTGGAGAGGAAAAATCAGACAACAGTAACTACTGTCATTCCAAAAATTGGTAAGAATTGAAAGTTACATTAATAAATTAGTAGTTTTAAAAACCTGCCATTGATGGAGGAACCATCACTTATTGCATTATTACTGTATATTTGATGTGTTAATAGGTCAGTATTATATGGTCAATGTAGGCATTATTTATTAGCTCACTGATTTCACTATGCTATTAGACACATATTCATATAAACACCTGAAACACTGATTCCTTTACAGTTATGTGTCTATTTAGATGCATTTTTAGCATGTTATATTTATGAATTTGCTTCTTAGTTGAAGTGCTTGCATGGCTTGATCCCCAGTTTTTATGGTTCAAGATATAGGGCAACATGGCTTTTGTAAAGGAATGTTAATTGAAGTGAGTTGTAAGCCCGTTTTATAGTCTACGCAAGCAACGCACGCAAGCGACGTGAGCAACGCACTTCCTTTCGTTGTCAATACATTGAACGCAAGCGTCACGGCCAACACTTGAAATGCAACATATCGCTCGCGCTTTAGGAGGTAGCAGAGTCACCGGTACATTCCGGGTGACATTTGCATCCAGCTTAAGCGCTTTAAAATCGAAGGGTATCCAAACCCCGTTTGCCCTGCACCACTTTTGCAGACCTTTTTATACTTTCGGTGTGCATGAACAAATTTATCTCGGTCAGTCTTCCAATCTTTTTTTTACTTTTGCAATGGTCTTTCTCATTGACGCGGCAACCTCTTTCCACGCATTTTCAATAGCTATCATAAAAATTGGGTTGCACCCGAACAAGCTCACACAGCTTTTCCTCTTTGCCCGCCATATTTTTAACCTGCTTCTTCTGTGGATACAGAAAGTGGTTAATTTCAGGTATGTTGCTTGCATTATCACCCCCGCTGGCAACGCATGGTATTACACGCACCGATGCATCGCGTTACAAAAATTTGGACGATACATTTTGCAACGCATCATGGCGGCCAATGCGTCACGATGCGTTCGTGTTTGCGTGCCTTTGCGTCAACTATGAAATGGCCCTTAAAGTTACAAAACAAGGAACAAAGTAGTGCCCTGCTGTATGTGTAAGTGATCCAGTGTGTCTGATGTGATCTGTATGACATTTGCCTCTGTGGTCAGCCACTTCATGTTGGATCACGTGTCTCTGAACAGGAGGTCCAGGTGTGGCAGCCTCTCTTCTTCTTGGAACTTTATTGATAAGCCTCTTCCTGATTCTCTCTGTTGCCTCCTTTTTCTACCTCAAACGCTCCAACCGACTCCCAAGCATTTTCTATCGCCGCAACAAGGGTAAGCAACGCTGTGATTGAAGCAGCAGGGTTTTTTCTAATATTGGTAATAATAACCTTTATTTGTATAGCACCTTTCATTGTAGAAATGCATCTCAAAGTGCTTTACAATACAGATATTACATGGACCGAGTGCCTCACATGTGATTAGACACAGAGTGAACATAAAAACGGACAGAATGCCATAAGTAATGTAATGAACGCATACAATCCAAACATTAACAACCAGTCAAAGCTATGGCAGCATTGCATATCTCCACACTTACAAGTGAAAAACTCAATTAAAAAAACACTCTTTATAATGCTACGAAGCTTTAGGGTCCCTGCCACCCACACTATGATGCACATTACCTGTTTCATCCTCTTCAATTAATAAAGCATGAAAAGAATATGAAAAAACACAATGTTGTTTGAGTGGTATATTTTAGTTAATATAAAGAGCCAATATTTAGTCATTTCTCTGTGTGCCTAATTAACACAGCCTCAGAACCGCCTGTATAATCAGATTCTAGTGTTTTTTAGTTTTTAGTCCTTATAGTCTTTATTGTATATATTTAGCCTTTATTCTTTTTTATTTAACTTTATTGTATGTTCTACTGTTGCTGCTGGAACACCAGAATTTCCCTGGTTTGGATCAATAAAGTATATCTATCTATCTATCTATATCTATCTATCAAATTAGACTCAATTTCTTGTTTTTGTTTTTGTTTTTTTTTTTAACCTCCACAGCCTTCATTTTCCAACCAAGTGAGACGGTAAGTCAGTTTTGTTGTTTTCACCTGTCTCTATAATAGGTTAGATGTCCGACAACACATGACAGTAAATCTGTTTCTGTTTGTTTGTTTGTTTGTTTGTTCTGGTTCCAGGCTGTCATGATACCCTCCTCCTCAGGTAAAAATACTGAGAATCTCAGTTTGTAAGGCAACTATTTTGAGAATGTCTGACCTTGCTGAACAGGTTATAATATTCTAATCTATTGAGTAATCCAGTGCAGGAATTTTCTTGCAGCGTTATGCAGTGTTGTTGATGATTGTTACATTTTTGAGGTGTGCGCTGCCATAAATAATCTCAGACATGCAAGCTCATCTCAGCAGCAGTAAAAAAAAAAAAAAAAAAAACACTTGAGCACTTCAGTTTCCACTAAGAATCTACAGTATCAACAAAGCAGCCTTAGATTAAGATAAGCAAATGAATAGAAGAGCAAATATGGCCTGTGGTGTGTTGAAACACCAACAGTGAGTGAGTGGAAGTGAGTGCATGTTTCTCACTCTGATTGTTCTCTCTTTTTTTTTTCTTCTTTTTTTCCCCACTGAAGTGAGGAAGCCAAGATACGTCAGGAGGGAGCGGCCCTCTGCAGAGTCAACACTGGGTTCTGCCACAATACCGACCACAGCCACGACGAAAGTCTTCAACGTGTAGTGGTGTTCAGCTGGCAGGTGCTGGTAGGCAGGAAAGCCTCAGGAAAGATGTCAGTTTTTCTGATCATGTGAAGGTCTTCAGCAGTACAATAAAAGGCCCGTTTACTCATACATTATATAGGTGGCAGCATTTAACCTGTCTGTGCATCTGCTGCATTCCTCAAATTAGGGCTGTCACTTTTTCTCTCTTTAAATGAACACTGGGGACCCTGGATATGATGATATAAAGAGCCAATATTTAGTCATTTCTCTGTGTGCCTAATTAACACAGCCTCAGAACCGCCTGTATAATCAGATTCTAGTGTTTTTTTAACAGATTTCAAACACATTTGGTTCGTATTTTTACCCGTGCGTGTACTGTAGCTTCGTTGTGGTGAATGAGAGTGCATTGCTCAGGGGATAGTTTTGGTTTTGTTTGTTCCGTTCAGATGGCTGTCAGGAGTCAGTCTTTTCTTTGCTGGTTTACAGTGTATAATCAGCTGCCTTGCAAATGTTTTAAATGTGTCACCAAAGTGTTGATTTGCAGGCTGTGTGACCTGTAAGCCAAGGTGAATCATGGCCAGGGCTGGGCGATAAATTGCTTAATTTGAATTAAGGTTTTTTAAAAAAAAAAAAAAAAAAAAAACGCTGAATCTTATAATTGAGATTTTGACTACTTGCCCCAAATCAGTCATCTACACAAAACCTGCATCTTCAGAAATGCATGTGCAAATCACCTGTCACATGGTCATGCCGGCAAAAGTAAGTAAGTTGAAAGCAAGAAAAATCTCCATTCAAATCATAAACTGTAAAAATTTTGAAAGAGAAATCGAGACTGAATTTTTGGGCCATATCGCCCAGCCCTAATCATGGTAGTGACATCCACGTTGATTGTTTTGGGTCAAAGTGACAGTCCTAATGTCTCATGAAAGACTTTTTTCCTTTGTTCACTTTTTAGGACTTTGTTTACATGTATGATAATTTATTTCCATTCTGTCATTCTGTATTACAGTTTTACTCATCAGAATCAGGCCAAACAGGATAAATAATCTCTTTCTAATAGCAATATAATGTTGAGTGCTGGTGAACTGGGACACTTTATAGGGCGAGTGATGCACTGTATTGGTGACTACTATTTAATTACACACACACATTCATGTTTTAGATTTTAGCGTTTTTATTTATTTCTTATTTCTCCTTTGAGCACTGCAACCAAGCTGAATGTATTGAACATGTACAAGAAAGCACGCATTACAGACGAAAACAAACTAATTTTCTAATCACATTCCTGAACATACCGAATCCTGTTTAAATTCCATTTTGACCCATGGAGTAAATTTAGATTATCGAGTAGATACAACAGATTTTTTTTTTTTTTCCAAAACATAGAAATACCTAATTCATATGCACTTTACCTGACCGAGGTCGTCAGCCACTGTTGAACCTGAAGTTCAGTAGAAGTACTTCTAAATAGATGATGTTGCAAATATTTTGTTATATTTTATTTGCAGTGTGATGAGATTTTTAGAGAATTTTTGTTTCTGTAGATTGTAATGTCATTGTAGCATTGCCAACATCACTTGATTACTTGATAATTGTTTGCCAAATGTCGTCTATGGAAAATGCTCTTACTGTATGCCATTACTGTGCCAATGTGAGCTTTAAATGCAGCCAGGAAAAGTTAGCGTCTTAACCCTCTGACATTATCTGTGATGAATTATCGGATATTTGAATTATATCTTGTGGCCTTTATGTAAACAACCTTAAAACAAGGCTGCTGCTTTTTTACTTTTACTTTTTAGATGGTACAGATGTTTTATTCAGAGAGTCTGTTTGCAACATTAACATCTTTGCAACGAGTATAAAAAGTGATTTGCACCTCCCGTACGCGGAGAAGTCTGAAGTGACGCTGTTTGAAACAAGATAACATGCAAAACTGTCGTGAAATGTTTTTCATTCCAAGAATATTCATCTTTTGCTTTTCACATTAGCTGTTGTGCAGCCATCCATAAGATTGAAAACATGTACATATCGTTTTTATACAAATGATGTATTGTTTTTGTAATGCTGTACATAAGTATTCTAGTTTCAGTCGTCATGAAGTATGTTCTGAAGACAGTATGTAATGTTTACAGAAATAAAGCACCTTTCCAGAATCCTCGTTGTCCTCTGCCTGTGCTGCTTTGTGGAGTTCGCTCTTTTGTTTGGTGGAAACTGTGCAAAGATACCAAATCTCACACTAATATTTACTGTAAGCAATAACAGTTTCAGTTATAGTTCAAAAGAGAAACTTTGATCAATTTGGTGTGTGTGTGTGTGTTTGTGTGTGTGTGCTGTTTATCCACGGGTGTTTTCTGATTCCTTGTGCTGAAATAGCACAAACGCTTTCATCCGTGTTTATCTCTATCAGACATGAACGCTTTCTCACAAGACAGAAATCAGTTAACTAAATTCTGCTGAGCACGTCATCATTATGAAAATAAAACAAAGTAGGAACGACCAATCAGAATCAGAAATACTTTATTGTTCCCTGAGGAGAAACTGGGTAATGAATGTTTGTTTACATTAGACATCAGATATAAATGTGCTGCAATGAAGACTGTTACTATGTTACATCCCATTATAACATTACAGTAGGTTAATGAAACACTAATTATTATCATCTTAAATTACACATTTTCTGCACGTGAACAATTATATAATTCAGTGATGTCATTAAATGTTAACTTTTTGATTACATAAAACTTTTGCTCTGGGTCTGTGATCTTAAATGGTATCTGGTATTGGACTATACAGCTGACAGCAAACAGTATTGTGCGGCTCTATTCACTGATCTCTCAAAGGCCTTTGAGACTATAAATACTACGCACATAAACAGTTTGTCAAGCTGACTTTGATTTTGATCAGTCCCCTTGCAGGTGGTTTCAAAGTCACGTGCAAGATGAAACATAATATTGATTTATTCATTTAGTTGCACGAATAAGCGATCAGCACAAGTTAAAATCCAAATCTTTTAATTAATTGGGTTGCTAATGACTAATTACATCTTTATGTGAATGGCCTTGTTTGTTAATTGATGTATAGAAATAATAATTTAATACAAAATAATAAATATACAAAATAATAATATACAAATAATAAAATATACAAATTATAATTATAATTAAGCACTTGAAAACATTAATATAGCATTTACCCCACAAACATTTTCATTTCAGTTTATAGAGATTGATGAGAAAATAAGACTGAAATTATTGCAGAGTTCAGGGATTGTTTACCACTCTTCAGTATGAAAGAGCAAATATATGGAAGGTTGAAGACAAAATGGAAATTAAGTTTTAATTATCAGTAAATGTAATTATATTAAATTATACATCCAAAATAGTAAAATTCTCAAAAGTGAAACCAGATGTTAAGCCCTCGTCATGAATTTGTTTCTTTGCCAAAATCACTAAAGCTACTCAAGTAAGGCCCCTGTAATAAAAAGTGTACTACCTCTGTATTTATTTATTTGTTTATTTTCATGTATTGTGGTATTAGAATTTGTTAACCTAAACTTTGAACTTTGTGCGGTCAAACACTGACTCTGCCCGATATGTTGATATTCTGTTAAGGCGGGAAAACGTTCGGTAGAATCTGCCTTTGTATGTTTGCTATGTTTTTAGTGTCATCATATCATTCCTTATATTATTGATATTACCTCTAACAAATGTAAGAGGGCTTCTATATTTGGGTACTGAAATGTCACACCTCTGGTGCTGGAGGGAAGGACATTTGCGCCAGCAGCTCCATGTGACTGGGCATACTACTCTATTTATAACAGCTGAATGGCAAAGCCCCCCAGCCTGACATACGCAAGGACAGGGGGACATAAGAGCGAGTCCCTGCAGGGAGAATGCACTGAAAACTGGAACCTGGACTCTTTGGGTCTGTGCAACAGGTACGTTGTTATTTCTACACATAGGACCTAAACACAGTATCAATACAACATCTACATCTCATGTGGCTGTTTTTAGTATATTTGTGTATATTGGTATATATATTGGTGTATTTTAATGATTTCTAACACTTGAACAACAGTTTCCATTCTCCTGAAGAAGAATAACTCCACACATGAAAAGGCAAACATATCACACTGCTTGTTCAGTTTCCAAATATTTTTTGGAAAAGAAAAAAAAGATGTAATATGTTTTTTAAGGTGGAAAGATTTTGTGGGTACAGGTTTAAAGGATGAGCAGGTTAAATGCTTATTATCATGTTGCATTAATGCAGTATTTGTGCTGATGACTTCAATGTGCTTACAAAAGTATCTGCTGGGTTTGTTTGTTAAGTTGATGCTGTACATTGACACAAGACTCCTGAACATTTCATATCAGGTCATATGACCTGTTTTCTGAGAGTAGGGCCATGGAGTATTTTGGGGTCTGTTATGGAACAGCTATTGCTTTGCTGATGTCTGAGGTCAATATTTCCCAACATATTTACTAATTTTCCCGTCTTTCTTTGCAATAAGTAACATGATTATTACATTTGCACTGCAGCAAAAGAGGAACATTTCTGTACAGTAGTTGCCAGCTGACACACAGGATCCCACTGTACCAAATAACCTTCAGACAAATGCATGTACAGTTTAAAGGTGGACTATGCAGAATTGCTTTTGGACTCAAATGACAGAAAGCTTGGAATAAGTGTGTAATTTGAAGGTTGAGTCTATATCGGCATGCTTATTCTACATTTATTTGTTTTGTTTTTCAGTTGAATAATGGTCCTCATGTCAATCAACCCTTGCCAATTTTGCACAGTGCATGTTTAACCTCAGTCTATTGATGTTATAACTTCAGATACAGCATAGCCCATTTTGGACAGCATGAACTGTTGCAAATTATGCAAGGCATGGGATGATTTTACTTGTAAATAAAATATCTAAATATGCAGCAAATTAACACTGATCTTATCAATGTTGACTTGTTTACAGATACCAGAGCATGTAAGGTGCCAAAATGGATGATTTAGATCACAGTATACACATTGCAGAATATGAGTGGACGAGCTTCTATGAAGAGTGCGAGGAGTGCACTCTGCTGCAGCCTTCCCTCGCCGGCCTTGATAACTTAAGCCTCAGTGACTCAGAGGATTCAGCGAGCCCAGTGTATCCGCTCTATCTGCTGGAGTCACAGCAGGGTTTTGCTGAAAACAGTGAGATATCTCAAAGTAATGATAACAGACACAGCACGCCAGGAGAGGCCTGCACTGGCTTTATAAAGCTATCACTGCAGGTTAACCAGAGTGGCACAGGGCAACAGTCAGATAACCTTACAATAAAGCCTGAAGAAGACAATATTTTCCTTAAGAACAATACAGAAAATTCTCTGGTGGCACAGGGCGATGCTGATACATTCCTCTGTTATCCTGGGGAAGATACCCTTGCCAAGGAAGTGGTCCAAAAGGAGACAGGAGTGGCGCAGATCACAGAGGCAACAAACTACAGCACTGCACAGCAATCTGAATGTATAAATGTTCAGTTTTCAGATGGAACCCGCGATGTCACAGATTCAACAGACCTGGAAAAAGGAGACGGAGATGTTCAAAGACAAAGTGGCGCATGTACCCAAAAATCCATACAGGAACCTGACCCACTTACTCATGACCAAGCAGAGCTAAATATGAATACGCCACACACTGCAGAGAGCGATGTGCGTGACAAAGAGAGCAGTGTTGCTTTGAGAACTGAGAAAGAGCGCTGGTTTGTGACGGTGAACGACAGTCCTCTACGGCAACGGCTGCTCGGTACCTCGGTGAAAAAAAAAGTACGAAAAAAAAAACCTTCTCGAAACAGTAATCACATGTGCAGCAACATGCAGGAGACCTCATTTAAACATGGCTCAGAGTTAGAGATAAACAAAACTAATGAATCTGAGGGAGAAGAGGACACGGTGTACCTCACGCAATTATACCAAAACTCAGCAGTGCATCCAAATGCTGAGATATTACCAGAGAGCCTTCACAGAGGATTCATATCAGAATCATCCCAAATTTGTAAAACTTCTTTACCATTTGGAGAAGAAGAGAATGTGTCACAAAAAACTGAAATATCTAATTTTCCCAAAGCAGTTACCACAGAGCCATGGATCGAAAGTAACAAATGTGAACCATACAGCCCAGAAATAAGTTCAGAAAAGTTGGTAAACCTCCCAACATCCCCTGTACATGACAAGTCTACTCTCAAACCTGAAAATGCTACATTGTTAGAGAGCGTGGAGTCTGATGAGTTGGAGGATGGCCTGGAGATCTTCTCCGCTCACAGCTGTGATTCTGAAAGCTATTTTTCAGCCCCTGAATTCAAAGAGGAACCTCCACATGTTTTCAAAGACTCTCTCACCGAAGAACCACCTGCTGATATAAAACAGCTGCCACAGCGGTGCACGTCGTCTCTGACTCTACCCGACTGTCTGTTTATGTTGACTGAGACTGCTGACGTTGACAACATGCAGGACACAGAAATGCATTCCTGTGATACACAGAAGGTGAGTTCTGGGACAGTCTCCAACAACGTTGCAGCCACTTCACACTCATCACTTGAAGAATTTTCCCAACAGGACCACATACCTCAGGGCAGGGAAGATTATGTTGAGTCTGCCGTGACATTTCCATCTGCTGGTCAAACAGCTGACATAATGCCAGAAGACAACTGCACATACGATCACGACACAAACAGCACAGTATCCCACATGCCCTTGGACACACCTGAACTCATAGAACATGAATCAACAGCAGAATTAATGAGTTCAGCATCCAGCTGCTTGGTAAGTGATCAACCTGGATCACCCATCCCTGATTTAACAGTGACACCTTGCACAGTGGCCAACAGTCCCGGGACACATGCTGAAGCGTCAGGCCCTACTCGACCGGTGTACGCTATGTCTGCTTTTTGGGATGAGATGGAAAAATTGACCATAAAAGACATTTTACAGCTTAGGATGGCTAAAAGTCCATCCCCAAGGGAAACACACGATGCCCAAGGATCACCAAGACTGCACATAGACGTAAAAGACAACAGCTCTTTAGTCGATAACACGGACTATGTTCTGCCTGATGGTGCCTCAATGGATACATCAGATACTGCTGACTCAGACTACTTCACTCAGCTTGATGACTCCAAGCCAGATCGCTCAAGCTGTGAATTTTCTACGTTCTCAGATTTTGAGGAAGAATACTGGCAGTTTGCTGGTGCCAGCAGAAACGCCAGTCCTGACCCCCATACCAACATCCAGCAAAGCCAAAGGACAAATGACTCTCCCTTCTCGATGCACGACTCACAGGTGGAGTCCGCAATGCCTGAAGGAACAACTGCTGCTCTGGAGCAATACGCAGGGCAGTGCTTTGACGATCACGCCACACATCTTTTCCTTTCAAGTGAACATGCATGCCCAAAGGGGATGACAAAAAGCAAGAGTATGCAAAATGTGCAAGCTCTCAATGACGAAGATCCACTGAAAGACGTATGTTTGCAATCCATACTTGACAATGCAGAGAAGAGCCTATTTTACAGCAACTGCCAGTCCCTGGATGAAAACGTGGCATTGGAAGTGAGCGATAGCATTATGTTAGGAATGATAACACCTGCACCTATTCTGTCGAACAAAGATATCCTGGATGAAAATTACAGGATATCCTTTCCAGAGGTGTTTGAGTACCTTTTCACAGATGATGAGCCACATGAGTCTGGGTCCATCACCGTCTATGATCCAAAAAACATCTCAGTGGCTCCAGCATATGACTACGCTCTTTCTAATTATGGAACTGACATGTCATTCTCTTCCCTCCATGATTCCCAGTGCAGTGAGGGGAAACCCATCCCTATTTTCTCTTGCTCTCCCCGTACTGTCAGAGATCTCACATTCCCAGAACTGGACTATCTTTTCTTTCCACAAGACATGTACACGGACTGTGAGGAAGATGACAACAGCTCTCCAATCAGAATTGTTTCTCGCATTCACCTCCAGGATAAAGATTCTGTATCGTCTACAGTAAAAGATAACAAAGACGGATGGTCTAGCAATTTGAAAAGATTGCTCTCAATAAGGAAAATGCGGTTTCCTGACAAGGGCAGCGTCTGGTGCCGGAGATCTGGTGCTTGGGTGTTTCCAGTTGAGAGGATACCCATCAAGAGAGCCAACCCGGTCGTGACGATGTTAAATCAGAGTAGAATCTCCTCATTTACTTCTCAATTTTTCAATGAGCTTGCAGTGCGGCAAAGAATATTGAAAAGTATACAGACGACTTTGTCATTATCAAGTGAGTGTAATTCTGAGTCCCCTTGTGCACTTTAATTAATTAATTAATTGATTGATTAATTTTATTAGTAGGTTCTTAAGACCATGTTCAAAATATCAAAGACAGAGCTGCACTTTATTTATAATTTGTCCATTACATGCAAATCTGTCTCTTGTAGAGCAAGAGGGCCTTTTCTACACACTGAAACAGTCAGATATGTGCTTGGTCTGCATTGCTGTTGCCTCTTGGGTGCTGAGATCCTCTGATCCACAGGCTGCAGATACATGGAAAGCAGGTATGAAACTTCTTGCATAATCCCTTTATTCTTCTGATATTATGATTACTCTGTTTGCGTAACTAATACAGTGTCTTAAGTGAGCTATTGCTTTCTACAGAATAACACTTATTCATTAAAATAAAATTTAGCTCTGCTGGCAAACGTGAGTGCAGTGTCAGCTATCCGGTACCTGCGGCAGTATGTGAAGAAGGATCCTCAACCGAATGAACCTTCATATACAGACAGCAAAGAGGAGTAATTTCCAAATGTTTTCACCCGGGTCCACCCATGGAAGAGTTTCAGAGAATGTGAGCAATGCATAATGACTACACACACCTGCTTCCGGGTTGAAAATCTTGACTAAAATTCTAACAGAAATTGTTTTCCACCAGGAAACTGGTTGGGTAGTGAAAACTTTTAGTTAAGACCTGATCTGCAAGAAAGCAGTTCACCTACAATTCAACTATTTAAACTTTTGAGAAGTTTAGTTCTGGGTAAAGTGATGTTGATATGGACCACATGGTAATTAGGCTATACCTGCAAAACCTGTCTCTTGCAAATGTATTGTTCTGGCCTGAATATGCGGTGTGCTTCATACAGTTGTAATCATGTTAACTTGCAGCTTAATGTAATGTGCTACAGTTACCAAAGGTGGCTGTTTTTGATGTACCAATGCAATGTGTATGTGGCATGTCTTTGTTATGGATGGAAAGGATGGATGAAAGAGTTGGAAAAAAATAAGTTGCTGATATTGGGCTGGTTTATGTGAAAGTTGTCAGAAAAGATTAAGAAGGTTGCTGCTAATATTGTGTATTAAAATGTATTGATATGGCCAGTGCAGGATCTGCTGTGGTGCACTGTGTAAAAACAAACCTAGCACATTCTGCAATGGATATTAATACTTATAGCTCATCAATGGCTTCAAGTATAGAAAACAGGCAAAACTGATTTGTTATAGGCAAACACAATAAGTAAGATTTCCATTGAGTGACTTTGTCTCATATGCCACTTTTGCCCTCATGTATCAGCTCTGAATTACCTTTTGCTGTCATTGTCACTGTTGAAAACTATTTTGTGTATAGATCTAAAGGCAAATGATTGCTGCCAGAACATTATATATCTCTTGTCAAACAAGACTAGGTACATATGATTTTTCCATATATGACAGAATTTGTGCAATACCTGGTGTTTATGCAATAAAATAAACCATGAGGACTATATTCTCCACCTCTCCATTCAAGTTAATAGGTTGGGTGTGGGGATCTACACCGTTTGCATGAATACATGCATGAATTTTTTTCATTGTATAGACCAGAAACTGGCTTTCTCTCTAGCACAGCTAGCAGAAGAACTCCAACTGCAAATTGATGAAGGTGCCATTGCAGAAATATTTATTGAAATAAATATGCAATGTATACACTTTCATATTATTTCACATAAATATTGAATTTTGAAGCAGTTCATTTTAAAAATTTCATTAGGATGCCAAGGTCTTTCTAAATTTCTGATCTGAAAACATGGGATAAACTGATCTAGCACAGCCTTCTGTAAGGGGGCAACACAGATGATGGTCCAAATAACAATTCTCTTACCTAATAATACTATATACTGTATTTAGCTTGATTTAGCTTTACTGCTATTGTGCCAAATAGAAGATAAAGGGTTCACAACTACTGTTATATCAATAATACTCATTTATATAGAATATTGTGAACATGTACTATTTACAATCTCAAAAATGAGTGAGTAAAAGCTTAGGTTACACTGTGAAAAGATACCTTGAAATATAAAACTTTAGGATTTAGACAAATATTTAGCAGATTTAGAATAAACCTGATCTCTACTATGCTTTCCAAGTCTAAACACACAACAATGCAACTTGCTACTCTAGTTTGGTGAAAACCGAGGACAGAGTCATGCTAGGTTGTTACAGTCAGTCATTCAAACACGGATTTAAATGCCACTCTGTACAAGGAAATCGTTTAAAAATCAAAGGAATAGTAAAACTTAACACCAAAGTCAGTCAGATGTTTTCATATCCTTTATGATAGCCTTACATTAGCAAATCTACACTACTGTATAGGAAACTGCTTAACTCACTCTACATCTCACATGAATGAGTGAGACTGTAATAATTTTGTTTATAAAGGCAGTATAAATTCTTAACTGATATGAAAATCTCAGACGGACACTGTTTGACAATCCCATTAAGTGCTGAACAAGGAATGCACATAAAGATTCACAAAGATTTTTTGAAATATATTAAAACAAAAAAATGACACACAAATATTCTCTTAAAGTACACAGTATTCTATTCATTAGGTAGAGTACAGGGTTTTATGGCATGCACCATCTGGGACTCACGATGGCTTGTCACCTTCTTTCTTCAGACGGCTGTGGAAAACAGAAACAAAAAACAAGTCAGTGCTCGCTGCTTTTGGCAGTGCAACATAAAGTATTTTTCCAGTACTGTCTAACTACTGCAATCAATCTTGACAGAGTTTGCTCTAGGTTGCATGTAAGAAACATCTTTCCTTGTTCTGTGGTGCAACTTATAGCCAATCATTGACCTCCATTATACTTGGGTTCTGGCAGCTGAGCCTGTAGAGCACAATCTGCACATGCCAGCCTAATTAATTTCATGTGCTCAAACATAATGGATTTAGGCTAATTTTAGCGAAAGCATATCCTGTACATGTATTCACAAGATGCAATTACCTAAGCATGGCAACATTCAAGTTTCAAAGACGTTTTACATTTTTTAAAACATGAATGGGATGAACATGAATGGGAGTTAAATTAGTCTTGTAAGCAAAAAAAAAAAAAAGTGTATTCTGCATAAACCAAAGCAACCAATGACTGTGGCAGACAAATAAGATCAAACTGATCCCAAAATAAGACAAGAATGGTCTAATGTTCCAATATTCAAAGACCTCACCTGTAATAATCTTCTTGCCCAGGTAGAGGGCCTCCATGTAGGTGATGATGTCCATGAAGCCACTGCTGTTCCATAGCCATCCTCTGCAATTCGGCAGACTGAGCATGCATGGCCTGGAGCTGGTGGGCAGCAGACATCTGAGGAATAGGGCCCTGCAGCTCTCTGGGATATGCTGCTCCTGTGACAGGCACATAGACACAAGAAACCACATGATCAAATTAGGCTGGATGGGCCCATAGAAAGTCTTACATCTTGGGCTGTGTGTATTCTTAATGTCAAGGTTACTAACCAAACAATGGGTGGCGCAGCATATCGTGATCATGGGGCAGATCATTGAGCAATGGGTTTGGGATCGGGCCAGTGGGGAAGGGGAAGCGGGCCAAACGTGGTCCTGTTGCCAAGGGGTCCACCAATGGATGAGGGCTGGAACCTGTATGAGGCAAGAGGGCATTTATATCATTACACAAAACAACTTTATGTCAGCTGATCTAAGGGACATGCAAGACTGAGTAATAGCCATAGTCTCAAAATTAAAACCTGTAAAAACAGGAAAAGAAACTGCCTGTTGTGTTTTACCACCCTCACCTTGGTTGAGAGGATCCTGTTGATGCAGATGGAGATGAGAGTGAATATGAGAGTGCTGGTGATGATGCGGCGTCACATTAAGCATCTGAAGCCTGGCAGCAGGGTCACTTGCCACAGAAGCCATTCTCTCTGCATGAAGCCTTTCTGTAGTCAGTCGCTCGGCATAACTCAGCTCTGGGCGTAGTGGTGGTCCTGCCAGCACCATCCTCTCTCGATCAAGATGGTTAAGCCCAGGATGGAAAGGTGAGAAGGGGTGGGGAGGCCCGGCGATGTGCGGAAGAGCCAGTGCCCCATGGCGGGCGAAGTGCTCCATTGGGTTGGCCGAGGGGTGTAAAGTTTCCAGCTCTGGGGGTTTGACCTCAAAGCCAGGCTTCATCCTCTCACGAAGCTCCCTCTCTCTCAGGTTCCTAAGCTCACGCTCTCGCAGGCTGGGCTCAGCACTGTACAGACCGGGCATGTGGTAGGCCAGCAACGGGTCCCCAGGGCTCAGTGACACAAAGAAAGGGTGGTTGCGGTTGGTGGGGGACATAACATGGGGCCGTGCATATTCGCTCAGCGTGCGCAGGGCAGGTGTGTCAGGTCCAATGTAGGGGGGCACAGCAGCTACAGTGGTAGGCGGCTGTTCAAAGGTGGGACGCATGTGGGCCTGGCCCGACATCTGTGCCTCACTCATACGACTGTCATGGGAGGAGCTGGAGGCCCGCTGTAAGCAAAATAAGAGAATGTGAGATAACTGAAGCACATATACTATACATACATAAGTAGAGTAAGGTAATGAACAAAAAACGGCGGACTCACAGCATTTTTATCTGCCTCACGTTCTCGTTCTCTCTCTCGGTCCTTCTCCCTTTCACGCTCCTGACGGGCACTGAGCTCAGCCTCCCTCCTAGATTTTTCCACCGCCTCCTCTCTTTTCTTGGCCAGTTTGGAAGACGCAAGTGGAGTGAAGAACAGGTCCGTTCTAGCACAGGAATTGTAGCCACGGTCCAAGTGTTTGATAAACCTAAAAGAAATGATAGATGTGCATGTATGAGAATGACAAGCCAGCTTCTGCAGTAAAAAAACAAAACAAAAAACATACTATTCATTCCAAAGTTGAGGCGCTGTTGCCAGGTGCGTGTACAGCATAGACTACTGCCAAAGAAGACAGTCATCTAGTGTTTTTGCTTTATTTGTCCATAACTATTTTTTTACACTTTGTGTTATTGTTAGTGTGCATGCATTTCTATCTTACAGATTTATCTGCAGAGCTGATTGCCATGGCTGAGGGATGTAGGCGAATAACTTTGGAGCATATAAAAAAGAATAAGTGTTGTTTATATGTCTCTAAACTGGAATTAATGTCTTTTACTAAGTACCGTGCAGACTGGCTTGCATGGCTTGCAATGTTCACAACGGTGGGCTCTGGTGAGGGGCTCCTTGATGGAGGCGGAGGGCTATCTGCCTCTTCCAGGTCATCCAATGGTTCCTCTTTAATCTGAACATGTGACCCTCCCACAGAAGCACTCGGTGAGGGTCTCAGAGAGAGAGGTGGGAAGGATGGCTGCAAGCTAGGGACAGGGCCGATGGTAGATGGTGCAACAGAGGTGAGAGGGTGTGAGGTTGAACTGGATGGGTGAGAAGAATGGCTGCTTTTCCCAGGGTGGGTCTGTAGCTGAGAGAGCACTGGAGGCTGGGCTGGAAGGGACTGCATGGGTACCGACTGTGGCATGAGCTGAAGAGGGGGTGGGGGGGCGCCTGGAGGGTGCTGGTTGGGCAGAGAATTGAGGGGCTTCAGAGCTGGAGGAGGGGGGAGATTGGAAGGCATTTGGGGGAAAGGTGTTGCAGACAGGTGTGGTAGCTGCTTGTGTGAAGGTGGGATAGGGGTGGTGGGAGGGGGCTTGATTTGGGGACCAGATGAGGGAGTCTGGGGAAGCTGGGACTCCCTAGAGAAGTGTGGGTGTCGCTGGGAGACCTGAGACGACGGGCCTTGAGGCTGCGCAGATAAAGAGCTGAGAGAGGGTGGAACCTGAAATGCCGGTGAATGAGGAAAGCCCTGCCCCACTGTCGAAGGAACAGACGGTGGGACAGAAAGAGAGTGAGAAGCGGGCTGCTGCCGGATGTGTGGGCCCATTACGCCAGCTGGCTGACCACAGGCTGGCTGAGGAGGGTCTGGTGAGGGTGGAGGGGGGCTTTGGGCAGGATCAGCAGAGGGGGTGCTTTGCGGTGGCTGGGGAGTAGTGATGGGGCCCTGAGAGGGGAGGGCCTGAGCGATGGGTGTCTCCGCCAGCACAGCAGTGGGGGCGCCAAGCTCTGATGGGATGCCATTTGGCTGGGCAGATGAGTCAGAGTCGCTGTCATTGCCTTGCTGAGGGCTGGGGATGCTGGGTGAGGAGCTGCGGTTGTCCTGATCAATGTCTTTGGTGTCACTGCTGCCATCATCGTTAGCACTGCGGCTGTCCGAACTTTCCTCCTCCACCTCTGCCTCCCCCTCAGACCGAGAACCCTGGGTTTCCTGGAAGAACAAACAAATCTCAATCAAGTTGTGCTTAGGGGCCAATTCAGGGTGCAGGTATCTTTCTGTACTCATCTGACATTACATGGAACAGACCACCAAAAAGCAAATTAAGAATGAGTTCCTCATCCTCAAGTACAGTTTAATAAGGTAACACCCCACATGTTTTTCAGAGATTGACAGGATTTTATTGCACTGTGGCAGCCAAAGAAAATGTTAAGCATCCGTACTGCAAAGAATATCCCACATGGAAGGTTTGGAAAGACATTTAACATATTTTAGATCTTTTAGTCTAACTTCTGTAAGCAATACAGTTCTGACACTGTCATTCTCAGAGCCTGTGATTTAAGAGCATGTTTTTATACTACTGGTCAAAACATACTGCTTGACAGATTAAGGCACTGAAGTTAGCATCTCTGTGACTGCACTAAACAGGCTCTCCTCCTACCTGATAAGAAGAAAGTTCTGTGTGTCTAGTGGTAATATCCTTGAGTATTAAGTAGGGGGTGTGCCCAAAAGCTCAATTCTGGCACTTTTTATCTCAATTTTTATGCTTTGTCTTTGTGTTTGTCACATTACGTTAGCAAAAAATCACAACCTCAAGTATATTATTACAATTAATACCACTGTGACATTATCAATTCTTTAATATTTTTTGTTATCTCCATATGACTGCTTTAAGGCCTTACCTTTTACTTTCTTATTCTGTACTTACTCTCTGTGGTTTTGAGAAGGGCTATATAAATAGTGTACTGTATTATTGTTACTGCCCAAAGCTACACAAACGTTCTGCTGTTGCTCTCTCACCTGTGTTTTAGGTCTTTTAGGTGTAACTTTATCCGGCTCGTCAGGCTCCTGAGCAGGACTCTCCCGCACACGTTTTGTAGTCTTTGGTAACGGTGCCTCCTCCTTCGTCTTCTGTTCATGCAGTACAACATTTACACACCATTTTAGTTAATTATTGACAGGAAAAGATGTGTGACACTGAAGGTTTTAAACATGTGTCCTTGGCAGCATCAATAATACATGCGCCCTACAGGGATGCATAGTCTGTGTTTGATAGCATCATTTACAATTCCAGCTGGATGTAGCTTTGGGAACTGCCAAGGATTTTATCAACTGTGATTCTTTATTTTTATTCCTTTTTAATGACCAACAGCCTATAACAGACATTTTTAAATGCACTGACTGAAATTTTGCTCCCCGTTCATGATTAGAAATGAATAAACAATGCTTACACCACACTGTTTAATTACTGTGCTGCTCACGATGATCATGATGGCAAAATTACTCCAGCCCTGTACATGCTGTGTATGGGAGTGGCTGCAAAGCTGAGACACGAGTGTGCTCACAGTGCACACAGTGAAAACTAAAAACCTAATCATTCTTAGTTTTAACATCCATCTGATGTGACCTCACTAGGGATAAGAAGTGCTAGATACAGGTGAGAATGGGGTGTAATGTCTTGAAGACATACTGTGATCCAATCACTCAAATCACCTGCAGAGGGGTGTGATTTGTCCCCAACAACATCAAAGGACTGCTGACTCAACACTGTCATGGGCTTTTCAGCAGAGTTTGCTCCATTTCTTTAAGTTGTTTTTTCTCACAAAGTACACAAAATGAAAAGTTTTTTGGTTTTCATTGATTAGTAATATCTATGGAAGGATGACATCTCCATATTATTTGCAGAAGTCATGTATGCAGGCAATCCAATCACAGGTGGTCATCAGACATGCATTTGAGACACATGACAATGCCAGGAGTGAGTGGTGATCTGTTTTGGCTGTCCCTTTATGATCAGACCACCTGAGATGGTGTGAACAGAGCAAAAGTGGACAAACTACACTCCTCATTGAAGTGTACACACACTACCAGTCTGTTCTAACGTTTCCATGTTCGCAATGTAATTAAATCAAGTGTGTGCCAAAGCATGCCCCCAAACAAGAACTGTGTAGAAAATACCAACCTTGTTTGATTTCTTGGAGTCATTCTTACTGTCTGTGGAAGAGGTTCTTGAAGCATTAGACAGAGAACTTGCTCCACTCGGGGAGGGCTGGCTACTGGACTGTTGGTCCTCACTGGTCGGGGAGCCTGTGAGCCTCTTGTGGCCACTTCTTAGAGATGACAGCTGCAGTTTAAAAATTATCTTTGTTATTGATAAAGCACAGTCCACATAAATACTTGTTACTTTGCATAAAAAGCTTATCTTGATTTGCACACCTGATGGTAAAACAAAAGATGGAAGGAGGAGAGTCAGATTTAATGAGATGCATCATGTTGCACCCTGTCTGTACAACTGCTTATGTACCAAATGTGCTAAAGATACCCTTATCTCAACATATTTGCATTTTTACAAGGTTAAATACAGTGCTGCATGTATAAAAGGTAACATGAGCACTGATGATCAAACTGTCACCAGTTGTACTTTCAACACATTTTAAGTCACCACTCCCTCATTGCAAAAGTATGAGAGCTGATGGAAGTGTCAAGATTTTTTTTCTAAATTTGCCAGTTTAACTTTTCATTCAGTCAGAAAAACAACCTGTGCAACTTGTTCATCAAAACTGCATCTTCAAGTCTGCAAAATAGTTAAAATTTCATGGAACTCTTTATTTGTAAGCTGTATGCTATCATTTAGCCCTGCACAGTGTGATCTACCAGGCCAACGTCTGATAACTGAACTACAAGAGTTTTTTAAAAATAATAATAATAATAAAAAAAATAAATACAACTAAGCCCGCATAATGCCATTCCCTCTCAATTTTGTGAAATGTGGCAGCCCTAATAAACACGTCCCCGGTATAAATATTCGTAGCTAACTTTGGCCGAAACTGATTTTGGTGTTTGTTGTGACTGAGTACGTTTACATGCACACCATATTCCGGTTCGGGTCAATATTCCGGCTAAGGTAACTGCGCCGCGGCAACTGGAATATTCCGTTTACATGTTACTTGGCAAGCCCCCGTGTTTCGGCGTATTCCACACTCTAACGTAATGCGACACTCAGCCGCGGGGGACAGCAGCACGCGTATAAGCGTCTGGTCTGCTGGAAATACAGACGAAGAAGTCTTCTTCTTTTTCTTCTGTCGCTAGTTCTATGTTTTCTCCCATCAATATCCTCCATGATATTTAAGTCTTTCATTAGCTGAAGGCAGACTGCAGTCTCCTGGCTCTTGCTGCTGTTCGCCCTGCCGTTTTCCCCGCTTGCAGGTAACCATAGCAACAAAGACGCCACAGAATTCCTTGCGAGTCGAGCATGCGCAGTCGTGACTAAGGTGTTTACAAGCCCCAATATTCCGGTTGGAACAGGCATATGCCAGGGGTCTTATTCGGAATTCTCTCCAACCGGAATATGACCTTAATCGGGTTCGGTGCGTGTTTACATGACGCGTGCGCAACCGGAATATTGCGAATATTCCGGTTAATACAGGAATAAGGTGTGCATGTAAACGTGCTCACTGATTTGGTACAGTATAAGAGGAGATGCCTCAGGCTTACAGTTGCTCTGCTCCGCCGTGTCCTCATGCCATGCTTGCCATTCATCCCTTCCTCTTCTTCTTCTTTGACAGGTTTAAACATGAAGGGAGGGTCTGCAGGTTTCTGAGCGGGCGGCAGGCGGCTGTGCTTGTTGTAGAATGTGCGGCAGGTCGTGCACAACAAGAGGTTGTCTCTGCCCCCTTGGTGCCAATCCTTAGAACCTGTTAAAGAAAAATTTCATACTTCCTTGTCAAACTTTTATTGCTTAAATAATGCAGCCAATGCAACTTTTTCAACTTCCCTGTTTTGCTCTGACACATTAGATCACCACTTGAGTCCTTAAGCATTTTGCTCCATGCCAAATCAAAATTTTCTAAACATTTTCTAAAGCTCCAGACCTATACAGAAATCTTTCGTGAGGGACAACAACTTAAAAGCAAACTTAAAGCTGCCAAATCTGAGATGCAACCGAGAAAGACTTGTACTCACTTGTTGTACCACAATGGCCACATGTGTAGTTCTTCATTTCCTGTTCACTGTCTTCACTGTCAAGATCATCTTCACTGGCAGAGCTCAGGTCCACTGCAAGGAAAAGATCAGCTTAGATGAAGTTCAGGTCCATTTTGTGCAAATACCACACTGCACTGCTTTAGAAATATAAAGAGACTACCTGGACATGGATGGAGGAACCTATTGTGAGCACTGTTACATTTCTGAGGAATACAAAGAAGTGCTCACTTACTTGAATGAGATCGAGATGGGGCGGTCACAGGCGCTGTGGCAGAGCGGGTCTTCGCTTTGCGGGAGGACGGCTGTCGACGCTGCTGTCGATACGCCCTTGTTCCTGCAGCCTCAGGAGTTTTCTTCCAGTGGTAGTAGAAAGTTATCAGTTCACCCTGATGATGACAACAACAGCATGAATTTTCACAAAAAATAGCATGGAAAAGTAAATCACTGGATCCAGTATAAATGGTTCAGTAAATAAAAATAAAATGTTCAATTACAGTCTTTTTACTGGGCAGCAAGTCTTTCCGAATACGGAAGAAATTTTTCCCATACTGTCTCAGGCCTTTGATGAAGCGTTTCTGTTGGGGAGAAAGAGGGGAGAGAATTAAAAGACATTTAGCTACAGGACAAGAAATTTCAATTATCTGATCAATTACAAATCTACAATGAATAAATCTAACAGTTGTAATGGGAGTATTCAGCACTAGTTTGCTATTTGATACTAAAGAGAAAGATGAGAAACTGTTAATATCATACTGCAGGTTTGCAAGAGCTCCTGCAATAAAACCCCTGAGCATAAGAAGTAACTATAGTCATATCAAAAGCTGTTTCAACTGAAACTGGTTAGATGAAGGCAAGCAAACTCTTGATTTCTGATCAGATACATGCAAATTGACAGCGACTGAAAAAAATAAAAGGATGCTCTTTGATAAACGCTGTAAAAAGCTAACAAATCAGCATGATAGTGTTGTGTTACTGAGCAAATGTGTCTCACCACATCATCTTCTGACCAGCATTTCTCTATGAGCTTTGGCACAGGCTTCTTAACCAGACGCTGGAGAGCTTTTGCAGCATCATAATGGCTTGCATGTAACTGGAATTGGAAAAACACAGATGTTTCTCAGGAAATTTGCAGTTAAATGATAGTGGTTTTCATGACTTCACTGGTGAATGGTAAAAGTGTAAGACAAGCTCAGTTCCGCACCATGTTCAGTGCATTGAGGGTGGTGTCATCACGGGAGGCGGCTAAGCATCCATCCTCCGTAGATCCACCATCACACATCCCTGCAAATGCTGCCATGCTCCTTTAACCAAAAGAAAACAAAATGATCATTACAAGTTGGTTCCTTCCAATTTGCACAGTGTGAGCAATGATAAAGCTCCAGGATGTGACAACAATAAGTCATTACTTCAAGAGGAAAATTATTACTATATATGAGCAATCTCAGACCAAAATACTTTGTCTCATTAGATCAAGCTGTGTGCACATTAGGCTTTTATGTATGCACATGATGCTTATATGAATGGATGATTTAGGTCAGCATTGGGATGAACCCATCCATGCCAATTTTTGGACAAACTGAATAATCTTAATCTTTGTAGCCTAGTGCAATCATTTTTATGGTTTGAGTTTCTTGCACTAAACTGAAGTGGAGAAGCCCATGTTTGGACAAAAATCACGCTCAAATGGACTTAAAGTATAGAGTAGCTATACAAATACAACATTTCACAGAGCCCGCCTCGGGGTGTGCTGGTTTTGTCCCACTTGAATGACTTGTGTGCCTCACTAAAAGTGCATTGCAATGAGGTACTTCAGTTTTTCCCTTGACTGTGAAGACAGATACTATAATTTTACTTTCAAAAGCTATGTTTCAATTTGTTACACCTACACTATCACTTGTTTGTTACATTTTAGTTAGATGCTCTTTGCTCTTAATTTCAATGGACTTTTAAATGGAAGCTTTGCTTATGGTACTGTTAATTATGAGTAAATGCCACTTCACATGGTGAGTGTTTACTCCACAGAAGGCACGCATTTTCAACCCAGGGTGAGTGGGCAGGTGCCACTGGCAGTCTGGCAGGTGGAGCAGAAATTAGAGTTGTTTTCATTTAACCCAAAAGCACTGCCTGTCCATCTGCTAAGGCAGAACTGAGCAGTCCTCAACTTTCTGCACAACTTTGTTTGACCAATGGAAGAATCATTATCACTGCCTAATCATGGAGGTAAAGTTCATTCTTTTTTTTTGTTATTTTTATACGTGATTAGTGACACTCAAGAGTATTCAGTGTATGGGAGAAGGTACCAGCTGCACAATGTGACAATTTGATAATGTGACTCTATATTGCACAGCAGACATGCATTATCAAAATACATTAAATTTATTTCTTATGCATTTAAACTAAAACAGCAATTTAAATATGCTATAATGTATGTATACATGAACTGGAATTCACACTGTAATATAAAAAATTATATGCATTCTGAACATTAATATTTCTTATTACTTCAACTCCTCCACTGAGGGCTGCAGATCACAAAAACTACACTGTAGAGCCAAAGGAAGGTCCAAAAAAATCATATTCAAAGGTTATATAGAATTGAATATATGACATCTTAACTTCTCTGATCTTTACCCTTTAACATTTTTTACAAATATATCAGATTAAAAATGAATCATTCTTTGCAGAAAAAGCAAACAACGGTGTGCTACATGTATGGCAGTTTCTGTGTTAGTAATGCAGGGAAGGCCTGGTGATCTGTGGGGCAACACAGACACACAGAAAAATATGAAAAATAAAACACTGATTCCGGCAATTTCTAAAACCACAAGAGGGGAGCTAAAAAGGACGTAGTTGTTGTTATTCCTAGTAAACAAAAATAAACAAATAAGCATCAGTTCAATCAAAAATATTCTAATCTCTGAATGTGTAGAGATACCTTAATGTCCATAACATTTCAAAAGGACAACTGAATAATAGTGAACAACTAAGTGCAGATACTGACCTGGCAGCTCTGAGGTACATGAGAAGGTCACAGTCATTTACCCCAGGCGTCCACACCAGCTCTTCACTCTCTGTCTGAGTCTGGAGGCTGGGTGCAGGCCGCGGCTGCAGCTCTGGAAGCTTAGCCTGCACCGAAACCAAAGCACAGACAAAGCAGAAGTTAGCAGACAACCTCAAAGAACGCAAGTCAGTGGACCTTAATCCAGGTGGACTGAGAACATTTTTCATACAATAACTGCAGAGCAACAATCAGAGCGCTTTTCACAATATTCACAGTTTTCAGTCCTCTAAAAGAAATTGGAAATACTCACATATTAAAATTGTAACCCATCAATTAAATAAAAAGGTAATAATGGATGAGCAAAGTCAGAATCATCAGACAGCATTTTGCTAGTGCTCAGTTATTACTATCCAAAACATTCAATAAAAATACAGTGTTTGACCACATGTGGTCTGCTTCACCCATTTTAATAAACTCACAATTCTTAAACATATAGTAACGCTGAAAGCAAGGTCAAGTCACACAAATATGTCTAAATCAGACCTGCTCAGGAGGTGGTCTGGATTTGTTTTACTTGAGTGCAGCCAGAAGTGCACTTGCATTTGCAAATTGTAAACACCAAGAGCTTCTTGATCATTTGCAGAATCTACTTGGAAATTATTTACAGATGAAAACACACACTCTGAGTGACATTAGGTTTACATTTCTTCCAATAGAAATGGACTAAGACTGTCAAAGGAACCTCTGATAGTGATTTAAAGACTACTGCTTGAAAACAAATATTTAGCAAAATAGATTTAACTAATGGCTGAATACAATAATGGGCCTATAGGTCACTAGAACGAGTTATTTTAAGACCGACAAGTGTTCAATCACATTTATTGTTTTGTTCAACAATACAAATCTTAATCCACATTTCTTGTTTCTGTCAATATTATACTAAGGGGAAAAAAGAAAAAGCGACTTTTTGACTACAGAAAATTTTGCTGATGCATATTTTGAGTCTTGTCTTTGTTAATTAATAGGCTCCCTGGCCCTTTATTTCATCTAATTTTCATTTCTCTCCCAAATTCTAACATGCTTTCCTGGACTTACCTGATGGCTTGGTCCCACTCTAATCTCGCCCTGTGTGCTGTTCAGGCTCCTGAGGACAAACAAGTCACAAGTTCAGCCTTTGCTTTCAATTTTTAAAAAGGCAAAACAACACAGAAAGGTGTGCAAAAAATGGAATCAAAATCTTAACATGTAATTACAAAATGCAAGAACCAAGCAAAATGCAATCCTGCTCACAGCATGCAAAACAATCCACAGCAAATTAAATTTCACAACATCTCCGAACTGGCTGCTGTCGGCCCTGGTTTCCTATTTAACACGCAAGTGCTGGAAAATCCACATCAATTACATATACGGATGATCTGATGCATCCGACTACAGCAAAGTGATCCTTCTGTAATAACAAACCTTGCCTTAATTCTCGCAGCCTGATAACATCCCGCCCCCCATCACTGAGAAACCAATCTCAGTCGAGGCTACGGCGTTTCCTAATTACATAAACGAAACCCGACGCTCCCGCAAAAAGCCTGCCAATCAATCATACATGAGCTTCAATTTGTACGAAAGGGGAACAGTGTGTGCCACTTTGAAACGCCTAACAGGTTGACAGTGTCCAGCCAGCTTCGTCACATGGCTAGCAAAAGTATGAAATCATTACTGTCAGTGTGTTGCCTCCACAAGATGTCGTTGACATAACCTACATAGCGACGGCGACCCGTGGAAATCAACAGAAAACACGTCAAGTGTCGACTGCAACCTAACAGCTAGTACGACAGACACATTTGAGTAAAGTCTGCGATGAATACGGTGTAAAACACTTGGGTGACATCGTTTTCAAAGGAATAAACGTCCAAAAACTGTTAGCCACCCTGGAGAGATTAAGATATCGTTTTGCTAACCGGAGCTGGCTAGCTACACCGCTAACGAGAGTAAGCTGTTATTTGGCTAGCGTTGTTAGCAGACAACTTCGTGACCACTGACATTTCGACTATTTCATACAAATCATCAGCCGAGAGACGCATTTCAGCACACAAACGCACACGCCTAACGTGCAGCGACTCAAATGTAATGCAAGTTGCGAGTTAACCAAGTTACCTTCGCGGACTGAACAGGTCGTCCATGTCGGAGGATGTTTGGATGTGGCTTGTTGACACTATGCAGCGCAGCGGTCGATACAAACTATATGCGATTCCCCTATTACATGGCTATTCAAAATGGAGGCGGCGGAGGGAGTCGGTCTTTCCCAGTGCCACCGCTAGCTGTGCAGTGACCTCAGCCGCAGCTATCAGCCCCCAAACTTCTCTCGGTGTGCACAACTGAGCATGTGCCGTGGATCACCATCCATATGTGAACAAAATCCTGCACAAGTGTCCATGAATCCACACGGTGCGACCCACGGACAAGACTTGATTTAGGACTCTGTTGTGCAAAAGCTTATGATTGTGTTATTACAAGCCACAGCGGCGCTCATAATGCAAAAAGAGTAGTGTTTACCCAGGGGAGAGCGCAGCGTGGCTTTATCATCGGTGAATCAGTGTTTTATAAAAAAATAAATATGTTATTGCATGCATATTAATTGCACTGAGCTCATTTGTGTGTATTTAAGTTGGAGGGTTTGCTGGGATGTGTACTCATGCATGCAACACCAGCCTGGCCTCCATACACTGTTGGCGGCTCAGCCACGAGAGGCCGTGGTTTACAGAGGTTTAACAATATAATATTTAAAACAAATGTCTGCAATACAGTTTAGTGCAATAAAAAGTGCAAACACTATTGATTTCAATGAGCCCTCCTATTATCTTTGGGGTCATTTGATCCAATACATAATTATTATCATTATTATTTTATTGATTGATTGATTGATTGTTATTTCATGACTTTTCCTAATTTAATGGGGACAAGTGGGTAAGCATAAAATTAACATATGTTTTCAATGTCCTGGTCACATTTTGTATGCATCAGTGTTTCTCTGGGGGTCAATTTGATCCCAGGCTGTTGATATCAACATTTTACACATATTTGTTTTAGTTGTTTTGCAGGACACTGAGGAACTATAGCATGCCATTTATAATCTTCAAAATCTTCCCTCTGCTTTAGGGCCTTAACCGAACATAACCACGTGAGAGAACCGCAGATTGTTAATGTGACATCTGGAAGAGAAAACCATGATTCCTACAACAATTTTGATGTATAAGACGGGTTGGATGTGGCGGTTGCAAGATAAAGTACCTGACACATAAACTTGGGTAACAATTTTTATGATAATAATTTTCTGGAAGGTTTAATTACTGGGGTCAAATTGACAGTAACTGAAAAATCAAAATGTTAGTAAAGGCAACAGGAGGATTAATCATGTAATCTGATATGAGCTGAGTGATTTCCGGTCAGCATTTAATGTTCGAACAAGCTGTTTTGCATTGACAGATTAATGTGATTCAGCCAATCAGGGCCAAGGACAGAAATGATCTGTTTTATAATGAAAACTTTGGTTGGATAGGGAAGGCATGAACAGACAGCTAAAACAGACAGGCAGCTGAAGCTCCTGATGGGGCTGTCCAAGGCCATCAGTCTTGCGTAAAAATGACAATACATTTCAGATTTAATATCTTGGTTGTGGGCTTAATTACTGTATTGTTAACGCAGCAGCAGCCTGTGGCCTTGAAAGCTGCAGGGCATCCTTTCCATCCAACATGACCTGACATCCTACAGCATTGCGCTGGCCTCGCTGATACTGTAGTTTCAAATGAGACAATCAATACTTGCCTCCCAGTAATAAATGCTGTGGAACAATACAGGTCAGGGGTTTTACACAAAAATGGGGATTTTAGTCATACCTGAGCTCAAATCAAAGATGAAAAAACTGACAAAAATCCCAACAGTAAGTGAACATTTCTTCCTTTATGACTGAAATACTGTTCTGGCAATAGGATTATGCCATTCCATTTTATGTTTCTTTCAGATGCAAATTATGCCATCAAAACAAATGCATAAATAAAAACACAAAGTAACACACACAGCAGGTATGTGATCAGGAACCACAAATAACCACAAATAAGGGAAGAAAAAACAAGACATCAATGTTATTTATTGGACTGCACTAATTATATACACTACTCACAAAAAGTTAGGGATATTTGGCTTTTGGGTGAAATTTATGGAAAATGTAAAATGTTCACGCTACAGTGATATTATATCATGAAAGTAGGGCATTTAAGTAGAAGCATACACTGGTGATTTCCTCATCTCAAACAATTTCTTGAAACAAAAGCCAATAACAGTGGTGGATATCACAGTGTCAATAACTTGTCATGTGCCCTTGAGCATCAATTACAGCTTGACAACGACGTCTCCTGCTGTTCACAAGTCGACTTATTGTCTGCTGAGGCATGGCATCCCACTCTTCTTGGAGGGCGGCCCTCAGGACATTGAGGTTCTGGGGTACAGAGCTCCGAGCCTCTACACGGCGACTCAGCTGATCCCATAGGTTTTCTACAGGTCTCAGGTCTGAGAAAGTGCAGGCCACTCCATTTGAGGTACCCCAGTCTCCAGCAGCCATTCCCTAATGATACGACCTCGATGAGCTGGAGCATCAAACACCTGACGTGAATTTTGCCGTTAAACTCCTTGTTAGAGAACAGCAACTTGTGCAAAAAGTACTGAAACATTGAACAGTTGGACATGTGCATTCAAAAGTTTACAGAAGGTCACATTAAGTTCACCTGTAAAGGTTATAATGCATTTTAGGTTCATCCTGAAATTTCACCCGAAAGCCGAATATCCCTAACTTTTTGTGAGTAGTGTATATATATATATATATATATATATATATATATATATATACTGTATATATACACACACACACACACACACACACACACATATATATATATATATATATATATATACATACATATATATCACTAAGTCTATTAATGTCAGCACTAATGATTGTGAGTAATTTCCCTCAAGTACCCAGGGCACAACACTATGTCTTTAAATAGCTTGCTTGGTCTGATCAGCAGCCAAAAGAGAACCCCATCCTATTACTTTTATAATACTGTAACACAATATTGGCAATTGTCAAACTGTAACCAGCAAATAATGGCTATTTTTACCTGATAAACTACTAAAACAAGGATCAATTGTCAATGTCTTAATTTCCTGTCAGCTGACTGATCACTTCTGCAGGGGTGAGCTGTGAGGTACTAAAGCGTATCAACAGGAGAACATGGTTAGGAAAAGCCCCTGTTCCCCATGTGTTCTGCAGGAGCTGCAGATTTTTTTTTACCATCACAGGTAATTTACAGAAGTTTAAAATGTGGATGTGGAAGAGAAAAATAAATTAATTTATTTACAAAAGTGTGTTACAATCATTATGAGCTGTAGTTTTTGTGTTGCAAAATAAGATAACAGCATACATGTTTGCATATTGTGACATACAGTCTTGCATGTAGGCAGCTTTTTCATCTTGGGGGGATTTTTATCTCCTTATGACCAGCTTTATCTCACCCACTCAAACGTGTACCACCACAGAGTGCACAAGAACATACAACACAGCACAAATAATCACAGTACATTAAGTCACTAAATTTGTTTATTCACTTTGTTTCTATGTCCAGTTTTTATTATCACAGTTTGTATAGTACATTGGTATCACATAGAGTATGATTAGGTCTATAAATTACTCCACATTAAAACAAAACAGAACACAGTTAGATTTGATAGTCAAGTGTCAGATTTCCAGCAGCTACCTCCTACAGATTACCATATAACCATTACTGTGGTTAGGCTGGACTAGTTCTACAGAAACCGTTATTCCCTGTATATCTTGAAAGTTTTCCATTCTTGTTCACTGTGTTGGTGTGAATGTGAATATATGATTGTGTTTGTATGCACAGTCACTCATTGACTCATTTACGCCATCAATGGATTTCTGAAGTTTTTCCCAGCAAAACGAGCCTTGGCTCCCAACTCCTCTTCAATTCTGCATAAAGAAAGGTTCAGTTAGTTTCTCACTTACATTTACCCTCTGTTTTTTCCACTGCATTTAATCATGTAAAGGTTTAATGTAAAATCTAGAGCAGGTCAACTTAGCATTGGTGAAGCTCACAGATGATAGAGGCTGAGCACCAGCATGCAGGTTTTCAAAATTAAGCTTTTCCTTGTTTCTTATTCTCTAACAAGCACCATGTGTACCAAAAACACTCAGTATTATGGCTGGGTGATCAATCGATCAATTTGAATTTATGTTTTAAAATCAATGCAAAAAATGGCTGAATCGTAAAAACAAATGATCATTATGCCTGCAAAGATTCGTAGTGTAGTTAGTGAAAAACTAGAAAAATTTGTTGTGAAAAGCTTGAAAACAAACAAACAAAAAAGATTCAGTAAGTATTGTATCTCTAATTGGAGCAAGTTACTATCTGTCATTTGAAAAGTACTTTGCAAATGACAAAACTTATGGGTGCAGTCCCAACACAAACAGATAAGTTGGATTAAACTCTAATTCGCACTTTAGAGAACATTTTGCACTATTTATGCTGGCATTACAAGGTTTTGTCATCTGAAAAATAGTTGCTGCTCACTTGTTCCTGTTTTTGATGTTTTCTTGCCCTCTGGTCACCACTTCACCTTTGTCATTTGTTTTGTTTATCTCTAACTGTTCAACAGAAATGGTATTGGCGGGCTTCTAGATACTTAAGGAAATTAACAAAAAGACATGTAGAGCCAAATTATGTTTTTGTTTTAAGTCATAAAAGAACCAAAGAACACCTCAGTCCACGAAAATGACAAGAAAAGGCTTACCTAAGAATCTGGTTGTACTTGGCCAAACGCTCTGAGCGACAGGGTGCACCAGTCTTGATCTGTAGGAATCAATGGTCAATGTCACTGAATGTATAAAATATTTACAAAAGTGTTTTTAGTTAAAATACATTTTCTTTCTAAGCACGCATAAATGTGGTTTTGTGTTCATGCTATTAACTATGGGCACATGTACAGGCATAGTTGTGCCACTGTCCAAATGCACAAACACACACTCACACAGTCAATGACCATGTAATCTCAACTTACCTGTCCAGTGCATAAGCCAACCACCAAATCAGCTATGAAGGTGTCCTCTGTCTCTCCAGAGCGATGGCTGACCATCACACCCCAGCCACTGTCCTGGGCCATCTTACACCTGCAACAAAAATAATGACATTTGCTAAGAGGAAGCAGTCATATTCCAAATACACAAGGTCATTACATGAAATAAACTCTAAAATTCAAATAACCTGTACACATATAACAGACTTAAGTTAACGTGTTGATGATATGAGGGTCTACGGACAGAAAAATGTTTTATTGTGGTTAATTTGTGATACAAAGCTATATAAATAAACTGATTTTACTTGACTTACGCTTGCATAGACTCAGTGACAGTGCCAATCTGATTCACTTTCAGCAGGAGGCAGTTGCAGGCCTTCTGCTCCACAGCCTTGGTGATGCGCTTGGGATTGGTCACTGTAAGATCATCTCCAACCACCTGAATGGCTGTGCTGCCAGTGAAGTTGGACCAGGCGTCCCAGTCATCCTGGTCAAATGGATCCTCAATGGACACCACTGTTGGTAGGAATTTAGGTTTGTAAAATGCAGAAGCTCTTATTTGGATAATTGAACAGTAGTCAAACAAAAGTAAAACCTAAACTGAAATTCAAATCCAACTGTGGTCATAAAGATCCATCAAAATGCATATTAGCAGGGAGATTGCTGAGTCCTTGTGTTGCTGGTACTGCAACTCAGAAGACAATTTGGGTGATCTGCTTGTTGACAATGGCTTTAATTACATTTTAACTGATTTAAAACTGAAATGACTTGTCAAAATTGTGAAAAAAAAAGTTCCTGACAGCTTCCTATAGATTAGACAAGGCAGGTTTTGGTATTGTGAAAGTAAGTGTCCCCTGTATCTCTGCAGATCAAGCAGAACGTTTTACTTTGTCAAACTGTGTTGATGTTTCCTTTATTTAGGCTATACCACGTTGTGTGTTGTTAAGAAAAATAATCATGTATGATTTCCCCTTTAAGTACACTGACTATATGTATCAAATGAACTCCATGAATTTGTTGCAAATCATGCTTGCCAGTAACCACAGATGAAGAATGTGCACTTAAAGCACCATAACTGTGACTGGAAAATAATTTGAATGTGTTATAATTAGCAAGATGCAGAAATATTAGGGGTGGAAATATTTGGGAATCTCACGATTCAATTCAATTGCAATTCTCAGGGTCACAATTTGATTCAAAATCGATTCTCGATTCAAAACACAGATTAGAGACATTAACTTCAGCTCTTACTCCGGTGCACTAGGCTCCAAAACTGGGTCTGCCTCTACTATCTGCGTAGACCGCCATATACATAGACACACGATCAAATGTAAACCTTGAATAAATAGATACATTTAAAATTCAGAAACTTCTTTGTAAACAATCTTTAGGGTCTCAGCATTAATGTAGTCCAGGTTTGAGTGATGTAACTGCAGTAGTTTTTGATCTAGACCTTGTCTCATGCGGTTTTCTTGAAGAGAAATCAGTGAAATCAATCTTTTCTTGGTTTGCACAAACAGAACAAACATTTCACAAGTCTGAAAGCTGGTTTTCATGAATGTTTACAGTCTCATATTTAATATATTAATATAATTTTGTCTGTCAGTTTACATTATTTTTAGAGATATCAGCCAATCTCCTTTACTTTTCTTGAACTGAACGTGGAAGGTGTGAATGTGAAACTAATGTCATCTTGTCAATAACAGCAGGTCCACTTATCAAAAGTTGTGCTGCCGTGACACAATTTTTAACCAAACAAACACATAGAAGAGGTATGCCAATTGTTTCATGATACATACTTGAGGTTTGACTCATCAAAAAACTTTTGCAGATCTTTTGAGAAGAATAGTGACTTTCTCCATAAAAAAAACGATGGAAAAGCCTTCATTATCATCAACACTGTAGAGGAACAGGTCTTTGGAAATGAAACGGCTATGGACATATAGAGTTATTTTCAGTGTGCTATATTAATATGCAAATATTAATATGTCCAATTCAAACAATGTAGCCGTCACTGCCCACATCCTTTCATGTGTTGTTTATGATGGCATGGATGTTAAGCAATAAATCCACTAGAGGGCAGCTCAGAGTCAAAGTTTTCTGACAATCACAAACATGGTGACTGTGGAGGAGGCCGTAATAATATAGCTGCTGCAAAGAGGTAAAAGTGGAGGTGGCGTTGTGGACAGTGAGGGTCTGTAAGGTTATTAAATACATCACAACAGAAGGACAGAGAATTTGTTTCTCGAATATTATCATTTTCAAAAATGTCTTCTTCATGTCTCACTCATAGACTGATCTCTCTTGAATTATTGGTTACGCTGCCCCAACGATTTCTGGTGGTAATGCTCCATTTTGTGTAAAACAGGGTATCTTAAACAGTGAAATCATCCTTCACAAATCGTCTCTCATCCACCTTCAAATTAAATTGTGTGTCCCTCCCAAACAGATATCCTCTTGGTTTGCACTTGTGAATGATTCTTCTCTGCGTCAGACCCCGCTCAAGCTTCCTTTTTCAACAGGAAATACATAAACATTCAGCATAAATGAGCCTTCACTGTGTGTAGATGTTCCTTAATGCAATGATAAATACATTGATGCCGAGCATACTTTGCCTCATCTTTTCAAGTTTAACTGTATGCGTGCAAGAAATAAAAAATGTCCATACAATGCCCACCTTTTGTTGTGTTAAATAATGAAAAGACAGAGTGACAAGTTACCTGGATAATCGTTGACAAAGCTCTTGTAGAGATCAGCCAGCTCGTCAGGTGAGATGTAACGGCTTGGGTCATCAGGGGACTTGAAATCCAGATCATATTTTCCATTCCTGTAGAACTCAGAGGCCGCCACATCCATGCCAATCACAATCTCGTCTGTGTACCCGGCGTTGGAAATGGCCTCCTTCAGCAGCTCCAGAGCTGAAATGAAAAACATCCACAAATATGAAGTATGAAATACTGCAAATTCAAATATTTTGATTAGAGAATGCAAGTTTTGGGGACACTGGAAATATTAATCTACCAGGGACCTACAGTTGATTTTGGTGTCTACCTTCACATTAGATAATGTCTTCACTGACAAGAGGCATTTAATCTCAACATTGGGATGAAACTGTACTTTACTGGAAACTGCAAAAATCTTACTGGCAAGTCCATAACCGCTGAAACAACATGGAGAGTGTAGTTAACATAAGATGAACTGAATGAGCTGCTCTTGCATACCTTCCTTATTCTCTAGGATGTTTGGAGCAAAGCCACCTTCATCACCAACATTGGTGGCATCTTGGCCATACTTCTTCTTGATGACACTCTTCAGATTATGGTAGACCTCAGCTCCAATGCGCATGGCATCTTTGAAGGTGCTGGCACCGATGGGAAGGATCATGAACTCCTGCATGGCAAGTTTGTTACCTGCATGAGAGCCACCGTTGATCACATTGAAGGCCTGCAGGAGGAGGGAGGAGAACAAATCTGTGACTTCATGATTAACTGAAAGCAAATTTGAATAAATATGAAAGTTTAAAAAAAAAAAAAAAAAACACAAGCAGTTGAGCCATTTAGTTTAATCATGTTAGTTTTATCATACAGAGTGCTGACCGGCACAGGCAGGATGACCTCTGCGTTTCCTGCAAGGTCTGCAATGTGACGATACAGGGGGACTTCTTGCTCTGCTGCACCAGCTTTGCAAACAGCCAGTGAAACACCCAGAATGGCGTTTGCTCCAAATTTGGCTGTTAATCAAGGCAAAATGACATTCATTTAGTCTAAAAGCCTTTGCAGGATTTGGATTGTAATTACTACAATGGCACAGTGCTAATTCACACAGTTCTATGTAATAATACGGCATTGATGAATCATTCATTAGTCTTGTACTTAGAGAAACTGTTAAATCCACCAAGATAGTCACATTCATCAGAAGAGAATAATAGAGCAGTTAAATGCCTGGACAGATGAAGACGTTTGAATAGCATCACTTACACTTGTTCTCTGTTCCATCCAAGTCAAGCATCATCTGGTCAATTTTCTCTTGCTCAACCACATTCTGATAGGGTGAGGATAACAGGACAGAGAGGAATCATATTACCATCGTGTAAATGAAGAAAAATTCAAAGTCGTAATTCTATGAAATTTTGAGAACACACACACACACACACACACACACACACACACACACACACACACACACACACACACACACAGAGTTTCTTACCTGGCCAATAAGGGCAGGTGCAATAGTCGAATTGATGTGATCTACAGCCTTTGAGACTCCTGTGACAGAGAGACTGATATGATCCTTCTTGCAGGACATTTGGGCAACTCTCATCAACATAAAGCCACAGATTTGTCACATCATGCAAAATTTATTTTCAAATGCATACTGTATTTTATTGCAATTGTAAAAGGTATGCAACTGTAAAACATGCAATTGTAAAAGCTAACTACTGAGCTTTTAGAAACAGCTCAACAATTTTTTAAACTTCTAATCTCAAAGCATAAAAATAACTATCACTCCACTTAATTAGCATGACACGTTCTCACTTCATAGTAAATCAGTCCCCAGGCTGAAAGATCAACAGAACCGTGTGATCGGCATGCTTTACAGACAATTCACCAAGCACATCACATCTTGTCATTGGCTCAAAAGCATGCAAAGAGCAATCGCAGTGTTAGGATCGGTTAACTAACTGTTTTAGCATACTGAACAAATCTTAGTTCTTATTTAAGCATGACCGGCGGTGACAACTCACTAACCCTTTCACATCTGGCAAAGAGGAAGAGAAAGAATTTGAGGGTAAGGATGACATAAAAGGAAGATAAACAAAGATAACAGGTATTCTGCTTGAAACTGAGATGAGACATAATGAAACCCATTTATATTTAGGTGGTAACCATCAAGCCAGAGCGGATATTTATCTTACTTTCTCATCTTCCAAGAACAAAAGTGATTTACAAACCTTTTCCAAGGTATCGTGACTTGTCATTATCCCTGAGCTCCAAGGCTTCGTAGATCCCAGTGGATGCCCCACTCGGTACGGCTGCCCTGAACAGACCTGAGGAATGTAAAAGGGAGCCAAGAGAGGGAAATGATCACGACTGAACCACAACACTAAATTAACAACACTGATTGCAAAACACAGAGAAAGCGAGTCATGGAAATATAATTATAATGTGTAAGTAGGCTAAGTTTGTAACTGAGATACATCAGCACTAACCTGATGCAGGAGTAAAAACAGGATTTCTTTATCTACTGCTGGGTAACAATACTTGATAATGCATTATACCAAAGTAAATAAATGTACCTTTGTCAGTGTAAAGGTCAACCTCTACGGTGGGGTTTCCACGGGAATCAAAGATCTGCCGGGCATGGATCTTGCGGATGGACATGGTGTAGGACCTTGAGATCAGAGAAAGTTGTCAACTGACTTTGATGCTAATTGGGAATCCTCTGAACAAGACACTAAGATGCTCTGTAGCTCCTGTCAACTCTAATTTGAGAGATAAGAGCCTAAAAAATAATAAAAAAAAAACACAGTTATCTTAATGGTAGATTGTTGCTGCGAGTTCGACCTGCCGCTCAACACTCTTTCCTCCTGATGGCTTACTCACCTAGAATATCCTGACCTAGCTGCAAGCTTAGCAGCGCTAACAACTATGCTACCATCATAATTGGATTAGGCCTTCCTCATCTGATTAATCACATGGTTGGCGGGACGTAGCAACTGCTGCATCTGTCAACACAAGGTTAAGTGTCCAGTTATCCTTTGTTATTGCAAATTACATATTGTATGCAAGTCTAGATTTGGGCTCAGTCGTCACGCTGACATGATTACTATGGAATTTTTGCTTTTGGAATTCACTCAAACGTGATGCACTTCACATGAGATCGCCATTAATCCCTCCCCCTCTTGCCTTTGAGATAAACTAGCAAGCAAACTAATTACCCACACAGTGAGCCTTCCTGCTGATCATTTGCAGGACAGACACGAAACCATTAAGGAAACTGCAATTACTGCTCCAGCTGCCGAAATGTACCAACACCCCTGAACCGGCAGAGCTGGTGCACACCGCTCAGACTCTCAGAGGAAAATCACTGCAAACATCACTCCGATGAAACCCAACAGAGAAAACACAAGCTCATGTAACAACATATGCACATGAGGTTGAATTTTAAATAGAAGAAATGTAAACCTCTTATGGAAATGTGAAAAAACTTGTCAGTCAGTGGTTTAGTTTTATTTTTGGAAGCAATAAAGACGATGCATGATAGGCTTTACATCTGCAGAGAACACACAGATTTGGACGTCTGTGATGTGCAAGACACTGTCTGAGACGTTACAATGGCAGAGTTAAAACACTGTACAGGACTGAGCTGTTGATGCATTTGTAAATATGATTTATACTTTTAAAAAAGGTATATGTGCCCAAATTGTAGTTGTTACTGTATTCATTCAAACGCTGACAACCCATCTGTCAATCTTTTTACTTTATACGTTCATTAGTGTGTGAACATGTTCTGTGTAACTTTGATTGTGCAAGGTCTCAGGTGTTTCTCTACCAAAAAATAGGCAGGGCTGCCTCCGCTTCCTCTATATATAATGAAAATGGTGTTTAAATAATGATACTTTGCACTCTCTGAATAAAGAATAAAACCCATTTTCAAGGTGTGTGTCCAAGATCAAATCAAATTTTTAAATTTTTAGTTGAGCTGCAATACAGTTTCTTTAAACTCACTCCAGTATATTTTATCAGATCTACACTAAAGCTCGACTGATATACTGGCTGGCTAATTTTGTCAGCCAATATGGGCACATCACAAATATATAGGTTTCAATGTGTTCATACTGAATTAACAGGCTCTTGAGAAAATTCGAAAACGATGTTCTAATTAATCGGTTTTGTGCAGCACACCGCATTGTTTACAATACTTTGTACAGCAGGGAGTTGGCAGAGCAGCTGAGCAGATGGTGCGGATTGTGTTAAGTAGTTAATACATTTTTATTGCTAAACTGTAAAATATACAGCCACCAGTACATGTCTTTATTACAACTATATGATTACCAAAAGTCTGATGATTACTTGCTCTAAAAATGTGTTTTTATGTATAAAAAAAATATTAGACAGTAGAGTGTTACTGGAAGTTTTAATTCCAAATGTCAACATCCATATTCAACCCAAAAATCCTGAATATGATGAGCCCTGTTATTGTCAGTGTTGATGCAGAGGAAGCACAACAGTATGAAAACACAAGAGTTTTGTGCCTTTAAATGGACTTGGTGTGTGTGTGTGTGTGTGTGTGTGTGTGTGTGTGTGTGTGTGTGTGCATTTTGGGAGACAAGACCAAGCATTATCTTACACGCATCATTGCTAAGCCATCACTTAGTGCTACTCTTAACAAAGCATTTGCAGTTTTTTTTTTTTTAAAGAGAAAGAAAAGCAAAAAGATGTTTTGTGCATTTGTTCAACCACGTGCCGCAACTTCACTCAAAAACAACTACATGTGTATTATCTGACTTCAGTTTTTGTTTGTTTTGTTTTGTTTGTACAGCCGACTCTTCCCGTTGCATTTCATCAGAAGAGCCAGTTTCCCTCAGCACCATCACTTCTGAACAATATTTCTCATTAGTGTGCACCTCTAACAAATAAACAGCCGACTCTTTTCAGTTTATTACGCCTGTTTCTTCAACCAGAGGAGGCCATGACAAGTTAATTCAAGGTTTTCATCACTTAACAATCAGTACATGCCAGGAAGTGCCATCACTTTTGACAGAGACTAAAATCATTCAAACTGCAGTGTTCACATAATTTCATTATTTCTTTAAGTCCTGTTTACTGCTTTAAGAGCTGCTTCATCATCATCATAAAAAAAAACAAAAAACAAAACACACATTTTATAGTGTGTTTTCTGTATTAAACACCATGCTGGAGGGAGGGAAGGGGGTATAATTATGTGAAAGTCTCAGTCGTGTGAACTTGACCGTCGACATGTCAGCTGGCAGGAAACAGCCAGACTCTCTTCGTCAGGCTGTCACTTTTGGAGATTTAACAGTATTTACTAAGCAGCCGTGTGACACTTTAGCTGAGTAATTGTTACGGTAAATTAAAAGTAGCTGACAACCCAGCTCATAAACTTTTCCAACTTTGATCCAGACGCCTCTCTCTCCCTCTCTCTCTCTCACACACACACAGGCGGATTAGCATTAATTAGTTTAGCAGGTTTGTCTAACCAGCTGCGGGCTAGCTGTTCACGCCGCACCGCCTAAACTAAAACAACAAACTCGGAAACAACTGTCAACAGCGCCGGAGATCAAATAAAATGTCTCCACTCACCTTGTGTGTCAAACTCCAGAAAAGTCAAGCGAAGTCTTGTGAGGAACAGGAAACGTCAAAACGTGGACGCAGCCGAAGAAGAAGAGTTTTTTTTTTTTTTTTTTTTTTTTTTTTACTTCTTCTTCTGCACGCTTTTTTCACGGCAGACAGGAGCTACAGAGCCACCCTCCGGTAAGAGACAGTAGTGCAAAACAAGCTCACAGCCTGTCTCTCAATTTGACTTGGTGCTAGGATAAGAAAAAAATAATAACAATAAGAATAAGAAAAATGTTTTAGTCCCATTCAGCCGTCCCACAACATCAATGGAATAAACTAAAACAACCAATAAAAAGAGACATAAAACTACTACTACGGGTATTTAATGTGTTTCTTTCTTTCTTTCTTTCTTTCTTTTTTTGGTTTAGTGTGAACAAGAGAAGGGGGCTTGTGGATTTTGTGAGTGGCTCTGCAAACATCTCATGGCTTTAATGTCTTGTCATTAAATTGGAATGATAATCCCCACGAGAGCTTTGTTTCTCTGATCCAGGAAGCTGAGGTAATGTCGTAATCTTTTTCCACAAAGCAGGATTAGCTGGTTAGCCAGATAGTTTTAAAAAGTGTGGGAAAAAACAAAAAACATTTTTTTGCCCTCCAAAGTAAAATTTCTATGATCAAGGTTTTTTGATTGCTGTGTTTGAACAATTATAGAAAATTTTGAAAACAGTTCACACAGGTTTTAGTACTTTAGTAAGCTACACAGGTTTTAGTACTTTAGTAAGCTACATCATACAGTTAGCATGATGTTAGCTCAAAACAGCTGGGGGATGCATTTTTTTCAAAATGGTGGGCTTGGGATAATTTGTGCCAAAGGGCTTTGGGGTAATTTGTGCCAGTGGCACAACTTGTGATTATATACTATATATTACTTTCTTGTATTTTATTGTTATTGTACATTATTTTCTTACCTTTGATCACTAAAACTATTCAGATTCAGATGAAGATGATTTGCAGGTGCTCATTTTGGACTTTTTATTTTGTTCTGGGTATGTGTTCATGTGGCGCTAGGCCTTGTTATAGAAAAGTGGCCTGTGAGCTTGTTAAAATAATAAATAAATGTTAAATAAATAATTTTGTATTGAATTTGCTTTACTTTTATATAGCATTATCATTTGTGAGATTAAAATGATCTGTTTTACTTCAATTATCAATTGCACAATTTACCCCAGTGTATTCTCTCTAATGGCACAATTTACCCCGCACTGGGGGCAAGTTGTGCCACAAAACCACTTTTTTTTCGAAAGCTATATTTCTCAAACAGTTTATGTAAGATCCAAAGTGATTGTTCCCAGGGATGCACAACATCCTAAACTATATGTGCATATTTTAGTTGGAGGCATTACTGTAATCCCCTTGCTTTAAAGGCACTTTAAGTAAAAATTGGCACTATTTACCCCACTCTCCCCTACTATGATGGACTACATGATTAACATTGCGACTTTGTAATTTAGTACATACTACGTTAGTTTTAGATATGGATTGTAATCTCAAACTAATTCTGCATTGTGTTAACTTAGCACTTTGTACCTAAACAACATATTTTACACAATTTGACTATCATGATTTGTTTATGCGACTGAATGCAGTGGAAAACCATTGTTTGAACATACAACATGTCAAACTGGCATATCTTAACATTTTCTTACTATTGGAGGAGGTAAGGACTCTACTGATTGCTCATTTCTAGCTGATTTGGAAAAGAGCAGTCACTCTACAGTTTTTCGAAGGTACATTTCTACAACTGATTGAGCTCCACAAGGCAATATTAATCCAACTAGACTGTGTTCACACTGTGAGAATGCGAACAGCTGACATTAAAAACAAACACATGCTATAAAAACTCCCAGCTGTTGTATTGACTTTGGGGTGTGTGTGTGTGTGTGTGTGTGTGTGTGTGTGTGTGTGCATTTTGTGAGATGAGACCAATGTATTCGTGTAATATAGCCTTTTTAGCTTTGGACTTCAGATAGCGTTACTCTGTTTGTCCGGTAGATGGCAGCCTAACAATACCGCATCGCATGGCGCGCAAAGGAAACGAAGAGGAATCTACTTCCTGCAATGAAAATCGTTGAATGAATGAAACCAGCGTGTTGTTACTGGACATTTTTACTCATATAACTTTGTTTTGAGGCTACTGAAAGTTAGTGCTTTTAGCGACAATGTCGGGAATACCGCCGGACACATGGCAGCCGCCCACAGTGGCTTTGGAGACGACGTAAGTTTTTACAACGCTAAGGACTGTTAGTTATCTAGTAAAGTCGGTAAACGTTAGACTTCTATCTGGATGATGCCAACTTCATTTCAGAGATTAAAATAAGATGTCATATGCTGGTAATTTTGCCTGTTTTTTGCCCTGTTTTGTAACGATGTTGGTTTTTGTTTAGCTGTATTTTAGCGAAGTGTTCCTCGTAACAACATGACTAACGTTACTATTTAGGAGTGAGGCTGTATTTGTGAGACTATAATGTTTACCATGTGTTACTACAGCATGGGCACAGTTGTGTTGGAGCTGTACTGGAAACATGCCCCCAAGACCTGCAAGAACTTCGCCGAGCTGGCCAGAAGAGGCTACTACAACAACACCAAGTTTCACCGGATAATCAAAGACTTCATGGTGCAAGGCGGAGACCCCACAGGGACAGGTGGGCTCAGGTGCAGCACCAGGTGGCTCACTGTCTCTCAGCTGCTAGGGCTGCACCTGTTTTTGTGAGGTCTAGTACAGTCTTGCCAATGAGAACACACACATCAGATATCAGTGCGATTATCAGTAAGAGTCCTAGTGCAGATGCATTGCAAAAGAGGTCAACCTTTCACAAGATAGTTAAACCGTTAACGTAAACTACCTGACAAAAGTATTAGGACGTTGCTGTTTATGTGTGTGATGTACTCACAGCACAGTTGGAAAATATCCAGTGTATGATGGTTAGAGACAGTCCTTTATTAAAATCAACATAAACACCAGTTTACCAGCTTTTATTGCCAAAATTGTATCAGATGGCATCAAGCAGAGTTTTCATCAAAGTAACCACTTTTGGCCTTATCAAAACCTTACATATTTTTGGCTCTCTCTCCAATAATTTCAGCAAATATGCACCATTTATTCCCTGCCGTTCGTCTTGCAAATATTCCCACTGTGGTTTGGCATTGTTTGGGTTTCTGGATCTGACTTTACTGTCCAGATAATCCCACAATTTCTCGATTGGGGACAAGTCTGGAGGTTGTGGAGGCCATGAGATCAACTCCAGTCGGTGCAGATGCTCAGATTGTTTTGGATAAGCTTTGCACAGCTTGGATGAATGTTTGGGATCATTATCTTGCTGGGCGCAAAAGTTGCAGGCGAGTAAATGATGTCTTGTCATTATACCATCCATCTTGACGAGGCCTCCAGTCTGCTGTCCACCAAAACAACCTCAGACCATCATTTGACCACCACCATGCTTGACCGTTGGCTGTACATAGTCTTTGTGGATCTTTTCATCGGGACAATGGCGCATACATTCTTCTCTTGGAGCCACACAAGTCAAATTTAGACTCATCAGTCCAGAGAACAACAAGAGTGATTCAAGACTTTAACAAACATTTTTGAGGGATGCAAAATAGTATTGTTATCGGCAAAATCCCCCAAAATAGCAATTATTTTTTTGTCAATATCGCACACCCCTACCACTTGACAGTAAAATATAATATTAGCCTGATAGTGATAGTGCTTCTAAAGCTGATGTCTGCTGACACTGAGTGTTTGCGGTATGTCAGTACATCCTTGATCTCCTAGTGGGCCTTACTTTGACAACAAGTTCTGAAATAGTATGTAATTTCCAGACAGTACCAGACTAGATAGCAGTGGGTGTTATCACTTAAAGTCAAGTTTATTTATATAGACTTTCATCACAGCCATGTTTCAGATGGCTTTATTTACCATATCATGTATTATTTTCATTATATACTTACACAAACCACAGATACATCTCTAAATTACATCCCTATCACTAATACATCTTATACATACTGCATCTACCTCCTATATTGCATCATATACCATGCTACATCTGCATTGCATTGAAATCTGACAGTTAGTGTTTATTCCTCTGCTATCAATCTACTAGCAAACTATCAGTCGAGTGCACATAATTTTTGCTATTTTGCGATTTTTCTGTTGTATTTTTTTTTTTTTTTAAATATGGTTAGGGACAGGACGCTCACTCATTACCTGAACTGAAGTGATATTGTTTCAGTGTAGAAGACACATGGGGCACAGCTGAGCAGATTCTTTGCATTTTTTTAATAAAGTGACATGTTTACTTTCCCTACAGGTCGGGGGGGCGCCTCCATATTTGGTAAACAGTTTGAGGACGAACTTCATCCTGAACTGAAATTCACAGGTAACCACAATAAAAAAAAAAATAATAATAATAATAATAATATTTTGTTTAAGGAAAATCCACATTATTTATTTATTTATTTTAACAAATACAGATTTCACATCAAAAGATTCATATGGTGCAAAAACATAAGCTTTCAGTGTTTGGTTGTCCTCTGTTTCCATGGATACGCCTGGCATTTACCCCGCAGTGACGAAATGAATACCCACACTGTTTGCGCACCTTCTTTTTTGTATACCTGAATACATGACAGCAAATCAAGCATAGGTTCCTGCAAGTTGTCTGCTGTTATTTGCTGTTAAAGCATCTTTATTAGGGACCGTGTTTTGATCTTGAGACCTTCAACAGTTTATCTTCATAGAAAGAGAAAACTCCCTTTGTATATGTTTGGATGACCCATTAGGGCCAAACAGCCCTAATGGGTCAGTTAACTAGCCACACCTGGCTAGTTAACACTAATCAAATCTAACAATATACACAAATTCAAAGCACGTAAAATAATTTGGGCAAATAATTTGTGCTCAACAATGCTTCTGTGTCAAGAAAAATAAAAAGATTACATACTCCCAAATTGGTTGGTGCCTGTAAAGCTAGAACATCCAGTATCTATGTCAACAAGGTCAAAATGTGAGTTCAAAGTGCTTATATTTTGAACTGTGAACAGAAAATGCAATAGCTGACCAAATTTTTGATCAGACTTGAGTACACACTTATGATTTTGTTAATTTATTTGTCTATTTATTAATTTGTTCACTCATTCATGCAGATGCAAGCATACACCCATTTGCTTGTCATAGTTCTGAATAAGCCTGATAACTTTTTTGCCATACTGTGGACAAATGAGCATTTTATGCTTGGACCTGGTTCATCGCACCTTTCAGCTATATTTTATCTATATATGTTATCATTATTATTATTATTGTTTTGTCATGCAAATTTTAAATGGTGACTCATTAATTCACAGCCAGCTGTTATTTTGCATCAGATTAATTTATTTGGTAGTCACAGTAGAGAGAGACAAGAAGGGCAGGGGAGGGAGAGGGGATGGCATGCAGCAAATGGCCTGAGGCCAGACTCGAACCCCGGACGCTGCAATCAGGACTAAGCCCTGGCACATGGCACGCGCTCTTGACCGGTGAGCCACCAGGGCACACCTTGAAAACATTGTATCAGTAATCTTGTAGTGGGTGTATGTTTATTTATTTTTTAAATTGCAAAGTACAAAAGTACAATTTGCTAAAGATTACTTATTGTACAGCTTGAGAAAATATACTGTTGGCATTGTGAGAGTCCACGGCTACTCAGTGTAGTTCACAGGCATACATGAGGAGCTTGTTCAAAAGCCACTGTATAGCTAAGTGGTATTAAAGTAAAAAATTACACAGCCACTCACTGGAGGGACATGAAAAAGCTTGCCACTCTAAGACAGATAGTATTGTTTTTAAAAATATATTTAAAAAACAACAACTATATTCTCAATGTCTGTCACTTTCAGTGTTTCATACCACTGCAACATTAAGTGTTGAGGATTTTCCTGTCACAGTTTTAACAATAAATGATCCTATATAATGATAAAAACTTAAGATCGTCACACAACACATGATCACAACAAATAATGAATGCTCACATCATCAAATAACAGTAAAAAAAAAAAAAAAAGAGCAGCTTCATCTTTATTGAAATTGGTCTGCTGTTCTGATGTTGGCCAGCAGATGTTGTGATTTCACTGTTTTTACATGGTCACTCATCATTTGACTTATTTGAGTGTTCATCAGCGAAGAATGAAGCAAGATTTCCCATCATCAGCTCTGGGAAAAGAAGCAGACCATGGCACTCATGGTGTATGGGGTTTGATATACTAGTTATTCTACTAATAAGATTACATGAGGATTATTTTAGTAAAATTTTGCAACTACAGATGAATACAATGGCAATGTTTTAAATGCAAATATGTTCAAGTCAGGATATTAAAAAATATAAATTTTTATCATCCTCCTTTTATCATCCCTTGCACTTTAGTAATGTATGGTGTTTAGAAAGCTGCTAAATTTAGGCAATTATGAGTAAAGGCTCTGTGATATAACTGATATGTAACTGATAACATAACATACCAGGTTGAGGATCTTTCCTTTCATTCATTTTTGTAGGTGTTCCAGCTCCTCCCTTCCCTTCACCATCACCATCATTGCATTTGTTATTTAATGTAGTCATTTTTCATTTCACTTGTGCTGCGAACCTGCCAGTCAAGGCTATAACCCTTCATTTAGAAGGTAGACTAAACAGCCCTGGGGGAACACGTGCGGATGAGGTGTTTTTGGAGAACAGAAGACGTGCCTGGTGGTCGAAACCAGATTTGATGCATCACATTTTTATGCACTAATATTTCTGCAAATTTGAAATTACGTTTTTGCCCCAGGCATCTTTTGATGTGTCTCTATTTGATTAACTATACCAATAAAAAGGCCTGCTTTGTGTTACAGTGCCTTCTATTGTATCCTGTAGAACCGTGAGCAGTTTAAAAACTTTTACCCTTTGTGTGTGTTTGTTAAGGTGCAGGGATTTTGGCAATGGCCAATGCAGGACCGGACACTAACGGAAGCCAGTTCTTCCTTACCCTTGGACCCACTCAGTGGTTGGATGGAAAGCACAGTATTTTTGGAAGGGTATACCAGGGGATTGGCGTGCTGAATCGAATTGGGATGGTGGAGACCAACACTCAGGATCGGCCAGTTGATGATATTAAAATCCTCAGAACAAGTGTACCCAACTGATCAAACCCTTATTACCAATGTTGTTTATCCTTTTTTTTTTTTTTTTTTTTTTTTTTTTATAAATAAAATGGTTGTTTTAAAACCATTCAGTATGTACAAATTGCTTCTTCCCCCACACCCCCCAGTAACACAGCCAGTGAATTATATGGTCTATACAGAATAGAAGTCCATAAAAGTACTGTAGAAAGACCAGTTTACAGTCCGAAAAGCGGATCAAATAAATGACAGACAATTAAAACCCAAAATGCCCTTGTTTAATAATTGAGGTAATACAATCAGCTTTAGTACAAAATAGGAAATAATGAAGAAAATCAAGGAATAAAAACAAAATAGCAACCAAATTTAATAAAACACAATATGTCTGTAAACATGAATGGAAAGAAAAACACGGGTGGCCCGTCTCAGCAGCCTACATGAATGAGAACGGTGCTGTTGAAGAATCATAGGCTGTTATCGTGCTTATACTACGGTAATAGACTAGTAGCATCATAGAAAACATAAATTGTCTCATAGAATGGTTACATCACAAGTTCCATTTTCGTTCAACCAATTGCATAAGCAATAATGTGAATGGTGCAACCGGATGGGACTCTTGTCTTACAGGTTATTTGCAGAGACTGGCTACATTTCAACATATCTGTTTTATTGTTTGTTTCAAAAACTGTCCAGTTTTTCAAATCTGTAAATCAAGATATCCCATGGTGCAAAGGCTGAAGGTCCATGTTCAGTTATGGATTATACTGTAAATTACCATAATTCTCAGGCTATTACTGTACCACTACCATTCTCTAAAATATTAAGTAAATATATATATCAAATTATGAAATGCCTCCTGCTTATCATCTGGCAAAGACTTTCCCAAACTTGCATAGCTCCTGTATAATTTATATTTGTCCTTGCTGAAATTAACTCAAAAAATGTGTCGCACAAGAAAAGTCATGCAGATTAAAGTTAAAAAACAAAACAAAACAAAACATCAAGTTACTGGGTAATATATTAATAAAAGTGTTATTATAACAGTGTTTTCCAACATATTAGATTGTGGTTTTTACCCTAAAAACCTTCCAAAGTTTAAGCTTTTCCTTGTGTGTTATAGAGTGACCAGGGGCGTCGTGGTGGGGGGAAAAGCAGGACTGATTACCCAGGGCCACAATGCGGGAGGGGGCCCTTGAAAGGCCTGAAATAAAAAGGTTTGCCTATTGGCCGGCTATACAAGGGCCCAGTAAAATTTCATGGGGCCCAAAATCCCTGGCGGCGCCCCTGAGAGGGACTATGAAATTATATACAAAACATCAACAACATTGTTGGGCTGTGGGCCCTCAGAATCTGACTATGACTTGTGACACACAGCGATCATTGCTGCTTGGAAGTGACCTAATCAAATACGATCTTCAAATAAGGCATTATACAGTTTAAGGCACAATAGCAAAAGATACATTGCATTATGGAAAGCCTGAGGAATTATAGCTACACATGCCATACATATAGGAGGCTTTGCACACCACTGCATGTTGTGAAATACATTGGTCCAATATACACTGAATATACATAATATTAAGGACGCTTTTTAAAAAGTACACTGATCAGGAAAATCCAAGTAAAAGCTATTATAAGGGATCCATTCAAATAGTGGTCAAACTTTATTGTATTTTATAGACGTATTGGACAGCTGGCTCTTACACCGTTTGTTTAAATTTCACTCAAAAGTATTGAGCATCTTGCAAACAGAAAAATACATTTTTCACAAAGTGTTCAGTTTCATCAAAAAGTCCACAGTATGAAAAAAGGCCAGACTGTAAATGGTACTGTAAACATTACCTGGAAATTCTTGTGTGATAAAAGTCCAATCTTCATGAAATATTTTACAAAATTTTGCAGCCCTGGCCAATTAACTATGTACACTTTCACAACTGTGAAGATAGAATTTCTGGTGATTTCGAGTCTGGATGTAAATGATTAATCATTGGAGACAAAAAGGCCTCAGAATAAAGTATGCAAATCATCAGAAACACTGGAATTGGAATGTGTGCATACAGACTTAGTGACCACTATGTTAGGTCCACTTGTACAATCTAATCCAATCCAATCCAACTTTTGTGCCATAAAAACTGAGGTAGCCTTCCTCCCAGCTTACATTCTTACAAATAGGAATGACTACGTCTGTAATATTTTGTACATTCAGTGTACGTCTAACACGTCTAAACCATTAAATCAGTTTAATAAACTTAGTATTGTAGTCTACTCTTGACATGCTGTGCTGAGGTTGAATACCTCTCCCTATAGAATTGTGGATAAGTAAAAAAAAAAAAATATAGAATTGAACTGTTCTTGCATATTTTTAAAAATGAGAACACAATTAGTGACAGAAAATGTCACTTCAAAGGAGAGGCATTTCAGAGAATATTGCCATTGTTAGGGACATGTGTTAAGGCATTTAGGTGTGCCATTTCCCTTGCCATCATTGGAAGGTCTTTTGCAGGTTGACAGCTTGTCTTAATGCGCTAGGGAAAGATATTAATACAGTTGTGCTCATCATTAAAGTAAACATGGGTGACAAAACACATCAGCATGATACACTGGATTATAATGTCAAATTACTTTATTTATGTATTTAATTCATCATTATCTCATATACCACTTAAAACCAAGAAATTATCTACCACCTACCTGCCAGAGATTCCCTTTTCCTTGGGCCAATTTGAAAATCATGGTTATTGGAATCATAACAAGAGACGACATGGCCAGAAACCTGCCAATCCAGTATGCCCACCAAGGATACAGGTAATTGTTGTTGAACTTCAGAGGGCTGTACCTCAGGACTGAAAATACAAGCGTTCCCTTCAGAAGATACATATAAGAAAGAGGGAACACCGTTAGATCAAAAGGAAAAAATATTTGTATGCCTATAAATTAGTCTAACCTGTTTTAGGCTGCTTTGAAATGGATATTGCTCACACTGTACAATCTCTGTGCAACAATGTTACGCTGATGACACCGAGCCTTACCTTCCAGTCAAGCTTACTGACATTGGGGAAAAAACTGGATATCAGATATGTTATGACTCTGGGTTGTTTGTTTTTTAATGTGTTTTTGTTGTTTATTCTCTTGCCTGCGCGTGGGAGTGCTCACGCTGATGGCGGGATAACGGGAGACTGATGGTGCCTGATTTACAAGACCAGTCTGTGAGACGACACCTTACTCATCATCCTTCCTGGCATGTTTTTCATGTTACTGTTGTGTGTGTGTGTGTGTGTATATATACACATACATACATATATATATATATATATATATATATATATATATATATATATATATATATATATATATATATATATATACACACACACACACACACATATATGTGTATATATATATATATATATATATATATATATATATATACATATATATAATTGAAGCCTTTTCTTGTGTTTACTTTTTTTTCCTCCTGTGCCTGTGCCTTTGTTTGTTTGTTTTTGATAGGTAAGTTAAGTTACATTATTAGACCTTGTTTTGCTCGTTATTTTGGCTGTACTTCCCCTGATGTTTGTTCTTGCTACGTTCTTCCTATGTAAATTCAAGAATAAACTCATTCTTTTTTTTGGACTGCATTCGCTGTGTCACTGGTCATCCTTGGGAGTGGAGAAAGAGGGGCGTCACTTTTATGTTATGCTCAGGTTCTCCCTAGGCTGGGCAGAACAGACAATATTTTCAACAGCTAACCTCTGATAAAAACAGAAATCTACGTTATTACTTCCCAACATATTGCCAGAGTGATGTTGCCAATTCCTACACTTACACTTGAGCGAACATAAATTTGGAATGCCACAACACAAGGCTGGTCTGGTCATGTTTTTGAGGAGTATCGTAACAGATCGGGTTTAGATTTGGCAGACTGTGAGACCATCATGTAAGTTTTTATCTCCTCATTTGCAGAGAACTGCAGTGTGCCTGTTAAAATGTTTAGACTGGCTTTTGACCCAGAGGAAGACATGAGATCACCTTGCATTCCTACACTGCCCCCCTTACATTTTACATTTAAATGAAAGATTATGCCTACAACAACATTTTATTTTCTTGTTTGGACATTTCTGCTTTATTTGGTTGTGACAGTAGAGAGACATATGAAAGGCAGCGGAGAGACAGGGATCACATGCGGCAAAGAGCACTGTTAGGAATCAAACCCGGCAGGCTGCAGTAAGGACTTAGCCTTGAGCCATCGGGGTGCCCCCCTTCTAATAACTTAAAGCACCTTGTGGCCTGATTCCTACATTCCTAACATTTTCCTGGGTATGAAAAATCCCACTGTGATTTTGGCATAATTTACCATTAAATTTTTTTTCTTATATTTTGCATTTTCTATATACTTTGACCGTTTGTATTTTTGGGGGGAGGGGTGGGGTCTATTTTCCTTACGCAGTATGTCACCCCAAGTTGGCCTTACTTTACTTTTTTTTTTAGGGCCCGAGCACTGTCCCAGTGCGAAGCCCTATTGTATTTGTATCGTTTCTTTATTGTTCTCCTTCTCCCTTATTATTATGTCTCTTTAATGCTTAATTTGATCCCCTAAACATGCTCAAAAACTCACCAAATTCGGCATGCACATCAGGTCTGGCGAAAAATTCGCTAAAATCAAAAATTGAACCCCCCAGGTGCAAAAATGGGCTCGGTAGCGCCACCTAGGGACGCAAAGGCAGCCCCTGCGGCCCACAGGAATGTGATAGAAAGACCAAACCAGCGCCGAAACGTAGATCTCATCAAGCCCGACATTTTTCGTGCCGTGCCCCCCACCTAAAACCAACAGGAAGTCCGCAATTTGCGTTTGAAAGTCACGTTTTCGCCCAAATTTGCACTTTGTAGAAAATCTATCTCCTCCCAGGGTGTTAATTTCATCGGCTTGAACAGCAAATATACAACAGAGGACATAGTCCTTAACAAAAGTTCAGAAGGAATTAGTAAAATTTCGAACCGTTTGGATTTCACAAACCCTCAAAGTCAGAGTGTCCACAACCAGCGCCTCCACTTTTTCCCATGGACCCTGGTGGGAATACTTGCAGAATCCTGGCTGACACTAGGCCCCTGGTGCCTTGGTGCCTAAAGTAAAAGTCTGACAGCTTTCAAACCTATGCCGATGGAAAGAGGACGAAAATGCCTACAAAACTGTATATTATGGTGTGGATTGGACAAAGTTTGTGGCCACGGTGAAGACTAGTTTAACAGGTGGGACTTTTTTTTCTCTGCTCTGCTCTGTTCACACAGTGCATCTGGCTATCCCTCCCCCCACTCAGCCCCATGGTCAAGACTGACAGGGAACAGAAACAGCTCTCAAACTCAAACTCAAGCTTAGGGCGACATCTGCTGGAGGAGTGCCGCTAGCAACTGGGCCAGAACTGTGTGTGTGTGTGTTTGTGTGTGAGTGAGTGAATGAGTGTGTGTGTGTGTCTGTGTGCATGCACATGCGCGTGTGTGTGTGTGTGTGTTTGTGTGGCATGCACATGGCACCGTGAATGGACTGTTCCCGACAGGCACGAGTGGGACGCGGGGCACGGGTGCGAGGGCCCGTCCAACGCTGCTTGTTTTTTAATGAATTTGTTTTCATGTTCTGTTCTTGTACATCTTTTACTGTTGCACTTATTTTATAGAGCACTTTGTTACTTTGATTTTTTTTTCTATAAATACATCAGATACATTTTACTAGGATGTAACTGTAAATAAAAGTATATACTCATGCTTAACAATCATATATCTGCTTATGATTATCATTAAAATAATGTATCCACTTTTATTCAATATTCCATATTCATGTATGTTTTATGTTATGTGAGACACAAAGGCCTTGTCTTCTGCTCAGCAACAGTCCTAACCATTCAGAATTTAACCGAGCCAAATGATACGTGATGATATATAAAGACGGGGTCTTCCCCCACATACTTTGAATTAGCCTACACTAGCAACTTTGGCATTGTCGGTGTATTACTTTTTCCATATTGCAACATTAATCTTCTTTATTTGTCTTCATTTATCATTTACATTCATACATTTCCTTTATTAAAGAATTCCTTAACATAACTCTATGGCACACGTGGTGTGTTTAGTATGGCAGTATCCCATTCCAAATATAACCATCGAGACACTTACAGTGCAAATAAGAGGGGTGGCATAGAGCCAACAGTACTTTATCAGTGATGAAGGCTTATAACCAATCATGTCCTCAATGTTCTCACGGAACCGCTCAGCACCTAGGAGAGAGGCAGGCATGTCACAAGATTTCTTTCTTTTTTTTTTTTTTAGACATGCAAATACCTATTGATTGCACAAAACGTCAAACTATTAGGCCTCAATATGAAATGTCCAACCATGGCATCAAACTGACTATGGTACAAAATAATTAGCTGTGTGGAGAAAAGAAATAATGAACCTATTATGAGCCCATACCATGTAGTGTCAAAGTGCTTATAATATTCATCGAGGTTTATACTTTATTAGTCTCAGTGAGTGGAAAACATGTATGTGTATAATAAAATGTGTCAAGGGTTTAATATATTTTGCACTGCATATAAAAAATGACGATGATAATTAATAGATTAAACATGAACATTTCCTTGTTGTGTACTGCACCATTCCAAACAAGTTGAGACTGAGAACAAATGAAGTGAGTGAGTGGTTTTCACTGATTTCTACAGTTTTGCCAAAAGGATATCCATCGCTTTTGAATGTATTATGTTAAGCTGAGATATTCAGTGGATGGCATTGGTTGGGATATTTTAAAAGAACCCACTCTATTTGGCTGAGATTCACTTTTAGTCTGTGTTACTCAGGGTCAACTGACAAGATTGATAACTCTTTCATTCTGGTGTGTCCAGTAAAGGAAGCGATGACTGCATACCTTGATTTTCTCATCTAATCTTGGGTATGACATACAAATGGGGGGCGCAATGCTGTTGAGAGCCTTGGCACCTGGTAGCAACACCCAAACTATCCAAAGTAAGGGGCCAGATAAATATTCATTGAAGAAGATCCCTATGACTGTTTCAACAAGACTTAAGAGAACCTAGCCTGTAATAAGGGAATACTGAGGCCAATTCTTGAACCCAGGCCTGCAAGGGAAACCCATGCCTAGTGGCTAGGTAACCTCTAGCTTGGTTGGGCACAACCCAAACTTTGTGGGCTCACCATTTTAAAGGTGAAGGATAAGAGTTGGTTGAAATGGCCTCTGGACAAGAAGCAGGGGCAGAGCAGACTTAGGCACCGTGGACCTTGACAATGGAAAATGGTTCTTTGAATGTGGAATGTAATTTGAACATAAAACATCCAAATGCCCACCAAAAATATCTTACCATATATCCATCCGATAATGATTGACTGGCTGATTGACAGCAGAAGTAGAGTGGGACCACTGCACACATAGTGATCAAAGAGCTGGAGAATGTATAAGCCACCCTGAGATGAAATTGGATAACAAATGAATTTTAAAAAAAAAACAAAAAAACATCTTTTACTGATTATCTATCTAGATCAATTCAGTTCACACAAGACCTGCTTTGGCAGTAGAGGCTTGGATTACATAACAACATTATATCTGTATTTTTCTATCTATTTTTAAAGTTAAACAAAACTTTGACTGTGCAGTGTTTTATCTGTTAAATAATAAGATTAATTGCAGAATTCTCACAATGAATAATCTCTATTACAATTAAATTCCTCTTTAATATCTCACCTCAGACACCATAAGCAGGCCAAGCAGATAGCACACAGCACAGATAAGCATCAGCACAAGCTCTCTGCGATATCCTTTACGGACCGGCGAGCAAACATCTGTTATATTAGTCATGATGCTCTCAAGCCCAGCAAACTGTAAATGACAGAGAGCGAGAGAGAAGGGTGGGGGGTGGGGGTGGGGGGTAAATGGAAATGAAAAACAGAATAAACACGATAGTGGTTTTAGAGGTATAAGGCATGCCACAGCTTACCTGACTGTCTATTCCTAGCAAGATGATCATAGTGAAGAAGCATACTGCCCACAACTGAGACCAGGGGAGAAGTGTCACTGCCTGTGGATATACAATGAACACGAGGCCAGGACCTGCAGAGGGAAAGCAACAATGGTTAAAGCCTGTGTGTTCTTAGCAAGCCGGCTCCAATTCCAGCTGCTAGCTGTAGCATTTGACAATGAATACCTAATTTATTCAGTATATTGTCCATTACTGTGTCATGTCTGATATATTTTAATGGTTTAGTCGTTCCACGTGTAAAGGTTTAGACATCATTATAGAAATGAAAACTGGGGACAAAATAAGTAAGAAATTGAAAATATTTTATGGTCATGAGAGCAACCAGTTGTTTTTGCACATTCTAGTAGATTTGTAGAAGCATTGCGAAGCATTTCATGACCTTTAAGTATGTTCTTTATCTTACTTTCATTGATGTGACAAGTCAGAAAGATGTTGACATGTAATGTATAACTGCAATGCCACTGAAAAAGGAAGGAACAGGATCCTTACATATTCTCCAGGCCTACATGCCAGACATCTTAGGGTTAGGGTTAGGGTTAGGGTAATTTGTTTTTTTCAGATTATGTTATCTCGGATAACTGACAGCTACATTTTTATCATGCATGTAAATATTGTTGCATGCGCTGTTACATGTGCTGGCCCACTCAATGGAAAACATATTCAGCTGGCAGCTCCAAATGTGAACAACATCTAGACAGGCTGCTTGTATGATTAAGTTATGCAATTTCTGAGTTATAGTTTTTAGAGAACTGTAAATACAAGAAAGTCTGGAAACAAAAATTCTTTTCCATCCTCTCTCTTCTTTTTCCATACTTTTCCAGACCTGGAAATGATCAAAATCATATTGTATACATTTTCATGTTTTTCCAGACAGTGTAGGAACCATGCGGGACACCATTTAATATACTATGCCTAAGTGTAATCCTTCTATGCTGGCATTTAATGCTGCCATTGTTGAATAGATATCTTGTACACGCTTACCTGACTCAGCAACTGCAGAAATGTTGACACCTTGTTTTTGTGACATATAGCCCAAAATTGAGAAAATGGCAAAGCCAGATACAAAGCTGGTCCCGCTATTCATCAAGCAAAGTATGAAGGAGTCTCTGCAAACAGAAGGAAAGATTGCATCCTGCTATGATTTCCTTTATGGTAAAGTAGAATGTAGGCTTGATAAACTTTTGTGAGTTGTGTCACCTAAAAAGTATCAATATAAAAAAGACTGATGAATGCAAACAGTTTGCTAAACCCTAAAATTGTTCTGTGCACAGTTGTATCCTGAACTAATGAACCAGGCTCTTTGGAAACATGTTGGAATTTATTAACGCTGCGACATATTTACCAACTTGATCTGAAGATGCTGACTGATGATACAATATTGATGTATAGCTGTATATCAATGGGATGGTGCATAAACTGCATAAAGTAACTGCATAAAGTGCATCTAAAGTACTCACTTGTAACAGTTGTTGTTGTACTTGTTATAGCTCCCAAGGGTAGAAAGGTATCCCAAGCATATGGCATAGGAATAAAATATTTGGGTCCCAGCATCAATCCAAACCTGTGAACAAGTGCGTTTTTTGCTGAGACTTACTGTAGCTTATCATTGCTGCTATTGTTTCCATATGATATGGTAAATGGACTGCATTTCTAGTCTACGGACCACTCAAAGCGTGTTACAGTGTTTGCCTCATATTCACCCATTCACACACAGATGGCAGAGGCTGCCATACAAGGCGCCAAGCTGTCCATCAGGAGCGGTGAGGGGTTCAGTATCTTGCTTAAGGACACTTCGACACACTCTGGAGGAGCTGGGGATCAAACCGGGAACCCTCCGGTTTCCAGATGACCGCTCTACCTCCTGAGCCATGCCGCCCCATGATGATATGATATGATATGAAATGAAATGACAATGATGATACCTGTGGATCAGCTAGCCGTGACGCATTGGGGTATATGTAGAAATGGACGCCGTGTGAGGCTCCAGGTAGGGTCAGTCCTCGGATCAGCAGCACCACTAACATGATGTAGGGAAACGTGACTGTGAAGTAGGCAGCCTAAAGTTGAGAAGAAAAATCAATTTGTTACAGATTAGTGTCCACATAGAGATGAATTGAGGGCAACTGGAGTTGTAGTGGCTCGTTAGTGCTCCTTCCTGTTGTGACGGCCAGTGTTTTTAGGGTCACCTGACTCCAGGAATGAACGACAGTCACTAGGGTCACCTGACTCCAGGAATGAACGACAGTCGTGAGGATCACCTGACTCCAGGAATGAACGACAGTCGTGAGGGTCACCTGACTCCAGGAGTGAAAAACAATTGTTGTTAGGGACCCACTGTGACCCTCAACAAGGGGTCCATAACAACCATCATTCACTCCTGGCGTCAGGTGACCCTAACCACACTTCAGATGGTCATCATAACAGGGAGGAGCACTAACTAACAGGGAGGAGCAATAATGAGCCAACACCCTGGGTAAGGTCTCACAGGTTAAATACTTGTGTGTCTGAACTGAAAAAGCTTCTTGGATGGGAAGTGAAATGTTTTTGCCTTAACCGCTGTATCATTAAGAAGAAGCATGGGTCCTGGAGGTTTGGCACTGACTATTGCCATCTAAATATTCTGAGACAAACATATAAAAACAATCTACCCTATATCGTTGGCTATGTGGCCACGAGTCAACTATTTTTGGTGTCAAGTGAAGGTGGACCCATTTGAGTGAGAAGAAACAATGTGAGTTTGAAATGATGCGTTTTGATCATTTTCATGTACAGTATGTGGAGTCTCAGCCTCCTGATGCTATTATCTCTGCATCACCACTGGAAGTCCAAATAAAGCATATTTTGAGGTAAGAACTAATAAATTATTTGACAACTGCAGTTTTAAGTTGAAGCGAAGGGGATCATATGCCAACAGATCGTCTCAGTCTTACCTTTCCAGTGGATTTTACTCCCTTCCAAACACAGAAGTAGCAGATAATCCATGACAGCAACAGGCACAGAGAAAGGTCCCCTTGTATACCTCCCAGCGCTTCTATGCCACTTGAAATATTCAGCACCCGTCGTCTGTGAAGAATGATGCATCAATTAATGTAAACATCCTGAGGCACGTTGTAAAAATGTCCATCTTATTAAGTAATGTAGCCTTACATTCAGTCTTACAGTTTATATTCTTTGTTAAATAACAAGGTGCAAGCAAGGCAAGGTAATTCCATGTTTTCAGTTTCATGTGTTTCAGGAATTTTCAAGGTACAGCTGCTAATATCTTGGGGCAAGGCAGAAGAATTCAGACCACTGCTGTCAGAAATGTCTAATTTGAGAAAATGAAAACAAGTCAATTTGCAATGGACACAAGTGAAATATCTCAGCTCAGACAATTATTTACTCACTTCAAACCTGATAAGATTTTAAAATAGTTTCAGCAAAACTGTTGTTATTCACCTTTGATGATGAGTGGCTCACTGCTTTGGTGTTTTGAGATGCATTTTCCAGTGAATACCATGGAATTGTGTCACGAGTAATTTGATGTCAGTGAACTGACAGCAGTTGCCACACCCTGACACAGATGCAGCTACACATCTGGATAGACTGAACTTCAGCTGGTGTCTATAATAGTGACAGTGTGTACAGTAGCAGCTAAACTCTCTGTGTTCACATCATGTTGACTTGCAGACTGGAAAAAGCCATTCACATTAACCCTCTAGTGGTAATTACAAATATAGGATATAGGGATTTTTGTAGGCTCCAGTAGCTGCAGCAAACAAGTGCATCAAATCCACCGATGTGTGCAGTTTGTAAACAGTTATTGAATAATCAAACATGTTACCTGGGTTCCTGCCATGACCTGGTTACACACAGTAATCTGATTTCTCCTGTGTGCATGTAAATATGGTGAAAGTTCTAGCCAAGCTATTAGCGCTGGACCAGTAGCTATCACAATGCTGCAAAGTTGAACATGCTAACTTTAGCAAGCAACAAGCTGCAAGCTGTAGGCAAAAGTTCAGTGTAATTAGAAATATCGCCTTGTGCTTGTATTTCTCCGCTGACCAGTCAAGATGCAGTTTACATTCATGTTTGTCCAGACTCATAATATTTGTTATGAAATTGTAATGAAAGCATCCCTATGTGTGTGAATACATCTAATGAATGTAATCAAAGGTCATAAGTGTATTTTTTTGGCAAAATGGAAGTCATCACAGATATGTATGATTCCAGGGAATAATCTGCAGTGAGAAACATCTTCACTTGAGATTATTTTTACAGAGGAGTACAGAGAACTGATAGAGAGCCTCGTCACATGGTGTAACAATCATCACTTGAAGCTCAACATCAGGCAAAACCAGTCAGATTGTGGTGGACCACCAGAGGAACAGGAGGCCTCCTGTCCTGGTTATCACCCAGCAAGAGGAACTGAAATGACAATGCTGAGCTCTGGTGTTGAATAACAGCCAGAAAAGTGTTTATGCAGAACATTATGATGTCACATTGTTGACATTTTGGACATAAACTGTCATTACATTTTGTCTTGTCGTGTAGACATTTGCGTGAAAAAATGTATTAAATAGAATATGAATACTGTAGTTATAGCTAAAAATGTGTTTTGTGAAGTCACAGTGACCTTAACCTTAACCTGACCCTTGAACACCAAATTCCAATTAGTGCATACTTGAGACCAAGTGGACGCTGGACATGGATGCCAGATTTGAGCAAATTCTCTCATGGCGTTCCTGAGGAATCACATTCACGAGAATGCAATGAATGAACACCTGAAAAACATTATGTCCCCGGCTGCAGCTGTTGCCAGCGTGGAGCCGTAACAAAAAAGACTCTTTTCAACATGGTCTGTTCAGCTATGTTGTCTGTTGCTGCTCATGGCACTGTTGGCGCAAGAGGCATCACTTCTTGTGAAAACTTTGCTAAAACATGTCGCTGTTGTATGGTAGCAATTGGCATTAGAGAGCAGCAAAGTGGAAGAAGTCGCAGATTACTGCTTCAAGTTTAGAATATGAAACTGTGAAGACTTTTTTTTTTTTACGACAGAATAATTGGTGATAAACAGACTTGAGAGGATTAGCTGCTTTGATCAGTTTGTTTGTACACAAATTCAGTGATTGTAATAAAATGCAATTCAAATCTGATTAAGAGAAACTTGGTCTTGATGCTAAAATAAGCAGTTTTCCCATTGCCTCTGATACTGTAAAATCTCCAGCGCTGGCCTTGGTGAATGTTTCAGCAACCAAACTGGCTAGGAGTTTCTTAGAAATAGGTTGTTAATGAAAACAGACTTTAACTACATCTGTACACCAAAATCAAAAATGCCACAAATGTTTCCTGTTTGAATAGTAAGGCCTAACATCTTTTCAACAGGTTACATAGGTAATATCATAGCTATACAATGGATGTTTAAACTTATACCCTTTCTATCAGACTGATGTATTCAATTGTTGAGAATGTATAATCTCAGTCTAATTACCTTAATTTAAGGGTATTAATTAAACTAAATTTTATTTGGATAAAAACTTACTGCCAAAACTCTATAACAGATGATGTGGCATTCAAAGGCAAGGTCCAGTTAGCAGTGGCATTATGGTTGTTTAATACCACACAAGCATCTGAAATATATCAAAGTATTGTTAAACACAATAGAAACTGAAGATGCATGCTTAATAAAAAAAAACATTCTTAAGTGATAATTACTATAAAGCTATAATATAAAAGTATCACAACTAGAACGAAAATATGCAAAAACTTGTTTGATGTCTATGTTGTTAAATTCTTATTATCATGCCATGTATTTTCCATGATATTTCTAGACATATGCTTGGACTATGCTTGGTTGTGCTAAGACAGTATGCATATGAAGGCACACTCCTCGATTTTGGTTACATGGAGCCATGGGCATCTAAACCTTCTGCCTAAACGAAGCACTGCAGCTGTATGAATGAGGTAGGGAAAATCAAAGCCAACCAAAAGCGGGTGCTTGAGTTCAAAACCAAATCAAGGTTTTTATGCTGTTCACCTCAAGCATGAGGGCGCTCTAAACAAAAATCGAGGAGTGCGGTTTTAAATAACGGCTGGTACGTTACTTGTGCGATACCGGGTGTGGCATGGTTTGGTAACAGGGACATCAAATTGCTTCAGGGCAAATAATTCAGTTACCTGTGTTCCACGAGTTATTGCATGTTGCCCATGGCAACGTGGCAGAGAAGGAAGAAAAAAAGTAGAGAAAAGCCCACGCTAGAATCACAATGTAGCTGATAGTTCCATAAAAAATTATTATTTGGCTGGCGTATCCCATGCCTGAAAATCACACAAGACATTAACATAGTCTTGAACTGTTCATCATCTCAGTAAATTGTGTTCAGTTCATCTCAGCATGCTCAGAATGCTGGGTGTAACTCACCTTCAAACAAGGGGCAGATCTTCCTCCAGCATGTGATGCCCCCCTGACTTGTGTACTGACCCAGTGCTGTCTCCAGGACAAAGGAAGGGATGCCACAGGTCCCGAGGAACAGGGCATAGGGAATCAGGAAAGCACCTGTGAGAACAAGAAATGCATTGCAGAAAATTTCAAACACAGAACTCTGTGTGCTAAGCTCTTATTTGTGTAGATGATACAGGTTTGGGTACCAGGATGGCATGATGAGTATGGGAAAGAGGTATCTGCTACAAATGTCAAAACAACCCCCTGTATAGGCTTGTTTTGTGATGGTTATAATTTGGCCATAATTTTCAAAACTTTGACGTGGTCTAAATCTGAGCAACACATAGTAGTTTAAGTGCCTCTGGATAAGAGCGCTGGCCAGTGTTTCTGACGCTCCTCTGTCAAGGAACCTAAAAATTCACCTTAAAATCCGAAATCCTATGAGTTATCCCGGCTAAAACATGCAGTACAATATTTTCACCAGTTAAGCAGGTATTAAGGCTGCATTCAAGACCCTTCGCTGAATCTTTCTCTGGGATCACTGCATCCAACTTGAGAACCAGGGAATTTGCTTAGTTTTAACTGCCACAAAATATTAATATCATTATTGCACAGTGAGTTCAGCTGTTTTACAGCACGTGCTAAAGACTCACCTGTCTTGCAACTCTTTCTTTTTTTTTCCCTTTTCCCCGCGGGGCAATTTTATCTCCAGTGGAATTAGAGCCAATGTATTTTCATAACACCCTAGTCGGATCAGTTGTGTAAGAGGTTGAGAAATACCGTGATTATAAAATCCTGGCTTTCATAATTTCCTCACTTGGCACTTTTTCAACCATGTACATTTCTTTGAGAAAACAGCATAAGGGAGGCAGAATCATCGTCAAGGAATAAAAAGCTGCTTAAAAGCTGATCCATAAGAAGAATTTCTGGATCTAATCTTTCTGAAGAATGTAAAAACCAAAGTGTTGTTGTATCTGTCGATGAAATAAAATTTGTAGGGATTCAGTAAAGAATGTGAGGCAGCATGTAGCACAAACACAGGCTGTACTGTATTTTCATAGCTTTTCATCACCTGTCATAATCCTGAATCATCAGTTGTGAAGCGCAGGGTCAGCGAGGAGAAAAGAGGAGAGTTTAAAAGGGTCAGGAAAATTAGATTGCATGAACTTACAGCAATGCGTGCTTATTTTCAAACATAAAACACTCTTGTTGGGTGAAAAAAACAACAACTTCAAAATGGCAATTATGGCAACTAAAGCAGCAATCTTTAGAGGATGCTTTTTTTTTTTTTTTTATGATTATCCAGGATTATTCCTCTCTGTGGATTTGAAAGGATTTCAGATGCACAGGGATCATAGAACTTTTTTGGTTGGCAGAGCTCCATGCAATCTTTTAAGTTAAAACATGAAAAATCACCATCACATGAAAAATTGAAGTTACAAGGTTTTCACTCCACAATAATTATAAGTAGATTATGCACAAATAACTTTGCTACATGCTACATGGTGTTAGTTTCCCTCAGCCCACTGTGGGAAAGTACAGAAATTATTTATGTTTATTTAGGAGACCCACTTTTTTTGTACTAAGTACAGCTGTTCTACAGAAATAGCATTTAACAATCAGTTTCTATCAACCTAATGTAGAAGTCTGAACAGATTCAGCTGGGGACATTCAGTATTCTGGGCCAGCAAAGACAAATATATGATTCAAAAATTATTTACTAAATTCTAATAATTAAAAACAAATAACCAGTTTAGGCAGCTTCATGCTGACTGGATCTCCAAACAGCCACGTGTGGATGCATCTGAGATATTTTGGGACTGGAATTCAAATGAATTTCTCAAACCACCTGTGGATGACTATTAACAAACATGGCCGCAGTTTGATCAAGTCGAAACACATTTAATTACATGCCACTTAAAACATTTTGTCTCGAGGTACAGTGCTGGCAGACGATGAAGCCAACTGTTGAAAACTTTCCATTCACGTGCAGCGATGAATAAAACCTGGTTTGGAAATGACATAATATCAAGTGACACCTAAAACTGACTGACCAGACAAAAAACACATGCACCTACATTCCAGCACCATGTTTGTACAAGTATTTGGCTCTGCTCCTTACTTTCTCCCACAGCAGCCACACATTTGTGTACGTATGTGTGTGTGCATCTGTTTCTTAAGAAGTTACACATTTCTAAAAGTCATATCCTCAAACATCTATATATTGTTACTTAACTGTATGTATTTATGGAAATTTCTGTCTTTTCTTTGATGTTTACTACATTCCCTCGTGCTGCTGTCTGAATTGAACTGAATTTCCCTTATGGGCGATTAATAAAGGTGCATCTTATCTTATCTTATCTGTGGCATGGGCTGTGAGCTGTGAGTGGACCCCCACCTCAGTCCACACTACAGTGGACTTTCATCTTTCTGCACATCTGCACAGGAAGAGGATCAGGAAGACAGAACTCCTATCAGTGGTGGAAAGAGTACTATGAATTGCTGCTCAAGTAGAAGTACTGTCACTTTACTGATTCTTTACTTAAGTAGAAGCACTGCTGTAAAAAAAAAAAAAAAAATACCAAATTAAAAGTTAAAAAGTAGCTCATTTAAAATGAACTCGGAGCAAAAGTTACTGCGGTACTTTTTTCAGAACAGTAACTGTGTTTGACTGCAGTTTTTCATCATGCAGCTTTTATTGGAAATTTGGAAATGACCAAAGCATAACCAGCAAATTAGAAGCAGGGTCCTCTTCTCATCTTTGCTGGCTGAGCTTTTAGTTTGAAAGGTTCCACAATCTGTCATTGATCATTTGTTCTCTGTAATGGATCTGATTTAAAATGTAGGGGAGAATTGGCTAACATGAGCCACTTTTTTACAACTGATGATTTTACTGCCAAATAAATGTGTATTTGTTTCAAATAATAGTTAGTTATGCCTCAGCAGGGATGGGATTTTTAATAAGATTTTAGTGATTCTGATTCCATGATCGAATCTGCTTATCAATTCGATTCTTTAACAATTCTCTTATCAAATCTCACTGGGCAACGGGAAGGGAAAAAAAGTACAAATGGGTTTATTTTTATTAACTTTCTATCATTGTATTGTTAAAATGCCATGACTCCTGTCCATCCAAACGACTTTTTCACAACTACATTTGAGTGTTCAAATTACTGCAATATTTACTAAACAACTGTACAAAACTGTAGAAAACAAATATAAATTTTTTCCTCAAACTGGGTACAGAAGGATCAGATGCAAGTGGCATTTGACTGGAGAAGTTCTGATACTACCTGGTACTGGGTTATTTCGCACGATAGCTTAAGAAGTATTGAGTACCAATACCCAGCCCTACAGTGTATACAAAATAAATAGATTTTAAATAACTTTAAACAAAGCTAAAACATGAGTAAAAGTCTCTTCTCCCCTTGACCCAAAAACAAAACTGAGATTGGTTGAGATTCATTAACGTTAGCGTCACTCTGGAGCGTAAAGAACTGACATTCCTGCAAAGTAATTGCATGTTGTGTGGACAAATGTTTCTGCATGCTGCTAGCACTTCCTCCCTTTGTCGAAATAGAAGTTTTGCATGTGTTGCAAGTGGCTCTGTTGCCGTCTTTCCGCGTGAAATAGAACCAAACCTTTGAACGCCTCTGCCTCGACACCATGCTGACTCTATTGACCCTTTGCAGACACGTCACAATTATCACGTGACATGGGAGGCGGCGCCATGATGGACGGCAGAAGAACAGTGGACGTCAATTTAAGGCAAGGAGGTGAATTGTAGTTTGTGCCATTCCGTGGTTGTAGATAGTTTTTAGTTTACTTTTATGGTGGTAAGATGGTGATTTCCTGCTGTGCCGTGCAGTGTGCCAACAGGCAAGGCTGTAAGCCTAATCTAGCCTTTTACAGGATACCTTTTGATGTGGACAGAAGACGGCACTGGGTAGCTGCTATCAACTGTAAGGACTGGCAGCCGTCCAAATACTCCCGGATCTGCAGCGAACATTTTTTACAAGGTCAGTTTCATATTAAAACGTTATCAAACTTATATAACCTTAGCCATGTTAGAGTCAGTCAAAACAAACTCAGTGTAGTTAGCTAACGTAGCTACCGTTAGCTAACAAGGACTCTTCATATTAGCTGGCACTCCTAATTCAGCAATAAGCCCCGTGAAGCCGTGGGTTACAGTGATTTTACAACGGCTGAGGGGCGTTCTAAGTGGCAGCTAATATGAACAGAGTCCTGAGAAGGACTAGCTAACTAACGTCAGTAGCTAGCTAGCATCGCTACTAGTAAACAAACCCTACCAGAGCCCGTCTACGACGAGCCTTGCCACTCTCCATTAACCCCCGTTGTATCAAACTTGGTTGCAGTTCCACCGTAATTCCACTGGGGGTGATCGCGGGCGAGTGCAGAATGAATGGGGCTCTATGGAGCTAAACGGCTAAATTTGTCTCTTACTCCTGTTTATGGTTGAAAAATCGCAAATACTGTTGTAGTTTCTGAAAGTTCAATATGGATTATAGGTTAAAAGTGAAATTAGTGAGAACTTATATCCTTTCAGTTTCCTACAGTTTGGGCTGTTGTTGGCCATAACACGCTAGCATTTGCTAATGAATGCTGATTGGTCAGTGACGGACTTGCGGCTGTTTACGACCAGGGATCCTACTTGATGGCACCTGAAGACCAAGAGAAACGGGAAACACCACTCTTAAGTAGGACTTTTCCATCAAAATTGATATTTGTGTGTACAGAGAATGTCTAATATAGCACAGGCGGGCTCTCTCGAGTGTCTCCGTCTGCTCTCCGGAGACGGGCTCTGGAAATCGCCGTAAAGCAGCACCTCTCAATGTGTGACGTCATCACACTTTTTGAACGGCTTTTTAGAACATATAGGTGAACTTAAAAAATCCAATATTCAGCTGAGTGTATTTTTTTAGCCCCCCCTTTTGAAAACAGTATTCAAATTACTTGACAAAAAATTATTTCCAGAGAAAAGTGGATTTTTAGGGGTGTAGCCCCATAGACTCCCATTCATTCTGCACTCGCCCGCGAGCGCCCTCACATGGACAGAGATGTGTTTCCGAGACCCGGAAGTTAGACGAGAGTGGCACTTCTTCCCATATTAGACATTCTCTGACCCTACTTGAGTTTGTTAGCTAACGGTAGCTACGTTAGCTAACTACACAGTTTGTTTTGACTGACTCTAACATAGCTAAGGTTATATAAGTTTGATAACGTTTTAATATGAAATTGACCTTGTAAAAAATGCTCGCTGCAGATCCGGGAGTATTTGGACGGCTGCCAGTCCTTACGATTGATAGCAGCTACCCGTCGCTGTCTTCTGTCCACATCAAAAGGTATCCTGTAAAAGGCTAGATTAGGCTTACAGCCTTGCCTGTTGGCACACTGCACGGAAATCACCATCTCACCACCATAAAAGTAAATTAAAAAACTATATACAACTACGAAATGTCCCTAAGTCTAACGCGCCTCCTTGTCTTACATTGACGTCCACTGCTCTTTTGCCGTCCATCATGGCGTTCATATTTCGCGCGACTGGATCGTGACGTCATGTGCAAAGGGTCAATAGCAACACAGCGTACATATGCCGTCATAGCGCATGCGCAGCGGAATTGATAGCAGAATCTTTAGGCACTTTGGCAAACGAGTCCAAGGATCACGAACACTGAGAACCGGTTCTGAACAAGAACTGGTTCTCGAATCCCATCCCTATGCCTCAGGTTGTTGTGTACACATAGAAATTAAAACAAGTCTAATTAGTATGGTTTTAGAACAATGACCCATCAAAAAATGTGGTCCTTTAGCACCTCTTGCCCTAAGGTAGGGGTAAAATGAGCATGGGGATAGGGCAAACAGCCCTATTGGGGTAAGTAGTGCAACCGTTAAATACTGACACAAAAATGACACAAAATCAAACAATTTCCAGAGGATTTTTAACACAATTAATGCCATCAATTTACCAAAAGTGAAAACTCACACTTCAAAGTTAAACATACTGTCTGTTGAAAGCAGCGGCTCTTGCTCATCATGTAGCCTCTGGGGTGTTGCTGCTTTCTGAGGAGCTCAAACAGGTCGTGACCTCGGTGAAAACCCATTACAGTCATGCTGCTGTTGCTTTCTCACTAAAATGCAAACTCTCTGCATTGTAAGGGAGTTAATCCATGAAACGTGTCTGCAAGGTTCTTGATGCAGCTGGCGAGTTCAAACTTCAACACATATTGTCATCAAAAATCTGATGGGCTTTTGCCAAGCTGGCAGCTGTTCTGGAAACTTCCCCTTGTTCTGCTGATGTACCTCTTCAGTGCCACTCTAGTCCAGTCATTTTATGAAAAAACCTAGGACAAATTGCAAGAGAAGCAAACTCAACTGATTTTGTATCCTCAGTTTGTCCTGAGTGAGGGAAAAAAAAAAGTCCCAAAAAATCCCATTGGTGGAAAGTTTTGAAAATCACCTATTTATGACCACATATTACCAAAAAATGCTGTTTTTAACACACAGGGGAAAGAGGTTCAAAATTTTACTTTCAGATATCACTATAAAAATTCACAAGTTGATTACACACACAAAGACAAGAAAAAAGTCAATTACAAGTTCTTTGAATTATTCTGTTTACACATGCATATCACACATTATCTGATTTGATATGCGCTAATAAGGAATACAAGGAATAAATGCCAGAAGAGACATTTAAACAGTGAATTAAAAGGTTACTATATATATAGTAACTTTGAATTAAAAGGTTACTATATAACAGTGAATTAAAAGGTTACTATATATATAGTAACCTTTTAATTCACTGTTTAAATATCTGTTCTGGCATTTATTCCTTATATTCCAATTAACGCATATCAAATCAGATAATGTGTGATATGCATGTGTAAACAGAATAATTCAAAGAACTTGTAATTGACTTTTTTTCTTGTCTTTGTGTGTGTAATCAACTTGTGAATTTTTATAGTGATATCTGAAAGTAAAATTTTGAACCCCTTTCCCCTGTGTGTTAAAAACAGTGTTTTTTGGTAATATGTGGTCATAAATAGGTGATTTTCAAAACTTTCCACCAATGGGATTCCTTGGGACTTTTTTCCCCTCACTCAGGACAAACTGAGGATACAAAATCAATTGAGTTTGCTTCTCTTGCAATTTGTCCTAGGTTGACCCCAATTTTGGCCTAAAATTACTGGACTACTCTGTCTGTCCTTTGGTCCTTTGGCACAGACCAACTGGACCTCCCCTCTCACTCTGTACGTATGCAGACTATTTAGACTTTTGGGGGTAAATTGGACACACAGTGGCTCAGGTTTAGTCAGCTTTAAGTATACTACATGTATGACCTTGTTTTGTAGCTTACTGTCACTTAAATTAACATAAAATAATCTATTTTAATTAAGATTCAGGGGTAATAATTTTAGTAATATAATTAATTTACTTTTGCATGACTTTTTTTTTTTTTTTTTTTTTTTTTTTGGCTGTGCTTTGATTACCACCTTCTCTATGTGCTAGGGTCCAAGATGGATTCCATAATGTGAATTATACTTCCTTTAATTTGTGGTCATATGATTACTTGTGTAGGTAACCATACCTACATACAGGGGTGGCTCACTTTACCCACTGGCTCCTCTAACCCATGGAGAAGTACAATACCCAAACAAAAATATACTTTAGTGAGAGTGAGAGTAAGTTACTGACTGAAAAACAAAACAAAACAAAACAAAAAAACTCAAAAAATGTGATTTGCTGCTTTTTCACCTATCACTCCTATTGTAGAAAAACCGGCTCGGCTAAGTGGCACAGACTGAGACTTCCGAAGCAAGGTAATGCCAGTGGTGAAAAACGGGGGGAAGACAGAAGTAGGAAGACATTTTTAGCAAAGCTTACAAAGATGACAAAGGTAAGAAGATAAAAATGTAATTTGTAGCCTACTGCAGCCCGTCATGCTCCAGTGATGTGCATCCTGCAGGACCTGCCTGAACCTGCCGGCACATGAGGACAGCACCGCAACATTATTCAACGACTGCAGTGAGAATTAACACCGATGATGATGATGAAGATGATAGCCAAGAACAAATCAAGTCATGGTTGAAAATTTGCATGACATGAGTTGGACAGCAATCAAAGTCCAGGGACTTTTTTTCCGTTTCTTTCAAAGATGATCTTTTTGCATCTCTGCCAAATACCTATACTGGCCAACCCAGTCTCCATGGGGAAATGTCACCCTTTTACGTTTCTGCAAACTAGGGAAACGTTATCATATCAATGTTTCCAAGCTCAAATTCGTTACATATCAACATTCAATTGTTATAGTGGCCCCTGCGCCCGGGTCACGTGACTTCCAAGTTTCTGACTGCAAAAGGAAGCAAGATGGCGGACATTTCGTTCATTCTCAGTGGAAAATGTAATATTTTAAGATAGTTTCTGTATTAAAATGTGTTTTGACGACATTTCTAGCGAGAAATATGCACTTTGTTTTCATAATCTGTGTTCAGTGAATGTATACGTTCTCTAGTTTGTTAGTAATCACGATCATTTCGCCCGGACTTGCCAGCAAAACGTTGGAATCCAACATTGTTAACATCCGTATAGTGCCAAAGCAGCCTAGAAAATGCAATATTTTGAGGTCGTTTCTATATTTAAATGTGTTTTGATAATATTTCCAGCGAAAAATATGCACTTCTTGCATAATGTGGGTTCAGTGAATGTATACAGTCTTTAATTTGTTAGTTATCACGAAGATTTCGCCCGGACTCGCCAGCAAATGTTAGAATCCAACATTGTTGATCCGACATTGTTGACATCCGTTGCCATGGTGCCATGGTAGGGGAGACTGGGGTAAGATGAGCCATTTTTCATATTTAGGATCACTACATCAAGGCGATCATAGTTTTGTCCCTAACTAATATATGTGCATATATTTCAGGATGTTGTGCATCTCTTCAAACAAACAGAATGAGTGTAAACATAACTGTTTCTGTAATATAGCATGTCCAAAATAAGTGGTCTCGTGGCACAACTTACCCCGTGTATGGGGTAAGTTGAGCATAGGAGCGGGGTAAGTTGAGCCGTATCCCTACTCACCCCCCACCTTCCTCCCCACGTCCATCCCACCCCTCCCTCACCTTCTCCCTCCCTAAATAACAGTCACTTCTTCACATTCATGTGTATTTTTATGTATTAAACACAATCCAACAGGTACAATAAACAGCTGTTTTAACATGCCTTAAAGTGCACCTGGGAAGAGAACATTAACAGCTGTGTTTTTGGAAAGAAAACACTAGAACACTAGCTTCTTGGTGTCCTTGCTGACAGTAAGGTCAGTTATGAACATATGAGCGTAACACATTTGAACATTGAACCAAAATACACTTACCTCATACACTTAATATGTAATTAATATTTATTTTATTTTTATTTTTTAATTAATTAATTAAATTTTTTTTTTTTTTTTTATTCATTCATTCATTCATTCAATATTTCATATTTATTTAATATTTAAGACATTTACGCTACAGCCAAAATACACTTATTAAGTGTATGGGGCTCCGGCTCAACTTACCCCAGAGCTACCATTTCGACTTTTTTAGTCTCCACAGCTAAAATGGTGCACTTTTATGCTAGGTTTATGACCTCATGTTGTAGCTCATAGATACCACAACTGATGTATAAAACAAATTTAAAATGATCTGTTTTGGTCTTAACACAATTCTCATGAAACTGATGATAGACTGAATTCACTTTCAAGAGTAAAAAATGTTTTTTTGGAAATAAATGTCTAACCACTTTACCCATGTGGTTCTTACCTTCACAGACTCCATAAAATGATGCCTTCCTCCTAAATATTTGGTCAAATGATCAATGTTTTTTACCGTTTCCTAGCAACAGGGGTGGCTCAACTTACCCTTTGGCTCAACTTACCCCAGTCTCCCCTATGACACAAACAGCTTACTGTCCCATAAAAGCCCTTTATTTTCTTGCTTTCCAAGCCGTTTTTATTCCAAAGACAACATATGTTGACGTTTATATTATAAATCTGATTACTTTTAATTTGGATATCTTGCAAACTTGAAGCGTTAATATAACTGTCCATGGAACCCACCAACGCGAATAGGCTACTTGATAAAATATCCGAAATAAATCAACATTGTTTGAATGTGCATTTTATTTCCAAAATCTTCGTTCAGTTAATGTATATGATGTTTACTTTGTTAGTTATTACGAAGATTCTTTCAGGTTTCTATCGTTGCTATGGCTGTTGCTATGGACGCTGCTACCACTGTCGCTGATGTAGCTTCTGCTCGGAAGTATTGTCCTCACTGTCACCATGGAAATCTGGGGAGGGAGGCGTGGGGTTAACCTGCTCTCACAGAAATCTGAAATGAGCATGACCTCCTAATAACGCATTGCGTGCTCCTCACGCGTAACCTGTTTTAATCATAGGTTTCTATGGTTTTAATTCCGTGTGATCACCACACAAACAGTGTGCACTGAAAGCCAGCGAGGTTCCGTGACGTCACGCTGTGGGTGGTGGTTCATAGATCCCGGAAGTGCAAATTTAATCGATATTCCGGAAAAAGGTCTGATTATTAGCCATAACGTTGTAACCATCCAAGGCAGACTTACCACGAGCTATGAGGATGTGTAACGATGGCATGTGCTTCATCCGAGTCCACAAGTCCCGTATAATATCAACTTTATTTTAAGAAAACACGTTTTATTTGCAATGTCATATCACGGAGAAGCACTACATTACCCATAATCCTAGTGTTTATCAGCGACGTGTTTGATTTGACTTTCATCAATAAAGTCAATAAAGTGTAATAAAGTGCATGAAAGTTGATAATATACAGATATGTTACGCCATTGAACACAACCCTTTCAGTCAGCGAAACAGAGCGGGTGGAAAAACCGAAGATTTTGGAAATAAAATGCACATTTCCCGCTAGAAATGTTATCAAAACGCATTTGAATGCATAAGCTCTCTTAAAATATTGCATTTTCCACTGAGAATAAAAGGAATGTGCGACATTTATTTTGTTTTCACAGTAAGACCAGCCTGCAGCGCATAGGTCACGTGAGCACAACTTTCTGGTTCACAATTACGTGGGAAATATACGAATTATAGTGCAATATTTTTCGTAGGAATTTGTATGAACGTTGAATGAGAACAGCCTGCTTCATGAATGGCAGATCTATTAATTTGGTTCTCTATTCCTGGATCACTGAAGTCAACAGAAACAGCCAATACACACCATAGCTGCATTTCAGTCTATTTACATGTAGTTCCTCTACAGGAAAATAAGATCAGAATTCAAGAGACAGCTGAGACATGAGGTTAACAGCATGACACAACATTCTTGGTTTTCATTCCACTCAGTTTATTAAAAAAGCACATTTAATTGTTACAACAAAGTACACTGAAGTTCTCGCACACCTGAAGAGTAATTACCTCGGCGGCACTCGGGGAGGCGCTGTTTTGACTGGTAAGTTGAATAAGAGAGTGATTGGAACTTTGGAGGCTACAAGTTTGCCTGCGTTATCCTTTGGACGTGCAATATGGATAACTGCCAATAACTGTAACAATACCTTAATATGAATGGTGTCAAGTAAAGGCGCCTCGTTGAAATCAATGAGCTCTGTGTCTTGTGGGCTGTCGGCTACGGCTGTGTCGCTGTCAGAGTGACGTAATATGGCAGCTGCCAGCGTCGTCATGGCAACGAATGCGCTGGCTTCTGAGGTGACGGTCGGCTAAAATAATTTATCTAGAAACTAGTAAATTACTGAAGTAGACTGTTTAGACGATCAATTTTCACCCGAGTTTGTGTAAATGAGACTTTACATAGAATTAATAAAATCGAGGGCTTAAACAACGTCAACTGTACAACATTAAGCAAAGAGTGTGCAACAGTCTAAACAGTGATCTACCTCATCACAGCCACCCGCACAGGAAACCAACTTTATAAGCTGTAAACAAGTGCATACGAGAGCTGGGGGGTGGAATATAATAAAATATTTACTGCAGCCGAACTGCTAATTACACTCCATCTAGATGACCAATGTTAAGAAAAAGTTAAGCTGTTGGTTAATTTCGGATATATATTTTTTTTAGTATAGGCTAAACTTCTTGGCTGGGGAGGCGGGCAGGCTTGATTTACTTCCGGGTTTTAAACGGTCGTAAAAATGAATATTGAAACAAATATATTAACCATTTCCCGCAGCCGAAACATAAATTACCCTGCCTTTAGTTGGTTTTGTTTGGGAGGGGAAAAAAACATTCAAACAATGTTGATTTATTTTGGATATTTTATCAAGTAGCCTATTCGCGTTGGTGGGTTCCATGGACAGTTATATTAACGCTTCAAGTATGCAAGATATCCAAATTAAAAGTAATCAGATTTATAATATAAACGTCAACATATGTTGTCTTTGGAATAAAAACGGCTTGGAAAGCAAGAAAATAAAGGGCTTTTATGGGACAGTAAGCTGTTTGTGTCATACCATGGCACCATGGCAACGGATGTCAACAATGTCGGATCAACAATGTTGGATTCTAACATTTGCTGGCGAGACTTCGTGATAACTAACAAATTAAAGACCGTATACATTCACTGAACCCACATTATACAAGAAGTGCATATTTTTCGCTGGAAATATTATCAAAACACATTTAAATATAGAAACAACCTCAAAATATTGCATTTTCTAGGCTGCTTTGGCACTATACGGATGTTAACAATGTTGGATTCCAACGTTTTGCTGGCAAGTCCGGGCGAAATGATCGTGATTACTAACAAACTAGAGAACGTATACATTCACTGAACACAGATTATGAAAACAAAGTTGCATATTTCTCGCTAGAAATGTCGTCAAAACACATTTTAATACAGAAACTACCTTAAAATATTACATTTTCCACTGAGAATGAACGAAATGTCCGCCATCTTGCTTCCTTTTGCAGTCAGAAACTTGGAAGTCACGTGACCCGGGCGCAGGGGCCACTATAACAATTGAATGTTGATATGTAACGAATTTGAGCTTGGAAACGTTGATATGATAACGTTTCCCTAGTTTGCAGAAACGTAAAAGGGTGACATTTCCCCATGGAGACTGGGGTGATACTGGCTGCTTGTCCATTTTAGATTTGATTTTATGATTTTACTCACAATACGTTAATTGATTTATTTATCCTTATTTATGTATTTGTTTATTTTGGCATCTGCTTTATTTGATAGCGATGGTAGAGGTAGGACAGGTGCTGATGACTTTGCCGTGAAAAGTGCTGCAGGCTCCACCAGGTGAGACTCTGGCAGTGGCTTAAAAACATGTATGTATGCTTAAAAATAGAAGCCTGCACATGCAGTCTTTCAGCCAGGTTTACCAAGGCATGCCTATATTAAATTGTGCACGTCTCAGTCACCGTCAAGCTGCGCATTAGCCCACTGAGGAGCGCAACTACCTACTTTCTGAGGGGTATGCAGACACATTTCAGGCCCTTACCTGTGTTCTTCTCTGCTACATCATATGGTCAGACAAGCATTATTTAATAGCTTTGAATATATTACACATCTTGCTAATGCAATTTTTCAATATAAATAATATTTTGGAAATTAATCACTTGGTATCAAGTGTTCCTACACTTCCACCTAATAGTAGACCAACCTGTCGCCTTCCCCTGTCTGCCCTGATTCTTTCTCTCTCTCTTATTCTCTTCTTTCTCTCCATCCTCACACCTGAATGACATGAACTTTGTGTTAAGGAGATTTTAAAAATACAGCGGTCAAACCACATATAAAAAACATGAAATTTTAATTTTAAATGATATCCTTATTTGATATCAGTTACTGATTGGACGCTGCATCTGATCAGACTTATCAGACACAGCACAACAGCACTGACGTGTTAGCCTGTATCCGAATGAAGACATTTAAACTCAAGTGTATCCCTACCAAGTTCTATAATTTGTTTTATGATTCACCATCTAGTTAAAAAAATGACAACTGTCTGAACAACAAAATGTCCACAAACAAGTTCCTTTATTTTTCTTGTCATGATCTGTGATATTGTATATACTGATCAGTAGCCTACACAGCTGCAAGACAACAGTAACCTGTCGTTTTACTAGTAGTAGCTTTAGTAGCTAACCAGAATATTTACAATCCTCCTCTTGATACACTGACATAACTTACCTACTGTCTTTCAACCACTTTGAAAAGCTTTTTTTCATCCCTACGAAATCTTTCTCCTTCTCCCTCTTCCGTTTTCTGTTTTGCGCCCCCGAGAGCTTTCTTTTCTGCTTCTCCATCATTAACTCCCTGTCAACAGATGACAACACGATTCAAATGAAAACACTCGTGCTCCTGCGCATGCTCGGGGGGGCGCGCACTGGAGCGCCTATAGTGTGTGTGTGTGTGTGTGTGTGTGTGTGTGTGTGTGTGTGTGTGTGTGTGTGTGTGTGTGTGTGTGTGTGTGTGTGGCGGCGGCGGGGAAAGGGGGCGCCTAATCACTGACGTGCCGCTGTTATTGATCATATCATTTACACATGCACAAACAGCTGTTAAATACAGAAAATGCCGACTCGAAATAATTTCCCCTCCATCGCTTTAGCGCCCCCCCTAGCGCGGCGAGGCGCCCCTATGCGCCGCATATAGTGCATACCCACTTTTTGCACCACTGTGTGCCGGGACAAGAGTGAAGCGAAGAGGCGCGTCAGTGCGCACAGAGCCAGTGTGACAGCTGCAGATGGAGCAGAACCGATGACACTCATCTGTTTAAATGGTTTATAAATATTTCTTCTCCTCTTATTCTTGCACTGGCAAGGCCCTCTCACACCGCCAGAGCTGCTGGGTTATTATGCATGAGCATGGCTATAGGTGGAAACCCCGGGGGGGTCAGGGGGGACAGGAACCTCCATCCATAAAGCTAGTTTTAGAGCTTATTTTGAGTTTCTAGTTCTTATAAAGCTACGTTGATGGACTAGTGGAAATAGAACAGTGAGCAAAGAAATTTGTTTAGAGGATTATTGCTTTTAATACCATGATTTAAAACATATGAACATGTCCAAAGACATGCAGGTTAGGTGAATTGGAGATACTAAATTGCCCCTAGGTGTGAATGTGTGTGTGAATGTTTGTCTGTCTGCCCTGCGATGGACTGGCGACCTGTCCAGGGTGTTTCCCCTGCTTTCTGCCCAATGAGCACTGGGATAGGCTCCAGCAACCCCCTGCAACCCTTGTGAGGGTAAGCGGTATGGAAAATGAATGAATAAGTAAATGAACATGCTGAGGGCTCAACACTGTAGAGCACGTTGCAAAGGAGCATAAGAGAGAAAGAGGGTGGTACAGTAGTGCCAGACAGCAATTTTTTCATGTCCCCTCCGGGAATTACTCTCTGAAATTTTGGCTATAGCGCTTATGCCTATCACATGTGTCTCTAATCCATCATAGACTGTACGAGTGTGGCACGGGGCACTTATATTTTAACTCATACTGTGATCAGTATGTGTGTGCAAAATAAAATCATACAGGAAAACTGAAATTGGCTAATGTGATAATATAGTAACAGAGATGCAATAATAATGTTAAGTTGCATAGACGTATGTGTGTTCGCGTTATTATTATTACAGGAGCCAGGAGCCATAGAAATAGCACATCAAGAGAGCATGAATGCAATAAAATCATCCAAATACAAAAGCAGTTATCTTCTACATTTCAGGTCTACAATGTGGTTTATGAGAAGCCACATGGCAACAGCAATAATTAATAAAATGACTAAAAACATAGTATGATGATTATGATAAAACGATTAGTAGATAGATTAGATTGGCATGATAAAATCATTATGAAAATACAATTAGATGTATGACACTCAACAGGAAAGCATCCACAGAAGTCTTTTTTTTAATGTAGGCTACTAAATTTACATTCATGACTGAGTTAAGGAAGGCTGGAAAAGTACAAGTTTGAAAGAGTCATCATGAGGGTAGCCTCTGTGGCAGAATCAGACACCAATTAAAGTCTTGATAAAACTTGCCACTCTTCCATTTTGCTTCAGGCCTCCTGTACTCTGTTTATTTTGCACTGCTTGATTGTCCAACTTAGATTTACTGAGAGTTTGTTTTCAGCTTGTTTTAATGGAATCAGCTTTAAAGCATCATGTAGAAGTAGTTGAATATTTTTGATCCTCCAGAGGACCACTGAAAGACCCTGAAATTGAGGGGCTTTTGTGGGTGATAAGACCCAGAGAATTATTATTAGCAGCAAAGTAAGTTATACAGGTCTGAATATGATGAAGAGAACTCTTTGAAAGATGAGAATAACCACTACCCTCCCTGACCAGTAAAAGTCTGTAAATTAAAAAAAAATCTATAAAATAAAATCCTCCCCAAAACACAGACATTTTGCTGTAGTGAAGAATTAAGCAATGCATTAATTTCTTACTATAAGGATATTTCTGGTTAAATGGTCAAACTTTAGGTTAGCACTTTGAATAAAATGTGAAAGGTGTTAGTTTAGACAGCTTTTATTTTACAGAAGCATCAGCTCATAAACTTACCACCACCATTCTTGTAGCAGAGGTATGGAAACCTCCACACATTTCCAAGTCCAATAATAGCACCAGCCACAGTCAGAATAAACTCCTTTTTGTTAGCCCACTGGCCACGCTCCTTAACTGTTTGTGGGCTATTCTGCAGCTGAAAAAGCTCTGGCCTGCAGTGAGAGCCTGCCATCCTGCCAAGTGAGAGAGCGTCTAATGACAGGACAGTCAGAGATTCTTGAGCTCCTGGACTGACTTGCTGCAGTTTGTGTGATGCAGCTTTTGTAGGCAAGCAAACTGATTGATCATTGAGTATTTTAGCCACAAGAGGGACCTATAGATATAGATGCAAGTCTCACATTCTTATGTAGAAATTACCAAGGGGAGAGTTAAGTATTCAGTGTGACTAATATTTTTAGACATGGTATTAAAGACTTTGCATTCAGGGCTCTGCCTCACGTGGCCTGAATGACTGATGTCAAACATATTGATATTCCAGCGCTAAAACACATTCTCACACCTGAAAAGGAGTTTCAAACTATGCAATAATGAATGTTCATTGATTCCATGTCATATTTGCAGTTCAAAAACATGCCTTGGTTTCAGCCATGGAAATTAGTGCTGTGAAGCTGTTTTTCAGAAAATGTATGCTGTATATGCAGCACAGTCCATATGTTACTCTTCTTTGAACTGCACTTACAGTGTTTAGCCAAACTATCTAAAAATGTTTATTGAATGTAGTTGTCCTCACGATGTTAATGTTATGACTTTTGACTACTGAGTGTATTTTCATTGTAATTTCTGTATAGCATAGTGTTTATTAACTAGCATGTGCATTTCTGGAAGAAAATGTGTGTGAGAGCTGCAGGCTGTTAGTTGCTGCTGCTCCAGTAACAATTTTTAAAACCTTTTAGTGCCACCCATGGGTGAAATTGTATGAAATGCTGCAGGCTTATTGAGCACCCTGATCTGTGCAATTTTGCTGAATTTTGTAACCACAATATGTTACATTTACACTGAAAAAACAAACTTTATGGTACTGTAAAATGTAATGAATTAGCTTTCATAATTTCTACATTGTAATATTAAGTTTCTAGGGAAACTAGAATTTCTCAAGTAAAACTGTAAACATGTACATATTTTATTCATGTAATAATAATAATAATAATAATAATATATTAATAAATAATAAAAATAAAATAATAAAAATAATAAATAATAATAAAATAATAAAAGACAACACAGTGTGGAATAAAATAGGAGCTAGTTAAAGACATAATGATGTATTACAGGTGTCATACAGGTCGTCATACAAGTGTATTACAGGTGTCATACAGGTGTATTACAGGTGCCATACAGGTGTATTACAGGTGACTTTATTTGTATAACACCTTTCATACAAGAATTGCTTTGAAATAAAACAAGATGCAAATAAAACAATAAAAGACAACACAGTGTGGGAATAAAATAGGAGCTAGTTAAAGGCTAGAGTGAAAAGGTGGGTCTTTAATCTTCTTTTAAAGATATCTAGTGAGCTGGCTTCCCTGATGTCTAAAGGTAGTGTGTTCCAAAGCTTAGGGGCGTAAGTAACGAAGGCGGCATCCCCGATTTTGTTTGGAACCAATAAGCCAGCAGCTGATGATCGCAGTGTTCTTTGGGGTGCATAGCCAATAAGGGAGTTGGCGATGTAGCTCGGTCCTAGCCCATGAAATGCTTTATATACAAGTAGGAGAACCTTAAAGTCAATTCTAAATGTTACAGGGAGCCATTGTAGGGCAGCTAAGACCGGACTAATATGCTCTCTCTTCCTGGTTTTGGTTAATAAGCGAGCCGCAGAGTTTTGGATGAGCTGAAGTCTGTCAGTGGTTTTCTTTGGGAGGCTGGTAAAAAGTATGTTACAGTAGTCAAGTCTACTAGAGATAAAAGCATGTATTAGTTTTTCAGCATCTTTTTGATTTATAAATTGTCGCACTTTAGCAATGTTTCTAAGGTGGAAGAATGATGTCTTCGTCACCTTATTAATGTGGGACTTGAAACTAAGATCTGGATCCAATACAATGCCAAGACTTGTAACCTCAGATTTAATCCTGGGAGCCAGTTTCCCCAAGTTAATGGACAGCATCTCTCTTTTTGTTTTGGGGCCAACTAACAGGATCTCTGTTTTGTCTTCATTTAGCTTTAAGGAGTTATCGCTCATCCATTTGTTCACTGACATGAGACAGGTAATGATGGAATTTATTGCTGTAACATCATTTGGTTCAGCAGAAATATAAAGTTGTGTATCATCTGCATAACTATGAAAACATACATTGTGCTCTCTGATGATGTCACCGAGCGGCAGCATGTATAGTGAGAAATTGAGAATAGTAATGGACCAAGGCAGCTCCCTTGTGGAACTCCACAGCAGTTGTCCTGTTCCCCAGACACATGATCTCCGAGTCTGACGTAAAACTTTCTCCCTTTGATGTAAGTTTTAAACCAGTGTAACACACAGTCAGAAAGACCAACCAGTTTATCAAGGCGATTGATTAAGATGTCATGGTCAATCGTATCAAATGCAGCGCTAAGGTCTAAGAGTATAAGAATTGAGACCTTATTTCCATCATAGTTCAGTCTGAGGTCACTGACGATTTTAGCAAGAGCCGTTTCAGTGCTATGATATTTTCTAAAGCCTGATTGAAATTCCTCCAGGATGTTATTTTCTTTAAGAAAGGCATTTATTTGGGCTGCAACTATTTTTTCAAGTATCTTACTAATGAATGGTACGTTTGATATTGGCCTATAGCTGCTTAGTGCATTACTATTTAGGTTGGGTTTCTTTAGTAAAGGTTTTACAACAGCCTTTTTGAACTCATCTGGGAAGATGCCAGTTTGAAGTGGCATGTTTATAATTGCCAGGACGTGACTTGATATACTGTTAACACCTATGCTGTAGGCACAGGGTCAACACATGAGGTAGTGGAGTTACATTCAGTGACAGTCTTACAAAGCTCAGATAATGTTATGCTGGTGAATTTCCCCATGGTTACATCATTTTTACAGAATTTTCTGAGATCACCTGCGTTTGCATTGGTGTCTGGATTAACATTAATAGTGTTTCTAATTGATGTTATTTTGTTATTGAAGAACAGCGGAAGTTCTTCACATCTAGATGTAGAGAACTGTGGTGAAGTCGGAGCAGTGTTGAGTAGCTGGTCAATAGTGGAGAACAATATTCTACAGTTTCCTGAATTCTCTGTGATGATCTTGGAAAAATAGTTTGTTCTTGCCAGACGTATTTCCTTGTTATAGGTGTTCATGGCGTCATATGTTACAGTGAACTGTGAGCCTGGTTTTCCTCCATTTTCTTTCAGCTGCCCAACATGTTCTCTTTGCTTTTTTAACACTGTTATTGCTTAACCATGGGGATATTCTGTCTGTAAACTTCTTTTTTACCTTTAGTGGTGCAACAGTATTTAAAGTAGCTGACAGGGTGTTATTAAATTGCTTGACCATTTCATTTAGAGTGCAGTCACCACGAGGGGCGGACTGGGACAAAAAATCGGCCCGGGCATTTTGGACCAGACCGGCCCACCACATTCGATAACCCACACCTTTTCGGTCTTTTTGCTCTCTTAAATGTATGAGGGACGAAAAATGACAAAACAATAAATAAATGAATAAATAAATAAATACGCATATAAATATATAAATGCATAAATAATTAAATTAATAAATATTTCTACATTTATTTATTTATTTCTGTTTTTATTCATGCATTTATTTATTTATTTGTGTATTTATACATTTATTTATTTTTACATTTATTTATTTCTTTCTTTCTACATTTATTTATTCATTTGTGTATTTATATATTTATTTTTACATTTATTTATTTATACTATTATTTATTTCTACATTTATTCATTTACCGTGTGTGTAGTTGGACTACTGGAAGTAGTCGGTGGGTGCATGATTTACCACATCATTCGCCAGTGACCTTAAATCACTGACGATGGCTCTCAAAACACTTTCCATTGCGTTTTACACAGTAGCTAGTAGGGCATTAATGTAAACATCGACCCGTCGAAAGTACAAGAAACACCCACACACCCACACACACCCCCCCACACACACGGTCGGCGCTCCACTACAGCCTCCTCACCCCCACCGGTCGCCCGGTCGGCGCTCCACTACAACCCCTCCCTCCCTCCGGTTGGAGCCCCGCTAGCCCCCCCAAAAATCTCCCGGTGTTGACGGGTCGACGTAACGTCGACGACGTGGAAAAGTCTGGCGTTGTTAATGCCCTAGTAGCTAGCTAGTCCACTGCTATCCACTGCTACTGCCAGTCCAGGCAGTAGCAGTGGATAGGATCACACCCACAAACCAATCGTGCTTAAGACTAATGTAAGAACCGCCCACCTTATTAACATACGACACAGAAATACAGAAATAAATAAATGTGGAAATGTAGAAATACAGAAATAAATGTAGGAATAAATAAATAAATGTAGAAATAAATAAATAAATGTAGAAATAAAAGAAAGAATAAATAAATGAATAAATGTAGAAATAAATAAAAGTATAAATAAATAAATGTAAAAATAAATATATAAATACACAAATGAATAAATAAATGTAGAAATAAATAAATAAATGTAAAAATAAATAAATAAATAAATGTAAAAATAAATAAATAAATAAATAAATAAATGTATAAATACACAAATAAATAAATAAATGCATGAATAAAAACAGAAATAAATAAATAAATAAATGTAGAAATATTTATATTTTAATTATTTATGCATTTATATATTTATATGCATATTTATTCATTTATTTATTGTTTTGTCATTTTTCATCCCTCATAGGGTGAGTGGCTTCAGTTGCATGTTGAGTGAGTGCAAAGCTGTCCAGTATGTTCATGACCTCAGTGGCATTGGAGTCATTCTTTTTGTTGATATGAATATTCAGGTCTCCATTCATTATTAACCTGTCGTATCTAGTGATGGCAAGTGAGACCAGCTCTGTAAACTCCTGTAGAGATGCCAGTTGCCAGTCCTTGGCGCTTATCCACGTTTTTGTTTGGGTAAGGCATTCCAAGGGCATGTCGTAGGTTGGCACCGAGCAATCTAGAGCCTGTGATGTTGGGATGAACTCTGTCTGGTTTGAAGCGTTGTGTACAGTTCCAGAAGATATTGAAATTGTCAATGAACTTTATCCCATGAGTGAGGCACTCCGTGGCCAGCCATGTATTCAGGGCTAGGAGTCTGCTAAATGATTTGATTCCTTTACCAAGAGTTGGAATTGGTCCAGAGATGTACACATGTTGACAGTCGCTCACTTTTCCAAGTAGCATTTCCTTGACATTTCCTTCTTAGAATGTCAAAGGACCCGTGTGGATAATGATGTTGATGTCAATAAATCAATAAATCTTCACATCAACAGTTTCAAGCCTGGAAACTGGTGTATCAGGTTCTTTTGCAACAGGTTTAAATCAGGACACACTGAGCTCTCGGCAGCCAAAACAGTGGTATAACCAATCTTAAACACGACACAATGAGTACGTTTACATGCACACCATATTCCAGTTCGGGTCAATATTCCGGCTAAGGTAACTGCGCCGCGGCAACTGGAATATTCCGTTTACATGTTACTTGGCATGCCCCCGTATTTCGGTGTATTCCACTCTCTTACGTGACACTCAGCCGCGGGGGGCAGCAGCACGCTTATAAGCGTCTGGTCTGCCGGAAAAATAGACGAAGAAGTCTTCTTTTTCTTCTGTCTTTCATTAGCTGAAGGCAGACCGCAGTCTCCTGGCTCTTGTTGCGGTTCGCCATGCCGGTAACCATAGCAACAAAGACGCCACAGAATTCCTTGCTAGTTGAGCATGCGCAGTCGTGACTGAATATTCCGGTTCGGGGTATTTTCTGACTAAAGGGGCTTTCACATAGCGGGCGCTCAGCGCCGACCTTGGCAGCGTAGCCATTCATTGTGTATGTGGTCGCTGGGCTGTCCAGCGGCAGCGCTCTGCTCTGCGCTGCGCCCTCCTCGGCGCAGAGCAGAGCGCCGCCGCTGGACAGCGCGGTACCGCGGGTCAGGGCGCTGCGCCCAAGTTGGAAAATTTCAACTTGGGCGCTGCGCCCTGTGACGTCACCTCGGCGCACCCAATAGGAGAGAATAGTGGAATCGTGGCTGTCTCTCTGCGTCCAGAGCTGTGGGACAAAAGACTGCAGGCATACCGTGATATTGTCAAAAAAAAAAAAAAAGCCTAGGCATGGAGAGAAATATCCCACAGTTTAGGAGTACCAGGTGTGTTTAAAAATTGTCAGTGATATGATGTTTTTCCTTTCCACAATAGCCGATTTTTTTTTCTTTTTTCTGCAATTAAACACCAATACTGTTGTAAACTGAAGTAAATTATTTTCTAAACGGACAGGAGGTGTATGTATTTAGAAATCTAGATGATTGACATCATGCGATATGCACTACTCTTGAAAAGACAATGCAGTATAGTCATATATTTATTATAAAATCCCATGTGAAGTCACACACACAACAGGTAACTGTTCTTGCTGCTGCTCGTCTCCTCCTCCACCTCGTCCTCCTCAGAAGAACTGCTGCCAGAGCTGATCTTTGACTTGGTGACAGGTACATGGTGTATCCGAAGCTGCTGTGCTGTCCGCCAGAAAAAAGTGTGCCGGAACGGAAAACTACTTCTCAGCGTCTGTATCGGTCGCATAGCAACCATCGCCAAATACGCGCACAACGCGCATGCGTGCGCCCTACTCAGCGCCGTACTCAGCGCCCACTCTGCGCCAGTCTGCGCGGCACCCAGCGCTGTACCCAGCGCTGCGCGCCGCCCAAACCGCGTCCTATGTGAAAGCCCCTTAAGGTGTTTACAAGCCCCAATATTCCGGTTGGAACAGGCATATGCCAGGGGTCTTATTCGGAATTCTCTCCAACCGGAATATGACCTTAATCGGGTTCGGTGCGTGTTTACATGACACGTGCGCAACCGGAATATTGCGAATATTCTGGTTAATACAGGAATAAGGTGTGCATGTAAATGTGCTCAATGACTTAGCTGATATGATCTGCTGAAAACGTGAGGTATGACCCAACGTGATGTTCTGAGATATTTTTTTTTCCACAATTCAGTTTCGTTTTTCCACCTAACATTAGGTTTGGGGCTGTTTCTTGCTCCAGTATTTGGGTAAGCTACTCTGTGGTCAGAGCTAAACATGCATCTCCTGTTCTTCCCAGCACCAGGCTTGGGGCTTTTTCTCTCTTTTTCATTGGGTTAGCATTAGCCTGAATGCTAGTGGTGTGATCCCTGGTTATAACAGAGTCAATATTAGCCAGGATATCATACCTGTTTTGCACAGAGAGTTCTTGTGGTGGGGTGAGCACTGGTGTCCTCTTACTTGTCCTTATATGTGATTTCTTGCCTTTGGCCTGGACAACATCAGACCAGGTCCTGGCAGGAGTAGATGCTTTCGGCCTAGCACCAGTATGATGCCAGTAAGAGGCATCGGCTATCCATGGGAGTGTATCAGCCAGGTCCGTGCCAGTACACTCTGCATCTAGTGTAATCCTTTTGTCCTTGTGAGGAAGAGTCTGTGCCTGTTTGTTAGCATTTGGTAACTCTGAGATTTTGTTTAGCACAGAGATGTTAGCTGCCACAGAGTCAATAAATTGCTCACCCTCACGTATCTGATACAGACTTTCGATGTTTCTTTCAAGCTGGATGATCCTTTGGGTCAGTCACTCACACTCCATACAGCTGGATGGTTTGGTTTGGTTAAGAGACATGGCTGTTTATGTAAAGTTTCCCCAAATGCCTGAACATGGAGATAAATGAGCTATTTTCACGGCTGAGTCCTGATCTGAGTCGCAGCTCCGCGGTCTTTACTGGTGGTTATCTCTCGCTAGTTAGCTTTGGGTGCTAACAGGCTTAATCTGCTAGTAAGCCACAGTCACAAAGCACTGAGGAGGATGTAAAAGCACTGTGTGAGGAGAATACATTTTATTACAGAGTTACTCATAGTATTCAATTGTTTAATCGTTAGTACATGTAAACCTGAAAATATTAGATAACTTTTAATCTGAAAGTATAGTGTACACCGAAAAAACAAACTTGTAAGACTTGCTTGATAAAATCCTCCTAACAGTTTGCACCAACACTTTCCAAGTGAATTTTACCACTGTAATATCAAGAATCAAGTAAAATGTACTCAACATTCAACTTAACATTTGTAAAGATATGAAGTAAATGTTGCTTTTCTGTTTGACATTTTCAGTTACTTAGTTTTATCAAATTTATTATTAAATTTAATATTACTCAACATAATTATGTAAATGTTGCCAATTTTCTCTTAGTAGCTGTTACCAAATAAATGTCAATTTCCCAATGCATTTAATATACTTTTATCACAGACCACACAACTATAATGCAGTACAATTCACAGTTTAGTTTCTTAACACTGAACAACAGTTTCAAGTCTGGAAACTGGTGTATCAGGTTCTTTTGCAACAGGTTTAAATCAGGACACACTGAGCTCTCAGCAGCCAAAACATATAACAGTGGTATAACCGGTCTTAAACACGACACGATGACTTAGCTGCTGAAAACGTTAGGCATGACCCAACGTGACATTCTGAGTTGTTTTTTTCCACAGTTCAGTTTCCTGTTAGACGACTGAAGAAACCAGAAAATATCCACATTTAACAAGATGGAATTTTTCCTTTCTTCAATCCAACCAATCATTAAAATAGGTGGTGATTAATTCAGTAATTTATTCATAAATGATTAAATGTTGCAGATTTGTCACTAGTTATTACTAGATTTTTGTCAAAATTACCAAAGGAAATTTACGGGATTATAGGCATTTACACCATTGATGAGCATTCTGCCTCGCTTGGTGCCAGACATTGGTTTCAGCGTTACTGAAACTTAAGGGAGCTGTATGGAAAACCACATTAATCCAAAACATAAAAAACATATCTACGTTTTATGAGGAAATTCCTTTTTTTTTGTTTTTTTTTTTCCAAATGTGTGTATATGTTCCCAGAGGTGTTTAGCACTTGTTGGCCCCTTTGCCTTCACTCTGTGGTCCAGCTCACCCCAAACCATCTGGATTGGGTTCAGGTCCGGTGACTGTGGAGGCCAAGTCATCTGCCGCAGCACTCCATCACTCTCCTTCTTGGTCAAATAGCCCTTACACAGCCTGGAGGTGTGTTTGGGGTCATTGTCCTGTTGAAAAATAAATGATCGTCCAACTAAATGCAAACCGGATGGCATGGCATGTCGCTGCAGGATGCTGTGGTAGCCATGCTGGTTCAGTGTGCCTTCAATTTTGAATAAATCCCCAACAGTGTCACCAGCAAAACACCCCACACCATCACACCTCCTCCTCCATGCTTCACAGTGGGAACCAGGCATGTGGAATCCATCCGTTCACCTTTTCTGCGTCTCACAAAGACACGACGGGTGGAACCAAAGATCTCAAATTTGGACTCATCAGACCAAAGCACAGATTTCCACTGGTCTAATGTCCATTCCTTGTGTTTCTTGGCCCAAACAAATCTCTTCTGCTTGTTGCCTCTCCTTAGCAGTGGTTTCCTAGCAGCTGTTTGACCATGAAGGCCTGATTCGCGCAGTCTCCTCTTAACAGCTGTTCGAGAGATGGGTCTGCTGCTAGAACTCTGTGTGGCATTTATCTGGTCTCTGATCTGAGCTGCTGTTAACTTGCGATTTCTGAGGCTGGTGACTCGGATGAACTTGTCATTATGAGGCTGCAGATAACAGCTTCGCATCTCATCTCAATGCTGCGGTTCTGTGAACAGATTAAAAAGTGTCAATGCTGAACTATGATTCATAAATGAACCACAAAACAGCACATGGTCAAGGAGAATACTCATGCAGGCTGACAGGGGCACACTGAACTGGAAAAAACAAAACCTCAAATCTGATTTGACCAAATTCTGAGTCTGGTACAGCTCCACTCACCTGACTTAGTTTGTCCAGAATGGCCTCAGCTCAGTCCCAGGACACCTTCCTTGGCTTTCATTGGGGCAACAGGTTTTGCTGTATAGTGGTCAAGCTTGTACATGAAGATCTTCTCCAGGGAAACTGTAGTTATTCTCATGAATTCCTCCTTGATCTGAAATGACACAAGATTCACAAGGACAACATCTGGGCTTAACAGAAAATAACTGAAGGTAAATCATGTCTAGGGAATTTTAAACCCTGTAGATGGTAGAAGTCATTTCTCTTGGAGAGAAGCGCGTTTTAAGTTTATGATCATGTGTTCAGTCAGGAACAGCTCCTTTAATAATGTATTATATGAGAACAGTACATTAGAAAACAAATTATTATCACTACCCAGTGGTACAGATTCACCTACCTCCTCCCACTTGTCTTTAAATTACGCAATGAAAAATAGCCAAAAACAACAGCAATATATCATGCATACACGGGTTTCTACTTACGTGAATGACACTAATGCTGTAGTGTGAAACCAGTCACTCCTCCTGCCAGACCCTCAGATTACACTCTATTGGCTCATCCTGCATCAAATCCTTGGCCTGACATGTGATACCACAACTCACTTAACATGTGTCTCTGTTAACAGAAACACATGGTTGAGGAAGACTTCTACCTTTTACCTAACAAATCACAGATGAACTTACACTTGTTTGAGTAAAAGGAATGACTTAGGCTACATGACAAGACTGGACTCAGGAGAGACTTTTCACTTGGTTAAATGATTTAAGGGGAATTATTGGCAAGTTGGAATAAAATGTTATGTGTATTATGTAGTACATATTTCTATAGAAGATATAGAAAAAACTTTCGCCACACAAAAATAGATGGCTGGACCGGTTTTTCATCGTCAGCAAACAGCAAGCCAGCATGTTTCAAATTCATTTTGGTGCACTTTAATATCTTAACTTACTTAACTTACCCACTAAATAAATAACATAATCATCACCAACAAACTTAGTTATGGCTGGGTTCAGTTTGCACTTTATTGTCACATTTCTTCTTTCGTGCAACAAATTCAAAGTAATGTACATATCTCCACCCCTAAAAAGCTGTAGACCGCTCTGCTGTTTTGCATGAACTCAAGCCAAAGTGAGAACTCAAGAACTTATGTACAGAGCCCGCGCATTGTGTTCTGCGTCCTGATTGGCTAAGGGACTGTAGGCCATTGTCAATCAATCTCCTCCGTGCCGTGTCTCCTGTACAGTACAGAATGTGTTCAGCTTGCCAAATTTACATAAATCTTTGATCGCTAGCAGTGTGACTCTGAAGTGAAAAGTGAGAAAATGTTAATGCCTGTCTGAGAAAAGTCTATAAAGTGTGTAGTGAGGGGTTTTACAGCCTTAAAACATCTATAATAATTTGTAAAAAATAAAGCTGACTACTTCGCGGATTTCGCCTATTGCGGGTTATTTTTTAGAACTCCCGCAATTAACAAGGGGCCACTGTACTGCGAGTAATACTGCAATTGTTTGATTTGTAACTGGAATGTGATTACTGAATTTAGGAACATATTGTGTATGAATGTAACCCAGTAACGCAGTGCTTTGTAACGTGTTACCCACAACACTGCATTTATTTGAGACGTTAGTATGTTAAGCCTTTCCACTTAGGGGGACGTTCCATAAAGCATTTTAAGTGTTGAGACTTCATCTTTCAAATATTCCAAGCTGTCACACAACATGGTGTGTGACAGCTTGGAGCTCTCACCCAACAAGTCTAAACAGTTAAAGAAGAAAATGCCATTCATTTTGGAGAGACAGCATTGTAATGCAGTGCCAAGAAAAACTCTGAGGTGAAAGTAAAGACAGACAGCCTCACAACGGCATCTGTGTGTTTGTCTCTGTGTGTATATACAATATCAGTGGTTCTCAACCCAGTCAAGGGCAACATATTGTCATAACACCTTAATGAAATCAGGTGTGTTAAGAGCAGCGTTTTGAGTGACACTGCTGCGACTGTAACTAAGAATAATCCTTAAAATATTTATCATTTATCATTTATGACATTCAACCAGAAAACCACAGGACAATGAAAAACACACACACACACACACACACACACACACACACACACACATACACAGATAGTTGGGCAACAGTGAGAAAGTTATAGAGTGATATTAGTTGAATGATCAGCTGTGAGGATAATTTGCATAATCTGCAAATGGAGATGTACAAAGAGTACTGGTCTAGGTTGGATTTCCAATGCATCTTGGAAGCCTGCAGCGAGTGTTGACGCTCCAGTTTTTATGTGATTAGACACAGCTGAATGGCTATCTGATTACCAAAGACACATTTTATGTGCTAAACAGAAACTTCATCTCATCTTTTCTTGGCACTGGCCCTTGGGGAATTCCTCTTGCTATTATAAGCATTTCAAGTGTCTGAAAAATGCAAATGGGCCTTTTGATGTCAAGTTAACCCCAATGCATGTCATCTTGTGTAACTCAGAGATGTCTGAGATTGGACACAGAGAAACTTTAAAAACAAAACTTGATGCCGGCCTAATTACAAATGCTGGCGTAACGAATCAGCAGGTATTCCTGATTACCCGTAAAAACACAGCACTTAGCTCACAACTCAATCAATCAATCAATCACACTGACCTAAAATCCAACCACCATTGGATGTGAGTTCATTGTAAACAGGTTACCTGACATTTCAGTTCCATACTCTGATTCTGCAACAGCCAAGGGTTATTACAAGTCACCTGCTAACTTGTGATCCGTGTAAGGCACGATGATACAGGCCATGCAGGCAATAGGGTGGCCAATACTAACCACAGTGTAGCTTTGACCTGTGTAATATGACAAACCAACAAATCACCAACTTTTCGATTTGACTCTGACTTGTTCATAGCATTGTTGACGTTTTGTTTTGGAAGGCTTAGAAATTGTTATGTCACTCCATGACTTACTGACTTTTTCACAAATAAGGTAGTGGAGCCTCCCAGTGGTGACTTAAAACATTTTTATGGACAGTTTCTGGCAAGCAGAGCCCTGGCTGTTTGTAGGTGTTGGTGGAATATTGGTATTGGCTCAGATTGGCCTTGTTGACTGCCATTGGCCAATTGGCCAGTAACGCAGTTACATTCATCTATGGCAATGGCCATTATTTATCTGTCCATTTTTGTCCAGGGCTCGAGAGTAATGGTGCAACATCAACGAAAAAAATTGTTTGGGATGGACAAACATTATCGATGGGATGCCTCCTGCACTAAAGATTTTAGTATGTTTCATGCCTGCACCACATAATGCGAAACAGTATGAAGAGAGAGAAAGCCCACATTTGGAGGAAGGCATAGTGGTGGAGGGCAGGTGTGATGAAAACACATGGATTTATTGATAAATCCATGTGTCACGAGACACATGAGCAGAAGCCTGCCCAAATCAAATTCCCTGATCCAATTGTTTGCAGAACAGCTAAATACATTCTACAGCAGGTTTGATAACTCACAACACGAGAAATGAGAATCCCAGCACCCTCAGCCCCCCACACACTCCAGTCACAATAGCAAAAAGTAAAGTGGTCCATATTCTGTCCCAAATAAACCCAAGGAAATCATCAGGCCCAGACAAGAAATGTGCCACTCAACTCGGGGATGTCATGACCTAGCTCTTTCAGCTGCTTTTGGACTCGGGTTTTGTTCCTCACATATGGAAAGAATCATACCATTACCTAAAATCACAAAGGCTATGGCTCCCAAGGATTATAGACCAGTGGCATTAACATCTGTTCTGTGCAAGTGCATGGAGCGAGTGATGTGCGACCCTCTGACCTCTGCAAATGCAGACAAACTGGACCCACTCCAGTTTGCGTATAAAGCAAAGCGAGGGGTGGAAGATGCCTGCTTGACACTTCTGGACACTGTTATCAAAAACACGGACCACTCTCACTCGTGTTCAAGGATTTTATTTGTGGATTTCTCCGCTGCGTTCAACACAGTCAACATAAACACCTTATTAAATGGCCTCACTGAACTACAAGTCAACCCGGTACTGGTTAAATAGATCAGAGACTTCTTACAGGACAGATCACAGCATGTAATGGTCAATGGCAAAAGATCCACCAGCATTGTTTTAAACACAGGGGTCCCACAAGGCTGTGTTTTATCTCCTATCTTATTCTCCATCTATACAAACAAAATAACCTGCAATATGGACAGTGTGACACTTCTCAAATATGTGGATGACATGGCCTAGGTGGCTCACCTGACAGACTCCAACAGCCTGGCAGCATATCGCCAGCAGGTGGACTCACTTGCCACTCTCACTGAGGAGAGCTCCCTACATCAAAACATCTCTAAGACCAAAGAGCTATGCTGCTGCAGGAGAACTACATCTGGTGATGCAGCTCACACACTACTGGACCAATTGGAGATCAAAGGGCAGGAGGTGGAGCAGGTGGAGGCCTTCAGGTACCTGGGCATTTAGGTGGACAGAACATTGTCCTTTTCTGTCCATGTCGGATGCACCTATAAAAAGGCACAACAACGTTTTCTGTTGAGAAAACTGAGGAGTTTTAATGTAAGCAAAAACATTTTAACAGTTGTCTACAAATCACTCATTGAGTCAGTTCTCACATACAACATTGCATCCTGGTACAGCTTCCTTTCTGTTAAAGACAAATTCAAGCTGGTACGTGTCATAAATCAAGCAACTAAAATAACAGGCACCACAAAGGCTTCACTTTCAGACCTCCACACTCAGACAGAAAGCCACCATCATTCATGATCCTTCTCATCTGCTCCATAATTCATTTCAACTCCTCCCTTCAGGCCGACGTTACAGGGTCCCACCAGCAAGGACAAACATGAAAAAAAAAATCATTTATTTCAACAGCTATCAACATCATTAACAAGATGCAGTGAATTTTTTTGTGTATTTATCTTGCAGTCTGTGTTTTATGTTCTGACTGTCTATGTTTTAACTGCGTTAGATTTTATTTCATGAGAGTCACATCAAAGACAAATTTCCATTGCTTTGCAATGGACAATAAAGGTTTTCTGATTCTGATTCTAAACCAGGATGGCAAGCTCAAGTGAAGTGGTGTGGCTGGCTGGTGTAGCTGTAGACCAGGGGTGTCAAACTCGTGCCATGGAGGGCCAAGAGGCTGCAGGTTTTCATTCCAACCAAAAACTCCACCAGGTGATTTCACTGATCACCCTACCTCCAAACAGAGAGGCGGGACTAATCAGTGAAATCACCTGGTGGAGTTGTTGGTTGGAATGAAAACCTGCAGCCTCTTGGCCCTCCATGGCACGAGTTTGACACCTGTGCTGTAGACTATGCAGCAGAGTGAACAGTTCAATGATCCAGCAGAGACCGGTGGCTGGTGCAGGGTTGAAGTAGAAGACTGGTGACTACATGATGACAGCAGGTGTGCTGATGAAGATGGCCGGGAGCTGTGCAGGAAGAGAGAGACAGGGGGTCTGTCTCAATTGAAGGGCTAGATGACTACTAGGTCGCAGCCTACAGTGCCCACGTAGGAGGCGTCCGATGTAGGTGCCGATATCAAGTATACCGGAACTAAAAGTTTAGTGAATTGGGACGGTGTAGCCTGCGGAGGATTCCTACGTCATTATTATCGAGGCTTCCCGAAGCGCATTCGAATGATGCAGCGTAAAATGTCGAAGTAGGTTTCGGAGGTGTGTCAGTGAACACCTGTGCATGAAACAAAACAATAAGCAGCTTCAACGCTCTCAAGATGGACAACATTGATTCTGTAGTTTTATGTATTTTATTTTATTTTGTCTTCGTGAAGATGCAGAAAATTAAGATAATTGTTACACCTCACCTCAATTGCAACAGACTATGCCAATTAAAGTAATTGTACACATGGCTACATTGTAACGTACCTGATGCGCTGATGGTTGCTATGGAAATATCATGCAAAATGCCTATCTAGCTTATCTAACTAAACTTGCATTTACAGGCGTTGTTCAGATACAGTTATCAGCTAAACCGAATCTATGGTGGTAATTATATGCATGAAAACGTCATGATATAAACATTAAGACGGTCTAAAACATGCTTAATAATTCCAGCAATGGTGGCTGATCCAGAAATTCAACTGGACCGAAATGTACCCTGGGAAGTAGGCTGTGATGTTGGCCGCGAAGCATCGTGGAGGTGTATCCTGCAAATTAGTCAAAAAATAGGCTGGATCTGTCGGCTGCATTTGCAGGACCCCGCGCGGTAAAACTGAATTGGGACAGCACTTGTCCGTAAGCAGCCTACAAATACGGCCTAGGTAGTGTACAGCCTTTGAATTGGGACAGAGCCACTGACACACACACACACAGACACACACACACACACACACACACACACAAGGAGACAGGGAGAAAACACATGGCCAGACAGGGATCATGACACAGAGTGGGATTCCTTTTTAGTCATCGTTGTCGTCGTAGCAGCAGCCATAGTAGTTGTAGTAGTAGTAAGCCTGTCATTTAGAAAATGACAAAGTGGATTGACTGCATATCTAAAGCAGCTACAACTGGTGTGTTCCTAAGCATAAGCATTCATAAGCAAAGCTAAATTATTTTTTCATGTGCACATGTAGTCTTGCCAAACTGTTTTTGGTGAGAAACTGGATTTAAATGGGCTAAATTCGTTTGAAAGAGAAATTTGTGAGAGTAGGTAGTTGTATTGCGGGCTAAAAAGGCTTTTGAAACTTTTCACCAGTGCAATCTTTGTCATGTGAAAGACGGTTATAGTACAGTTTTTCCATAAATTTGTATGATTAAATTTGTGCTCATTCAAAGGCTGTATAATGAAGAAAAAAAGTAGTTTTAGCTACCAGCCAAGTTATTATTTTAAAGATCAGTATCAGTTCATAACTTCATTATCACTGCATCTCTAGTTTTTAGTGAGTAGAGGTGTGAAACTCAATTGCTCATTGTGAAAATGGGGCAAGTGCCCTCCACATGAACTATGTTGTTACCGCAGACAGAAGTCAAATGAAATCATAATTTAAAAGCACACCTGTCAGATGACGCCTGGCTGACAGGTGTGCTTGAAGGCAAAAAAAGATAGGCCCAAACATATATATTTGAAAGAAAGTTCCTTATCACAAGAAAAAGAAACTAGAGAATATAGCTATGAGCAGCATATACCTAGCACAGTGTAATGAAAAAAAAAAAAAAAAAAAACGGTAGTGTTCGCTGAATGAACTGTAAGGCATTGTGGGTATTGCAGTACACTTGGTTTGTAAATTCTGTCATGAACATGGCACAGGGAAAGCAGAACTCAAATGCACAACAAAGACCAGTGAAATCCAAAAAGCAGGTTTATTACCAGGCAGAGGTTGGTACACAGGCAGGCAATCAAAAACCAGGCAGAGGTGTCAAAAAACGTGAGGCAAAGGTAAGGTCAGAAAACAGGCAAGGTTCATACACTCAGAGACTATGACTGTGAGTAAAACACTGGTACATGAGCTAAGAGCTACAACAAACTGGCGACGAGACAAGACACAAAGGGGGAATATAAGCAGGACTAATGGGGAGTGATTAGACACAGGTGCAGGAGACACAATCAGGGATTCACCCTGCGTTCCAATACTCATACTATCATACTATTTAGTAGGGAAAAAAAAGATTTAGTGTGTCCCAATACATAGTATGTCAGATGCAGTATGCCAAGAGTACCAGGATGTTCTACTATATCCGGTCAGATTTCGCAGTATGGATTTCAGCATGCTGCTCTGGCCATTCTGACCCACAATCCTTTGTGCAGCGGACGTTACGTCGCACTTACTGAGCTGAGTGTACAAGCCACGCCCACATGCGGACGACAACAAAACGCACATATCTCACAAAACTCGCTCAGTGACAGCAGAAGCGACAAGATCAGAAATATGACAAAGGACAGCGCAGTGTGAAACAGCACCGGCATTTTGACAACAACATTCAAATGTGGCGGTACGGACGGCGGCGGAAGTGAGCGAGAGGGCCGGACTTCAGGGATGATGTATGTAGTGTGTCCCAATAGTATGCATATGCATGCATATTTCATAATAAACTACATACTTTGTAAGGGCAGCTGCAGTACATACTAAAAGTAAAAAGTATAAGTATGCGATTTGGAACGCAGGGCAGGTGAACACAGACGAGGAGGGGGACGGGCAGACAGGAACCTGGAACAGAGGTGGGGTGAGTGATCACAAAATAAAACAGGAAGTACAAGACATGAAATGTGAGGGAGAAAATAAAATACTTAACAGACAGTGAAACATGATAAATTCATGCATGTGCAGGATCTTGGACGCTAGAGGTGTCCAAGATCCTGTTGTGAACCCTTACCCTAACCCAACCATGCCATGACATGGTTGATGGTTCCAGGAAGGAAATGCCCCCATCCATAGGGCATGAGGCTGCCCTAAATGGTTTGATAAGGATGAAAATTATACAAATCAAGATGCTATGCCTTTCAAAGTCCCCCAGTTGTAACCCTGTTAAATACCTAGAGGAGGTTTTGGAGCAATGTATTGGATAGCATTTTCCATTCATCCACCATGCACTTCATGCTCACCTTACTGACATTCACACCTCTTAATTTGTTATTATTTGCTGACGTTACATTTTTATGATATAATTTGTCAAATACATACATTTGTTATTCCTTTTAAAATAGTGTATCTCCCTTTTTGTCATGACTTTGTGAGCCAGGCTGAGACAATGAGGATGAAAATTGTATAAATCAAGATGCTATGGCCTTCACAGTCCCCCAATCTCAACCCTATTAAACACCTAGTGGAGATTTTGGAGCAATGTATTGGATGGCGCCATTCACCACCATCATCAAAACACCAAATCAGGGAATTTATTTTGGAAGAATGGTGCTCTATCCCCCCCAGGAGAGTCCAGAGACTTGGGCTACCTATGCTAAGGAGTACTGAAGCAGTTCTGGCAGCTCATGGTGGCCCAACACCATACAGAGATAATTAATGTTAGTTTTTCCTTCTCATATTTGCAGTGGATGGATATAATCACAACTGTTGATGAGAAGTCAAAGCATGAATAGGATGGTCATTTAAGGTTGATTCAGGATTATAACTTGGATATATTTGCAAATGTTTCTCCCGGGTGATGATCACTGTGAAGGAATTTTCCCTGTAGCTGTGGGTCACATTTAGGCCCCTTTGAGCTGCACTGATAAGAGGTACTGTCTTGATGCTACCAAGGCCATAAGTCTGGGGCATGCCAGACATAGGGAGACAAGGCCAGGCAGATTAACACCTTTAATAATTAGGTAAGGATATCTCCTTCAAATAAATAAGCATCCCAGTGAGCAACCCTCAGAACTAGTGTGGTACTACACAGTGTTTGCACTTGTAGCGTTCCTACTCTCTTCTCCTCAACTGAGCATCAGTAAACATCCTTTGCGTAAGACATGACAGTCTCCTGAGATCTCCTTCACTCTGAGAGTTGATCAGAACCTCACTCATTTTCCATCATAACTGGTGTCTTGAACAGGATCCCAAGAAAAACAACTACTATGTGATTGGTAGGTGCAAAAGTTCTTTATTTGTCATACCATGTCAGTGTTTGACAGGATTTAAAAGAAACTGTGCAGAATGATTCAGTGGGGGGAGCATCTGATGCTTGAAAAGAGTCAGCGTTCTGTATCTGGGGACGTCCTGGCTGAATTTTTTGGGAGCACTGCTTGGGAGAAACCTCTCAGTGGATGCACCATATTGAGTTATAACAGACTAGAAATGGAAAATCCAAATTGGGCTTAAAACAAAGGTGAAAAGAGACTGGTGTAACCCAGAGTGTTTAATTTTTCATATAGCTCAGTTACCAAAACAGGTTCCCAAAATTAATACATCTGCTCCTACTGATCAAACAATTAGTGAGTACATGGCAATGTTATTGGCTAACACACCTGCATGAATTGTTGGCAGGCAAAAGGGGTGGAATTTGGATTTCCCTTTTGCTCCCTCATGTTTGAATGGACAAAGACTGAATGGCCTTATGTAAACATGACTAAGATGGCTAATTACTGGATCTTTAATTATGCTGCCATGGACATGTTTTGTGTGCTGCCACAGTACAAACAGCTCCCATACTCATAGAGTGGACTGAGGACATGTACACGGCATTCAGGGATCTTAGTGCTGCTCTCATTTCAGCACCTGCTCTAGAGCTGCCAGATTACAACCAGCCAATTCAGCTGCATGTCCATGAGAGGGAGGGGGCTTGGTACAGGTATCCTGGTGCAGAAACATAATTTAAATACCTCTGGTATTCAACATATGACAGCTACATACCACTCTGGTTATTAGGCTGTCATTAGATTTCTCATCGGGCCTGAAAATTAAGACCCTACCCTAACCGGGCCCTACTAGGCCAGCCCGAGGCCCTGCCCTACCCTACTAATTAGCCAAACCCTAGGCCTGACAGCCCGATAAAACTAAATTGGTGGAGAAATTGGCCACTCTGTCACTGTCTGATTTATGACTCTGCCGAGTCTGCCAGCACAGCAGGATACTGCTGCAACTGTCTCTCACTTGTTCGCGCTGCGCTCATGCAGCTGCCTGTCTGTCACTGAAAGTTTAGCCTCCAAATCCAATCTAATCTCTCACTTTCTCCAGTCACATAAAAGTGAAACGCCATAATCAATAACACAACACATAATTATATTTTTTATATACTAGGCAAAAAAAGTTCTGCACCGCTTTTTCAGTCTTTAATTTCTCCCCTTTATTTATACCCAATAGTGTTGTATCTTATACCGTTGTAAAGCATGATTTGTCCTCTTTCCAATGAGATACAACTTGTAAGGATCCTGCATTTCTGGAATGAGTGACACTGGTAATTGTGTGGGAAGTGACCAATTTTTTTTTTGACAAAATCCCCTGCAATATTTTTTCAGTTGATCATTTCTCTCATTTAACAGTACCGATTGGTGTTGTCTTTTATGTGTTTTAGAAAGCCTGATTAGTCCCCTTTTCAATGAGAAATAAGTTGTAAGGATTGGATATCGATTGGTATGACCAACATGGCTAAACATGCCGCCCCCACTCTATTGTAAAGGGGACTGGCATTCCAACAGTGTAACTCACAAATCCAATTGGTCTGATCACAGGGGAGAAATGATCAACTGAAAACACATTGAATGGGACTAATCAGGCTTTCTAATGGTATAAAGCACAACACCAATCGGTATTGTTAAATGAGAGAAATCAACTGAAAAAATATTGCAGGGGATTTGTCCAAAAAAAAAAAACAAAAAAAAAAACTGGTTGCTTCCCACACAATTACCGGCGTCACTCATTCCAGAAATGCAGGATCCTTACAAGTTGTATCTCATTAGAAAGAGGACAAATCAGGCTTTACAACGGTATAAGATACAACACTATTGGGTGTAAATAAAGAGGAGAAATTATAGACTGAAAAAGCAGTGCAGAACTTTTTTTGCCTAGTTTATTAAAAAAAAAAAAAACTCCCCCCCCCCCCCCCAACAGAACCAGAACCCGAAGCCCTACCTACCCGACCAATTCACATACATTTTAGGCCCTACCCCACCCGAAAATGTCGGGTAGGGTTGGGTTTGGGCAGAATTTGAGAACTCTAGCTGTCATTCTCTCCAATCCCCATATTTCTTTGAAGTGCTCACCCTCTCTAAACCTGGCTACTCTAATTTCTTTGGCTAATGAAGATGGAAACCATGACTGCAATACAGTAATTTAGACATGCTGACATCAATTTCAAATTCTGACATGATTCTATACACTGATAGAAGGCCTAATGGGAAGCCAATTAAAAATCAGACTGCAATCAATGAACCGGTTGCCATTCTTCTCCCTTCACTGCTTGCAATTGTCAAATGTGCTGCTCGTACGAATGTTACTGATCCTGTTTCAAGAGGAAATACACTGGCTGACACTTGTCATGACCTGGGGCCTGTACCATAAAGCTGGATTAACATACCCGGGGTTTCTCTTAGTTATCTGGCTTCACTCAACAATCCGGTTTCCAGATTTTCGGTACCACGAAGCCGGTTATCAATCCGCTAATTGAACCCAGGCTTTTCCAATCTACCTGAGCCACATACTTTACGACGGAAGAGCAGACAATAATCCTTAATAAATACGAGGAATATAAATCCATCATCCAGGCAAAAAGCAACACAGTTGCAGCTGCCAAAAGCCACAAGGAATGCCAGCCTACTTCCCCACCATGACGGCACGAGTAGATCTGACTATAGTAACATTTGTGTGTTCCATAAATGTGTTTATGAAATTTGTCGTTAAGGCATATGATTTGTCAAAACTGAACAAAAATGAGAACCCAAACGCACGACTCAAGAGTTATTTAATAAGAAAAAGTAGCAACACAAAACTCAATACAAAGTAACAACTGAAATTCACTATAACAAAGTAGCAACCAAAATCACTCTTAACAAGGAATACAAACAAAGGCAGGACAAAGTATCAAAAGAACCAGAAAGCAAAACTATGACAAAACAAAGTAGCAACGAAACCTAAAACTTAACTATGGTGAGCAAAGTAACAAAGAAATACAGAACCTGACGTGACGAAAGAACATGGACATGACCAAACAGGACATAGCAGGACGAACTCGCACAGGACAAAGGGAAACATGGACTATATATACACACACAAGGTAATGGGGAACAGGTGGAAACAATCAGGGCGTGGCAGACAATCAGACTAGTGGGAAACACACAAGGGGAAGGGCAAGTGACCTGACACAAGAGGAGAGTGGGATTTCAAAATAAAACAGGAAGTCACAAGACAAGACATAAACAACACATAGGGCTCTAGTTTCCCGGCGCAGCGCAGGGTGGCGCAGTGAGGCGCACCCCGCGCAGAGCTAGTTTCGACCAGCGCAACGCGCAAGGCGAACGGTTTCCAAGTTTCGCAGACGGATCTGCGCCGAGATGGGAGTGGCGGCGCAGCAGGGGGAGGTGTCGACAGATTCAGCTTGGCGCAGTGACAGTTTCGTGCCAAAAGGCTTCGCCGAGGTGCGCCAAAAGCTCGCCTCCTGAAACCACGTCTACTTTCGGCGCAAGGCGCAGCGTGGCTGGCGCAGTGGAAGTTTGGCTGACAGGCGGGCAGTGCGCACACGTCACCACAACCTCACAGATTGTCAGGCACAGTAACAATGCAATAAATACCCACAGAAACCACTATTCAATGCTATAATCTCAGTCAGCACATAAACGTATCTCCATATCGACTGTGCCATCACAACTGATGTCAGATCAAAGGAGATTGGCACCGTTTGGCAGCGTAATGGAAACCCAACCTGATCACCTGTCAGTCAAACATTGTGTCCCATACAGTGATGTCTTTGTTCCAGTTATGGTGTCTGGCGCTGCCCCTGTTAACTACACAGTTTTTCTTCCATATATATTTAAATATTCCACTCTGGGTTTTCATTATCCGGTAATCACCGGACTATGACTGGTAAAAAAAAAAAAAGTCTGGTAATTTTTAAATGTCCGGTGAAAATATTCACAATTTTATTAAAACAGTCAATTTCCACGTAATTTTATTTATAATTAAAAAAAAAAAATAGACTGCGTGATTCCTGTCTCCGGTGTACCAGAGGGAGAGAGAGGGTTTTTTCTGCAGAACCGGATCAAAACAGCGTAGCAAAGTCGCCTGGGGGAGAACAAGGTCACAAGACTGATGCGCATTGCAAGTTGCGGAGAGACACTTGAGACTTTTGATTTTAATTCAGCTGCTGAATTAAGTTTTTATTGCATCTATTTGATTTCAAGTTGGCAGCACGCCGCGTTATTAAAATGATATGAGCCCGTTTTTTTTTTTTGTTTGCAAATTGTAGTTGCAATTGTATGCAACGTTCATGTTAAAAGAGCACAGGCTTGTGCAATATTTATTTATTTATTTTAGACGTTACGCACGTGAGTCAATTGACGGCACTAATTTAATTTGATACAGCCTGCTTTTCAATAAAAAAGATTACGCTATAAATTGACATGCCTTGATATCATTCTTATATAGCCTGCATATAATTTTAAGCTCAGTAAATTCACATAATATTTGACCGGAATTTCAAACATTTGTCCGGTAAATTGAAAACCTGCCGGTCACGTTGTCCGGTGCCAATTTTTTCTAACGGAAACCCTGATTTGCCCTGCGATAGACTGGCGACCTGTCCAGGGTGTTTCCTTGCCTTCGCCCTATGAGCGCTGGGATAGGCTCCAGCACCCCCCCGCGACCCTAGTGAGGATAAGCGGTTTAGAAGATGAATGAATGAATGAAACCCTGATTCCACACATATCGAAAATGTAAAATGCATCGGTTCCTTGCCAGACATTGGGCGTTTAGAACAGCGAATGTAAAAGCTTCCATGAACCGGATTTTGTTTTAATCTCTAGTGTGTTGTTGCATCAGTAAGTGATGGAGTCGAAAGTTGCAAAACAAACATGTAGGCTATTTATATGAATATGGCGAGGATTATCCTTTGAGGTAAAAACATTCATTAAAAATGGGGGCTTCACAGTAAAATTTATATTTGCTCGTAAAAATCAATAACTTTAACAGACGGTGACAGAGCTGGAAAAAAAGAGATGCGAGGCAGGAAGGTAATGGAAAGACAGGGGACTCAGGAATTTAAGGATAGATGCATGGATGGATGGATGGGTGGTTAGATGGATGGGTGGATAGATGGATGGCAGGTAGCTCCAGCAACATTGCAGCAGCCAAGACTGGCCTCATCACTGTTCAGAGTGTGTGATGCGGCTGCTCTCTTCGTCCATGTCAAATGTGTAGACTACCACTACGCCTTCGCGCAGCGCATTTTAAAGGCGAGGACAGGGGCTCATTTGATTGGTTTAAAGTGAATCGGCTGTGTCAAACCCACACCACGCCTTCTCTCCTCCCTTGCGCCGGTAGGAGGAACGGCGCAGTAGATGCGCCAAGGCGCACGGCGTGCCAAACTTGCAAAATCCACTTGGCCACACCCAGTTGGCGCAGCTGTGCTGCGCCCGCGCCTCACCAGGTCTGCGAAACTAGAGCCCACAATTTCAAAGACATGACACAAGAAGAAAACCTAACAAAAGAAAACATAATAATTTCTAGGACATGACAATTTTAGCCTTATTATTTCAGATGCAACCCCAGTGGAGCAAAAAGAACGTGGGAGCAAATGAAAATAAGTATAAAAACATACTTCAAAGTGGTCAATACACTTACTATATCTTATACATGTAGCATATGTATATGAACGTGTTGTAGCCTATATAGTCTCCAACATGTACAAGCCTTTACTTCTTCACACTGTCTCTGTTGTAGGATGATCACAATGGGACCACAATGGGGTGGGGTGGGGGTGGGGGTGGGGGTCTCCCACTCAGCCTTAAGGCCGGATTACACTCCTGCAGAGGAACTGGCCCTCTCTAACAAAGAGGGTCAACCCTTGCTGGAGGGTATGGGGGTGGGGTGACATCAGACCCCGGTCGAAATGGCAGCTCTCACAGCACCTCATTTGTTCAGGGTGTGTCTCGGTGAGTCAGTGTTAAAACATTGGGTTGTTTATAGAACACAGTTATCCAATATTTTTACTGTGGGAGTGCAACATGTATTTTCTCAACAGTTGATAGTGAGACTCTCACTCTCACACTGCTGCCCCCACCCACAAAAACACTGCCCCATACAGAGGTAATAGTGAAATCAACCTGTCATATACATTTATATATGTCATCTGTGGTTGCTGATCATAGATTTGAGGGGGGATTTGTACTCAGGTGGAAGCCATTCATGATGAGGAGACGCTGTCTGCAGGCTCAGAAAGACTGTTGCTGGTACACTGTAGTCCATAATTAACACTTATATGCCGTTTTCCCTGTTTTAACACAGATCCAGTGTGGACACTGATGTATCTTTTATTTCTCACTAATGGTGGTGGTCTTCACATGGGACTAATGGGTGTCTTCAAGTGCTTGCTATCTTAAAATGAATTAGCTGCTATCATGTTTATTTCACAGGAAGAGGGAAATCCTCCAGACCCCAAGCCTGTGGCCTCCACCTCCAGACAGTCCACCAGGAGACAATCACAAGATGTAATTAACTTTAATTTAATGAGGATAGTCACTGCGACATTGACATTATTTTAAAGCCATCCATGCAAAGGAGCAGGGAATGCTGCCATGGTTCACAAGTGGTGGTAACCTCTCCATGGTGGTGACCCTTTAAGTGCATTTAGTACTTTAGGTTGAAGTTTCTCTACATTACTACGCTTCATTAAATTGTTACGCCTTATTGCATTCCTATTATTTTGTTGGAGTCTCTAATGTGCCATATTGTGTTACTAAAATTCTGATTTATTTCCATGTTGAAGTTGAAGTTTTACTACTATATTAGCTACCTCTATGAGTTTATTGTTTTACTCTGTGTAACATGTTAATTCACTTTGTCTCCTTGGAGGACAGCTATGACAAATTATGGTAAGATGATAGTATTTTTCTTGTTATTAAAGTTTTAAGGTTTATATAATACACTCCCCTCCAAAAGTACTGGAACAGTGAGGCCAATTCCTTTATTTTTGCTATAAACTGAAAACATTTGGGTTTGACATCAAAAGATGAATATGAGACAAGAGATCAGTATTTCAGCTTTCATTTCCAGGTATTTATTGGCCGCACTGTTCCAACACTTTTGGAGGGAGTATATATATAATGTGGTAGGTAGGCTTTTGGGCCTGGTAAGGCCACTAGCTCAGCCCCTTTCATGGGGATCCTCCCTCTGTTTTTCCCTCACTTGCAGGCACACACCTGGGGACTGTTGTCTCATTAAGAGCTGGTATATAGGTAGCACTCAGGTTTTCACTCTTGATGTATTTGGTCCTGTGTGTGTGGCTAGGGAAGAGACTAGTCTTCCAGAACGTATGTTTTAAGCTGACTCTGTCTTCACCTTGTTGAATACTTTTAAAGACTTTTATTGACCATTTTGACCTCTTTACTACAGGCACTGTAAGCAACCTGTTGGCCAAGCCCAGTAGAGGCGGCATAATCTGTTTGAAAGGTATGATCAGTGGCTTGTTTTAATGTGTTGGATAACAAATGGCAACAGGTGATTGTTAACATTGTATACATTTCACATATATATATATATATTTAGGTAGCTGTTGTGTGCTGGAGCCCACCACAGGAAAGGCACTGGGAGTTGTAAATCTATAGAGGTAAAAGTGACTTTGTAGTTTATTCACTTTTACATGTGTATGTATATATTGGCTGTGATGTATAACAATGGTTTATCATACTGCAGTTGCCTTGAACATCCTGAGATTGCTTTGGTTGAGGTAGCAGTGACTGGAACCAGATCTGGGTTGCCAGATACTGCATTGTTTGAGGTAATCAATCTAAAACTCTCAGTTAATTAGTTAGTCTTGAACAGAGGTGGCAAAAGTACTGACATTCTGTACGTAGAAGTAAAGATACTTGTGTGAGAAAAGACTCTGGTAAAAGTAGAAGTACCAATTCAACTTCTTTACTCAAGTGAAAGTAAGAAAGTACAGGCTCTGAAATGTACTTAAATACAAAAGTAAAAAGTAAAAATGATTTTTTTTTTTTTTTTTTACCATTAATGATACATATACCTTTTTGATAACTTTTTGATGAAAAAAAAGTTCAGGGCACACAAAACAGGAACATTTCCTCTTTTATTAACAACCTGCAAAGTGCTGGTACAGAGAGAATGAAAATCACGCAACATTCTAGTTTTGCTGCAAGCCCAGTTTCACACAATAATCAAGACTGAACTGACCAGAGGTCTTGAATGAGTTCCTTGATAACAGCTTTGGTACTCTCAATACTTAATATACTTAACGTATATGACTTTTAACAGATTTTTTCTTGCTTCTCTGACTCTGTTTTGTTGTCGGCTAACGTTATCTTCCCTGGCAACTGTCTTCCTCCATGTCTCCAGATTTCTCTATATGGTTCTTTTCCTTAACTGCTCATGCCCCGCGCCCTCTCTCCCTTTCCCTCTCTGTGCAGGGTTTCCTCCAGGATTTTTTGAAACTGTGGGGGAGGGCTTCAGCATTAATGTTAATAATTTTTACCACGGATCTTTTGTAGCACAGAGGAGATATGCTGCTCAAACACTCAGTATGTAGTGTTGGTGTATGTTTATGAGTTGTAGAACATAATAAATTATCTTGAAGGAATAGATGTTGACTCCAATAATTTAAAAATATGTTAAATTATTATTTGTTTTAAAAATGTAAATTACTTATCAAACAGACCTAACAATTCAACTACCAATGAATGAGCAGTAGTATGCATGTGAATGAAAAATAAGCCGAAGTGATACCTCTTCTCTGAATAGACAAGCTAAGCCAGTGTGCTGCTGTTAGCCAGTGAAAATACAGCGGAGTGGCAACTCTTCACTTTGTTTCACAATCTACACTACTCACAAAAGGTTAGGGATATTCGGCTTTCGGGTGAAATTTCAGGACGAACCTAAAATGCATTATAACCTTTACAGGTGAACTTAATGTGACCTTCTGTAAACTTTTGAATGCACATGTCCAACTGTTCAGTGTTTCAGTACTTTTTGCACAAGTTGCTGTTCTCTAACAAGGAGTATAACGGCAAAATTCACATCAGGTGTTTGATGCTCCAGCTCATCGAGGTCGTATCATTAGGGAACGGCTGCTGGAGACTGGGGTACCTCAAATGGAGTGGCCTGCACTTTCTCCAGACCTGAATCCCATAGAAAACCTATGGGATCAGCTGAGTCGCCGTGTAGAGGCTCGGAGCTCTGTACCCCAGAACCTCAATGTCCTGAGGGCCGCCCTTCAAGAAGAGTGGGATGCCATGCCTCAGCAGACAATAAGTCGACTTGTGAACAGCATGAGACGTCATTGTCAAGCTGTAATTGATGCTCAAGGGCACATGACAAGTTATTGACACTGACATTTTTTGTTGTGGTATATCCACCACTGTTGGCTTTTGTTTCAAGAAATTGTTTGAGATGAGGAAATCACCAGTGTATGCTTCTACTTAAATGCCCTACTTTCATGATATATCACTGTAGCGTGAACATTTTACATTTTCCATAAATTTCACCCAAAAGCCAAATATCCCTAACTTTTTGTGAGTAGTGTATGTCAGTGCGCTGCTGTAGCCTGGAAAGTTTCTCTGCCTTTTGTTCTCGTACGGTGCCGGTGCAGGTGTTGTAATGTTTTTCTTGGTGGTAATGAGCCCGCCCGCCCCCACCAAAAAGAGAGAGAGGGAGAGAGAAGTAACGAGCCTGTTTTGACAATGTAAGGAGTAAAAAGTACAGATATTTGTGTTCAAATGTAGGGAGTAAAAGTAAAAAGTCGGCAGAAAATTAAATACTCAAGTAAAGTACAGATACCTGAAAAATCTACTTAACGTAGTATTTCTACTTCGTTACTTCCCACCTCTGATCTTGAATTACATGTACTAACTGGGTTTTCTAATCTGCTTTGTCATTTTAGGGGTTATAGCCACTGCTGTTTTGCCTGTATTCTACTACATTGCCATTTATGTTGTGTGTTTAAAGTTGTACTGGGCCCAGCTGGTATGGGGTTGGACATGACAAATGTTGATGCCAGCAGTTGCTAATGTTAATGTTTTTGTATTTTTTTCTATTGCGCGTGCAAATCTCAGTTCTTTACTCTGTTTTCCTTTTTTTATAGAGGTCCTGCCAGATGAGTAGGGTGGTGCACTGGAGGTGCCCCTCTCCCTTTCACTGCATGTGGTGTGCCGTGGCTACGTGTGGACTTGTAATCTTCACTATTGTGTGTTTTTGCTGTGTGTAAGTGATAGCACTTGTGTGTGTGTGTGTGTGTGTGTGTGTGTGTGGTGTGCGGGTCCCCCCTGGTAGCACTTAAGGGTGCACCCCCGCATCTCTGGCGCCCTCAGGGTTTGGAGGTGTTTTAATTGCATTAATTGTCTATCGTCTTTTTAGCGCCGGGCAAGTTGACATCAACATTTATCTTTTACAGCTTGTCTATATTTTGTGGTGATGAATAAACTGTCCAAGAAACCCATGTTTTTAACTAGTGTTTAATAAACCGTCCACCAGCCAAAATCCATGTCTCTGTTACTATCTGTGGGGAAACCCGTTAGTCTTTCTTGGGGGTTTAACCTCAGGTGGCGTGTCAACTAAACTAGCCTCATTATTGGGCCCCTCGGTTACAATAATAAATATTTTCAGTATTAGCATTTAACCATTTTTGTTTTTTAGTATTCACTCACACTATTAAATCAGTGTTTTATGTTAGTAAATTTCACTTGTAACCATTATTCTTGATGTATTGTGTGCTGCTTCTGTTGCTGTTTTGTAGGTAGTTTTGACCTCAGGGAGATTCTGTGCAGGAATTTTCTCTGTGGCTGTAGGTCACATTTAGGCCCTTTTGAGCTGCATTGATAAGATGTTTATTTTCTCCTTGCTACCAAGGCCAGAGGTCTGGGGCATGCCAGACAAGGCCAGGCAGATTGGTGCCTTTCATGAAGACAGAGCTGTCAACCTCTAACATACTTGGGTAAGATATCTGCTTCAGTAAGGAATGCTGGTGAGCAACCCTCAGAATTGGTGTGGAACTACTGTACGCAGCGTTCACACTTCACACACTCTCTGAGCATCAATAAACATCCATGCATAAGATGTGACAGTCTCTGGAGATCTCCTTCACTCTGAGAGCTAACCAGAACCTTGCTCGTTTTCCATCACAATCACTGCGTTGATTGGTCCTCAATGAATTTGCAAATGCCCATCCAGGATTATAATCACATTGTGGTCATGGATAGACTTGCCAATACTGATCTGGGATGTTCATCATCATCATCCTGGATACTGTTGCTGATATTTTACGTCTTTGTTGTCCCCATGAGGAAGTTTTCACTTTTGGATGACAAATAAAAACATAAATATGACGTGATCTGTAACTGGCAGTAACCATAGGCGGAAATCCCGGGGGGACAAGACCCCTCCACTCATAAAGTTGCCCGCCCCACCCCCTACCCCCCCAGAAAAACACTGTTAACACTAATAAATAATTTTGAATAATATAGTAATATTCAACTAAAGCACAATGCAAGCGGTGCTAATTATGAATGTAAAATAGTGTTAAAAATTTATGATCCCTCCCCCCCATGCCTCAAAGTGGTTTGGTCCACATCCTACTCCCTGCAGAGCAGCAGCTCTGTAACTTTCAGTCAGTCCGTCATCCTGAGAGGCAGCAGCCTGAGTCATTTATCACACCACTTGTTCACCAAGCACAAGGCTGTAATATGAAAAGTGATATATTTCCCCTGCTTGGTCCAAAACCTGCCTCTTTCAGCGAACTGTTTAAGCTAATAGCTAATGATTGTTTACAGGCTCTAGCGAGTGCATGACAGTGAGGGAGAGAGAGGACAGACCACAGGAGGAGCAAATACTGAGCTTTTAATTCTTTCAGTCTGTCAGGATATTAATGTCAGAAATACTTCATATTTTACTGATATTTTGAGTTTGTCTCTAGATATATATATATATATATATATATTTTTTTTTTTTTGCATTTTAAGTTGCATTATGGGACACTACAGCACAAACATATATTGTATGTCACTAATTGATGCCATATCTTGCTTTGTTTTTTGTTGACGCTACAATAAATATGTTTTTTGAAGAAAAGTTTGACGTAGTTGGATTATTCAAGGTATTTCCTCTAGTTTTAGAGCTTATTTTGAGTTTCTAGTGCTTGTAAAGCTACTTTGACAGACTGTAGTGTAAGTAGAACAGTGAGCCCCCCCTCCCCCACCCCTAATAATGAAATGGGATTTTCACCCCTGAGTAATACCAAAAAAACTTGACATGGGTCTTTAAAACTTTCGTATTCAAACACAAAATGAATGTGAAATTCATGTAAATATGATAAAGGGGGATCATTCAGACAACAAATTCTATGAGTTTTAAAGACAAAAAGAGGATATTAAATATTGCACAAGATGTGAACTTTAAAAAAAAAAAAAGTTGCAGAGCTATGAAGTAATAGAGGATCATGCAAGAATGCTGAACCAACACAACTGGCATCATCTACTCTAAATCCAGCAAAATCTTTCAGAACTGCATCTCTGTTGAGGGAAAAGAGTTGGGGAAAATTTTATTAATTTTAAATTTTATTAGTAAGTTACACTCATTGCATGCATTTTTTGCACAAAATATAAAAGTAAAGGATGCACAGTCTACATTTACAGAGCAAGCACAGTCCATTCTACTTGACTGTGTGCATAACAAAATGAAAAATTCATGAGAAGTGCAACAATTTTGTTATGTGTGTGTATATATATATATACACTATATTACCAAAAGTATTCGCTCACCTGCCTTTACTCATACTATGAACTGAAGTGCCATCCCATTCCTAACCCATAGAGTTCAATATGATGTCGGTCCACCTTTTGCAGCTATTACAGCTTCAACTCTTCTGGGAAGACTGTCCACAAGGTTGAGGAGAGTGTTTATAGGAATTTTTGACCATTCTTCCAAAAGCGCATTGGTGAGGTCACACACTGATGTTGGTCGAGAAGGCCTGGCTCTCAGTCTCCGCTCTAATTCATCCCAAAGGTGTTCTATCGGGTTCAGGTCAGGACTCTGTGCAGGCCAGTCAAGTTCATCCACACCAGACTCTGTCATCCATGTCTTTATGGACCTTGCTTTGTGCACTGGTGCACAGTCATGTTGGAAGAGGAAGGGGCCCGCTCCAAACTGTTCCCACAAGGTTGGGAGCATGGAATTGTCCAAAATGTTTTGGTATCCTGAAGCATTCAAAGTTCCTTTCACTGGAACTAAGGGGCCAAGCCCAGCTCCTGAAAAACAACCCCACACCATAATTCCTCCTCCACCAAATTTCACAGTCGGCACAATGCAGTCTGAAATGTACCGTTCTCCTGGCAACCTCCAAACCCAGACTCATCCATCAGATTGCCAGATGGAAAAGCGTGATTCATCACTCCAGAGAACGCGTCTCCACTGCTCTAGAGGCCAGTGGCGGCGTGCTTTACACCATTGCATCCGACGCTTTGCATTGCACTTGGTGATGCGTGGCTTGGCTGCAGCTGCTCGGCCATGGAAACCCATTCCATGAAGCTCTCTGCGTACTGTACTTGGGCTAATCTGAAGGTCACATGAAGTTTGTAGCTCTGTAGCAATTGACTGTGCAGAAAGTCGGCGACCTCTTTGCAGTATGCGCTTCAGCATCCGCTGACCCCTCTCCGTCACTTTACGTGGCCTACCACTTCGTGGCTGAGTTGCTGTTGTTCCAAACGCTTCCATTTTGTTATAATAGAGCTGACAGTTGACTGTGGAATATTTAGGAGCGAGGAAATTTCACGACTGGATTTGTTGCACAGGTGGCATCCTATGACAGTTCCACGCTGGAATTCACTGAGCTCCTGAGAGTGGCCCATTCTTTCACAAATGTCTTGTTTCACAGTCTGCATGCCTGAGTGCTTGATTTTATACACCTGTGGCCAGGCCAAGTGATTAGGACACCTGATTCTGATCATTTGAATGGGTGAGCGAAAACTTTTGGTAATATAGTGTATATATATGTATATATATATATATATATACATACACACACACACACACACACACACACGCACGCGCACACATATATATATATATATATATATATATATTGATGTGACTTACACTGCAAAATTTTCCACTGTGAATTCACAATAAATTACTGGATAAGTTTTGCATGACTTTCACGGTAAGGATTACAGCAATATACTGTGAAATGTACTCACAGCAATTTACTGTAATTTCACATCTGTGATATTACAATGCATTGTTGTAAAAGCACAACTGTGTACAGTAACTTCACAGCTTCAATGACAAAGCAATTACTGTGATATTACAGTACATTACTGGGGAATTACAACCTTTTGCTGTACATCATTACAACAAGGCCCTGTACTTTTACAATGTGTACTGTGAAAGTAATGCACAAGTTGACAGTAATTTACTGTGAATTTACTGTAATTAATTAATTTAATGTATACTGTGGAAATCATGCAAAAATTGGCCAGTAATTTACTGTGAAAGTAATGCAGATGAAGTTTCCATTTACTGTGAATTTACAATCATTGTACAATTAACACACCAACACACAACTCTGAGGTAAAGTCAATACCAGCTCAATGGCATATTTATTTACAAATAAAGGGTTATTCAACATAAATGCCAAGAAATTCAAGAATTCAAGAAATTCAACTTCCTAGTCCTAGTCAAACTTTTTAAAGCCATCTTACTGTGCAGAAACTGTGCAGAAACTTGCCATTCAACTACCCAGCTGTGTCACAATAGATACACACGGCGTAGTGTCATCAGCGCGTCATAGCTGGGGGGTGGAGTCACCTGGGTGGAAAACATTGGTTCGCTCTCATTGATTCCCATTCATTTAGCGCGATTTTTGAATCCTATTTTCTAGTAAAATAGAGATTTTCAAATGAATATCAATGGCTTACATTAACTCTTTGTTGCCAGTCGACAAAGAGCGCTACCTGTCAAAGCTGACAAAAATCGGAATCGATCGTTGTCCCTATATTCTTAAGGACTGGACAGATGATCCAACCCAATGGCCTCCGGTCACATGCGGAGATATTTACAGCTACCTGATTGAGTCGCCTGGTAAGAGACATTATTACATTTTCTACAGCTATGTTCAATTAAACTTACCTTAATATCAAACAGCAAGAGCCAGTAATGAATTAATCATGTTTATGGAGCTCATTTGAGTGAATTACAGGTAGGCTAGTTGTTTTGACACATGAGCTGACCAATACAGATGTTTGCTAATGACCACCTCTAGTCGTTTTTTTCTTCGTAAGACTCAGTGGCGGTTCTGCCTATGTTGCCGCCCTAGCCGAAATTACTGGCTTGCGCCCTTCCATGTTACTACTCCTACCGACCTGACTGGGTGGGCGCACTACCGGCTGGTGCTGCGGCACAATAACCTATCAATAATCAAGAGCATCAGTAACGTTCTATTCGTCACTCATACAGGTACAAGAAGCAAAATGCATTTTTGAAGTTTACAAACTTGACCGGTAAAAAAGTGGAGACCGCAGACCCAAACATGTGGTGTGGTCGGGTTCCACAGACGGCCAGATTTATCCTCACAGCGGATGGCTTGCAAACACTTTGTCCTTCTAATGGGCTCTGTTTTTATATTTGGCAAATGTATGAACTTTAATTCCGGATTTTTTGCGAAATTCGATGTGCAAAACGTAACACAGCAGCTCTTAACCATTGTCCGCTCGTTGTTTTCAGTGGTCGCTAAGGCTTTGTTTTCCACCCAGGCTAAAACCGGATGTGATGTTTGTGGGCGTTCCCGTCTAGCTCCGTGTGTATCTATAACAGTAAGAGGATGGGAATGAGGCCTACATGGCAAGGTAAGAGAGGAAGGGAGAGAGCGATGAAGGGATGTCGTGAAGGGCTCAGGCGCTCCTCTCAGTCTCAAACATTCTATAATCCACACGCAACAGCGTTGTACAAAAATCTTGTAGTGCAAAGTTGTCTTGAAAAAAAAGTACAAAAAGAACTACTCAAAACTGAGCCTGACAGCTGCTGCAGCAAAAAACAAACAAACAAACAAACAAAAAAAAAACTATGATGCCCACTCAAAGTCCATTAGTTTCCTCAAAAGGTGCTCATATGAGGGTTCATTGTTGTCCTTCCTGGTCTTTGGGCCTCTTTCAGGATTGATGCCCAAGAAGTACCTGTTAATAAGCAAAGATAGTTTCAGTTTTAAATAGACTTATGTATTGCAGGCAGCATTTATCAAGTTGAGTCATCATCCTTCATAATCTTATCATATGCACACTCAACAGTTCAGCAAAAACATAATGTAAGTAAGTAATAATAAGATCGGCTGTGGTAAATAGCAAACGCTAACGTTAGCTAGCTAGCGTTAGCTAGCCTATATCAGACCACACAGGCAAATGCTACAGCTAGCTAACGTTAGCTAGTTAGCTAATAGTGCTAATATCATTTAAAATACCATGGGTGTTCTGCAAACAGACGTTATGCATGCATCTCACCTTCTCCATTCAGCCCAGAAGAGAAGAGGGAAATGGCCTCTTCAGGTTAAGTGCTGAGTTTGGTTATGTCATGTGACTTACCAGAGAATATTTGAATACAAAATTTCACTGTAATAATACTGCTGAATGCTGTGAAATCCTTGCATTTTTTTTCTTACTGTGTTGCTGTGATATTACAGACCTTGTTGTGATATAACAGGGGTGTTTTGATTGCAGGATTTTACTGTGCTGTAAATCCAAGGATACTGTAGTTTTTATAGGTATTCATTGGGATATTACAGGGAAACTTAATTACAACAAGTTACTGTAAAATAATACTGTTAATTATTGTGAAATGCTGGTAATTTATTACAGTGTAGTAATCATAGTGACTTTTTTAAAAAAAAATTATAAAATTGTAAATATATATAAAAATGTATAATATTTATAAAGGCTGAGCAAACACCATCTACAGTGATGATGATAGAGGTGGGCAAAAATACACCAAAACATACTTTAAAACAAAATTTTAGTAACAAAATAAACAACAAAATAATGCGACCAAAAAACTTACCAAAATACAATACTGTATACTGAAAATACAATAAACACATGGGAGGAGTGAGTGGGGCAGCTTTCCATCATTGGTTTACACACCTTCACTGATTTTGTTCACTGTTTTTATTTATCATTATATTATTTATTATTTTTGCCCCACATCTGCTGCAGCCTGTGCATCTGACTTGTGCACTGCCACGCCACAAATGACACAATAACATCCATTATATCAGAAACAATATTGCTTGCACTGTAGCTATCAACGTGGTGTTTGATGATTTATCGTGGTTATTGTTTAACCGGTTTGGTGTGGTGAAGGTTTGGCCCTGCAGGCAAGGAAACTTTCCAATTGCCATTAAAACCTATTCACAAAAAAAAAACACAAAACAAAAAAAGGTGATTTGTTGTTGTTTTTTAACGACTGAAACTCTGATATTCTGATATTAATCTGATATTAAGCCTCTCTTTGAACTGGCTTAAAAATGTTAACATTTATTCACAGAAAAAAAACTTTATTTCAATTTCAGAATTAAGAAAACACTCATGTGGAAATTAAGTACAAAACCCTTTGATATATGGAGTTGACATTTTAGGCATACTAAACTCTTCTCTGTGTCTGTTCACTACAAACCCAGGCCCATCTGATGCACATAAAAGATAATGAACTCTGTGGGGATAAGGAAAGCGACATCAGGCCCTCATATATGCAGGCTCCAAATAATAGATTATGTAATGAAGTTCAGCTGATTGCTGAGTGTAGAATGAATGTCAACATCAGAATTGGGTGGGGAGTGTCTGGTGTGAATGTAGAGAAACCGATTATGTGAAATAAACACTTTCAACAGCTTAACTATAGTTAGGCCTCTTTCACAGAGTGCTTCTGCACAAAAGTGAACTCAGTGGGATACATGCAACACTAACACACACACACACACACACACACACACACACACACACACACACACACACACACACACACACACACACATTAAATCAGTGAGTCATCTGTGTACCAGTTTGCCTTCTTTTATATGTTGGGGCAGCAGTAAATCTCCAACAGGGGGCACATGCAGCAGCCATCTTGACCAGGACATGGACTTGGTTTGTTTGGATGCACATGTCAAATGAGTGACTGTGTTTGATAAGAGGTTCTCCCCCCAACAATCAGAAAGCACTTGAGTGATAATGGCTGATGTTGGCCCCCATCTTTATGGAGCCTTTCCCCTGTTTGTTTTCAGCAGCCAGTGAAAGCATTGCTCAATGGACTGGCAAACAGAAATATTGCTGGCTGATGGTGCTTTCAGGCCACCTCTGTGCATAATTAAACCCAGAAAAAGTCCTTTATTAAACCCAGAAGAGGGGGAATGGAGTCCAAGTTATGCAGAGTCTATGTGCAAGACATAAGGGTAATCTTCTGCTTCAGATTCTGTGATGGAGCACATGGTTGTCTCCTTGTCCTCTGAGAGGTTGTTGTCCACATCTTGGACACCAGGGATTATGTTCCCTGTTAGGCACAAGCTCCTCCACAGGGTCCACGTCCATCAGGAGGTGTGGAAGCCACGATGCTGATGTCAGGAACTGGAGCAGACTGAGATTTTGGGGCCTGAGGCAAACACAGTCATGGGGTCCTCCACATCTTTTGCTCTCCCCATCAGTCTTTATTTATCTAAAAAGACCTTCTCTTCAGCAGTCCTCACACAGTTGAGCGTTAAAGTACAGCAGTGATGTCCCGTATTCCAGTCTGATTGATCTGTCTGGTGAATTGTGACGATAAAGCTTAGCGAAGCTGAAAAATGTGAGTTTCTGCACCCGTGCTCAGCCATAGTGAGGTCCTGCTGCAAACAGGCTCCACTGTCAGGAAAACCTTCGCTGCCAGACCGTACTATTATGCCTCCCACCAGAGTGAAGCAAAGGAAGGGAAGAGTTCTCTCTCCAACTTTGTTTCCAGATACAAAAAAAAAAAAAAAAAAAGGGGGGGGGGGGGGGGGGGGGGGGGGGGGGGGGGGGGGGTTCCCCCTTGAAATTCTTATATTTCCCAAAATGTCCCCCTTAACTACAATATAATGGAGAGTGTGTTATGCGTCAGTCCATGCCCTGTTTCAACTGGTTGCTTTGTAAGTGTGGGTCAAAGAAGAAGTCACACTATCTGATTGTGGACCCAAATTTCTGACAAATTTCTGAAGTTTAACTCAGCCTGTCTTTGAATCGGTTGAAAAATGTTAACATTTATTCACAGAAAACTTTTTTCTGTCGATTTCTGAATTAAAAAAGGCAACACACCTGTGGAAATTAAGTACAAAACCCTTTGGTATATGGAGTTGACCTTTTAGGCATACTAAACTCTTCTTTGTGTCTGTTCACTACGAATCCAGGCCCATCTTATGCACATAATAGATAATGAACTCTGTGGGGATAAGGAAAGCGACATACTCAGGCCCCTGTATATGCAGGCTCCAAATAATGCTTTATGTAGTGAAGGTCAGTTGATTGCCAGATTATGTGCAATAAACACTTTCAACAGCTTAACTATAGTTAGGCCTCTTTCACAGAGTGCTTCAGTGGGATACATGCAACACTAACACACACACACACACACACACACACACACACACACACACACACACACACACACACACACACACATTAAATCAGTGAGTCATCTGTGTACCAGTTTGCCTTCTTTTATATGTTGGGGCAGCAGTAAATTTCCAACAGGGGACACATGCAGCAGCCATCTTGACCAGGACATGGACTTGGTTTGTTTGGATGCACATGTCAAATGAGTGACTGTGTTTGATAAGAGGTTCTCCCCCCAACAATCAGAAAGCACTTGAGTGATAATGGCCGATGTTGGCCCCCATCTTTATGGAGCCTTTCTCCTGTTTGTTTTCAGCAAAGCATTGCTCAATGGACTGGCAAACAGAAATATTGCTGGCTGATGGTGCTTTCAGGCCACCTCTGTGCATAATTAAACCCAGAAAAAGTCCTTTATTAAACCCAGAAAAGGAGGAATGGAGTCCAAGTTATGCATTGTCAAAGTCTATGAGCAAGACATAAGATGGAGCACATGGTTGTCTCCTTGTTGTCCACATCTGGGACACCAGGGATTATGTTCCTTGTTAGGCAAAGGCTCCTCCACAGGGCCCATGTCCATCAGGAGGTGTGGAAGCCTCGCACTATGCTTTTCTAGAAATCCTAGTGTATTGGTAAAATCATTTTTTATCATTCCTATAGGTTTTATATACTAGGTGATAATAGTAATCGTATTGCTTTTTTCCCCTAGCAGTAGCATCTACCAATGGTAGAGCACGTTTACAGAGTAGAGCAATTTTGCACACACTAAATCGGCATACAGAGAGTAAGATATACACTACAAATGTGGATTACTATTTGATCCTTAATACCATTTTTTTTATTATATTCACAAACCTTGGTGTCTATTTAAATGTAAAATGTCCACATCCACAGAGGCATAAAAAACTGTTTTTTCTGAAGGCGATTAGGGCTAAAACCGAAAGTGTGGAGGTGGCCAACAAGCTAAACAGGATACAGATGTGACAGAGTGGTAAGGGAGAAACCAATGGCGCTACACTTAGAATTGCACTCAAAGACTTCAGGGTTAAAATGCCAATATGCTGTTAGCAGCCTGGACATTCAAATTTGCACAAGTTCGTTTACCAACAGACACGTGATTCCAAAATGCAAAGTTTTATTTATTGATAAGTTAGTGCAAGAGCCTGGAAGATGCTTTAAAAAACTGCAAACTCAACCTGAATTGGTGCCCAGTGCCTTAACTCACAGCATGCAGGGAAGGGACCTCACCCAAGTGGCTGACTCCACCTGGCGGCACTCAGCAAAACCTATAAAAAGCACTAAACAATCACAAAAATACAAAAATATAAAAAGAAACAGCAGGTATACCAGTGGTTTACAGTCAGCAACACAGTATATAGTTAGGCCCACTTAGACAACCCTAATGGGGAGGCTACAATTTGTCAAAGACAAATACTACACAGAGTGTTGATAATTACTACCGGGAGGCAAAAACAGCAGCTGCAGGAACCTATTAACACACACATAATAGGTTATCCTACAGCACTACAATAAGTGAGTCAGTATTTACCTCAGGTGCTACAAAGCACCCTACTTACCAATTTGAGTCAGTAGGACTGACCCATTACCTCAGCTGAAGGGAATTCAGCCTACTTTCTGTACCCAACTAAAGTGCACAGCGGAGAGAAAGCTGCCTATAGAAAACACACATTAGTGCCATATCAGACAAACAAAACTCTGAAGCCAGACACCATAACCTACCTTGAACTGACAAACCACAGCAGTAAAGTTAACACAAGACAGATTAGGAACCAGTGAAGATCAAGTTCACCTGTAAAGTGATGAAGAAGTGGCACTCCAAAATAAAATAAAGACCAGGCTCAAGGTTCCATTCCAAAGATTGTAATGCTGAAGGGTTTCGGCTGGAACCTTCATCAGAGCATAATGAAGATTAGGAACCAGTGGTGCATGCTGGCTGCTAAACTAGCCCCTTTATATACACTGCAGTGAGCTGCAAATTGGGAAATTTGTCCGTGGGTGGAGCTGCTACCTCAGCACACCTAGAATAGAATAGATCTTTATTGTCATTGTCACAAGTACAACGAAATTTACCTACCTACCAATGTCGCATTCAGGGGCAGGTGAGGAGTGGGATTCCAGAAACCTATGAGTGCCATTTTCTCTGTCACACAGCATTTGTACTAAACTTGTGTAGTCTATCTACATATAATGATATCTTATTTACAGATGTGCTTATGGGTGTTTTCTAATTTCATGCAACAGGCCCGTGAATGTCATGTTACCAAGAGCAGAGCTGCAGTTAGCGATATCCGTGCAGTTGAGGCACTCCTCAGAGAAGCAAATGAAACAGCATGGCTGAGTTTTACCACAGTGTCAGTGTGAACGACAGGGCCAGTACACCCATAACAGACCATATTTTGTAGTTAGGTTATTCACTGTGTTTACCTGAAGATTTTCCTGGTGATATTCTCCCTACAACACCTGTGTGTCTGAGGCATGGTTGTGATCAATCAGACCCAATATCAGAGCAGGATGATTCTCCAGAGTCATCAGAGCTGCCAAATCTGTGTGATCTTTATGGTTCATCGGGGGCTAACCTCCCATTCACCCAGAGAGGTTGTGGATTGAACTGTTTCAAATGATGAGGATGGTGGGCTATGAATTACAGAGATATGACAAAGAACTGGAGAATGTATGAGTAAAAAAATGCTGAATTAAAGCAGTGTAACAAAGTCTTGTTAAACATATTCGTTGCACAAAATAAATCTGCTGCTTTGCATAGATGTAGTCAAGATGGTGACACTCAGAAATTAGAAAAAAACAAAAACAAAAAACATGGCACATCTGAATAAGGGTCAAGACATCAAAATCAGAAATCTTAATCTTCTTGTAAGAGTTGTGTCTGAGTTAAAACTGTGATTTTAACCCTTAGCGTTTTGCTTTACCCACCCTTTCAAATGTGGTGATCAGGGGCGCCGCCAGGGATTTTGGGCCCCATGAAAAGAAATCTTATTGGGCCCTTGTATAGCCGGCCAATAGGCAAACCTTTTTATTTCAGGCCTTTTGACGGCCCCCTCCCCCATTGTGGCCCTGGGTAATTAGTCCCGCTTTTCCCCCACTACCACTTTTGTACTAAATAGTAAACAATAAACACATTGTTTTAATCTTTAAAACACAGAAAAATACCAATCTATCTCTACTCCCCTTTCCAACAGTCACCGAAGGTCAAAGTTGCTCTCATTGAATATTGAATTACTTGGTTATGCCCATCAGAAACATTTAATGTTTCTGGCTGGGATGTTTAATCTGACAACCACAGGAGATCTCCTCCTAATACTTGTTCAAAACAATATTCAGCAGATGGAGGACAGTGGTTTTAACACCATCTGGGAACACCTTAGACAGTACACCATCTGGATGGTCTACAGCCACATTTGCAGAGGTAATCCCGGTTGCATCATGAAGGCTGGTAGGACGCAGAGATGCAGGAGGTGTCCAGACCATCAGAGAAGGAGGAGGCGGAGATGGTAGAGGTGACCAGGTCATTGGAGTTGGAGGAGGTGGAGATATTGGAGGTGTCCAATTGCAAGGCATGCACTATGGAAAACAATACCACTACTGACAAACATGTTTACCACACATACACGCATACATGTGTTGTAACCGTATAGGTTACAACACCATTTGTTATTTGCAGTCCGGGTGTCTGATGATTTTCAGCTGACAAAGGGAAGGAAGGAAGTCACTTTGCGCGCTAGATAATGCATCATCAAAAACAAGGCACTTTCTAATATTTTCATAAGAAGTGATGACTGTCTTCTTTGATTGCCTCATCAACATTGTTAAATACCCTTTGTAGAGATCTCCAATCGCACCACTGAATAAAAAGAAAGCACTGAATTGTGAAGAGTGAGAGGGTACGGATGTATTCTCCATTCTTCATGGCCTCTAGCCACAATCACATGTTCTCTATCCTCACATTTTCACATGCACAGAGAAAAAGAAATGCTCTGATGACCTGACAAAATGGTCCACTGCAATATGATATATTTCCAGACCTGTAGTGCTGATCCACATAAAGTGTCTCAGGAAAACCAGGCAGGTGAAGGTCTGAACAGACAACAGAACTAAACAGCTTCCAATCTTTAATAGACAAACAACCACTTCATGTTTTGTCATCTGCAAAACCCTTGCTTGCATGAGTTCCTACACCCAATGTAATTCTTCAGTCACGATATTTAACAGAGTAATCTGCTGGCTGCAATGACAGCTAGGAGTTTCCACTGCTTAGAAAAGGCTGAGTAGACAAATAATCTGTGTTTATATGTCAAACTCTCATAAGGAAAACATGCCCATCAGGAGCGTGCCTCCCGAGTGGAGGCCTGTATGACAGAAACCATGACAGCTGAAGACAAGCAGAACAAAAAGAACTAACATGGCAGTCAATTGCTGACAAAATGGGAATTCACAATCTACACAAGCTATTCAGCTTGTGTTCATGCCAACGTTTCTGTGGCATTACCTCGGCTTGTGATGACAGCATTGCTTTTGAGCCAACTTCTCCTCATAAAAATTCAGCTGTTGTGTAGCAAAGGCCAGTAAAGAAGGTTGGTCAAACCTGAGACACACTGATACCAGAACATCTCATTTATGTATCCAAACTTTTTCTGAGGGTAAAGAAAATTCCGTGTCTGGCCCAGTGTGAACAGTTTTTAGGGAAGAAAAAAAAACGTTGCAAATATTTCATACTTCTGTGCCATTTATTTGCATTGGATTAGGTGTAAATACACCTATAAGAAGACATAGATAACAATATAGGGAATAGATCCAGATGATAAGTGTATAGTTGGTCTGTTTTACTTCAAATACGTCTTGAACGTGTGGCTGCAGTAAACCAGTACAGCAGAAACCATATCAAACATAGGGTAAGAGTACATCAAATCACCAAAGAATAAAAAAAGATAACCGTTACTTGACAAAGGCACTCAGGGTCCAGCCATACAGTACTGTAAATACAACAGCTGCCACACCCTTTCAGGTGAACACTGGTAGCTATAAAATATGGCTATACATTCTCATATAAATGATTTGTAAGGTTTAAAAATATATATCTGTATCCATATATATGTGTCTATCTATATATCTGTGTTTATAGATAGATCTATAGATATAGATCTATCTACACAGATCTATATTTATAGATAGATAAATATAGATATTTATAGATAGATAGATAGTAAGATAGATAGATATAGAGAGACAGAGAGTTAAATATTATAGATTTCAGTACTGATGCTACATGTTTAATTATTCTAATTGGGGAAAATATAACTCCATTTTCATTTTTTCTTGTGCAGGAAAACCCTAAATATTTGTGATGAAGCAGAGACAGCTGAAGCTTAGCTCAAGCTTAGCTCTTCCTGAACCTCCACAGAGGGGGCATACTGAACCATCAAAATAATGCTTTAGCTTAATTATAGGTAGCCTTTTAAAATTCATTTGAACTGATAAAACTCTCCCCTCATTTTGGCCACTAAATGTAATTACCAAAGATTATTGGCCTACAGAAAAAGCATATTTTGCCAAGAATCATTGTGCCTACTCTGCTTGTAGGCATAATGCTAGCAGCCCAGTAAAGTAGTCTTGATTTTTATTGCTTATTATACTTTCTTAAAAATGCATACCTTACAAAACCTTGCTTGTGTTTGAAAAGGAAAACACCTCATTATAATTTTTTTTCACATGACAGCTTTCTCACACTTGCATCTCCATTTCGACTGCACCACTTCCCTTGTATTCATTGGTGGCTGGAATAAGGGTGCTGTCTGGGTTCAGAGGGCATCGCTCAGAGGTTTGCTTTGCACTGTGTGGCTTGATTTCTGGGTGGCACAGCTGTTTGAGGTTCTGTGGAAATAGGTTAGTGGCAATCAAATAAATATTTGTTTACAATAGCCAGTGGTAAATCTGCTCTTTGAGTAATTAAATTACATAGTTTCATAAGCAGAAAAGGATGACAGGTTGCCCTATATGATCAAACAATGCTCTGATGTTTGGAGTGCCTGGATTGCCCTGTGAAATACATAATTTCATAGCCGAACAGACAATCCAAAAAGTATAAACGTTTGTTAGAAATTAACATAGTAGTTTTTTAAGATTTTTTTTTTTTTTTTTTGCATTTCTGCTTAATTTAAAAGTGAGGGACAGGAAAGGCAGAGAGAGAGGGGATGACATGCAGCAAAGGGCTCGGTTTGGAATTGAACATAGAGCAGTGGGACTAAGGAAGTAACTTTGATATGTGATGAGCCACCTGGGCACCCCTAGCAACAGCTGAGCAAATATGGAGGTGTATTGGAAACTGCTATCTATAGTGAATTCAAAACTAACTTTATTTCTACATATGTAAATGTAAATTAAATTCCAAATTTTTCAAAGTCCAAACTTCATCTAGGCATTGCTGATAAAAAAAGTACTCGACCTGTTGGTCGACACAAAACAACAAATGTAATAATTGTGTCAGGAATTCAATACATGTATCGTAGATCATGCATTGTAGCGCAGTTCTTGCAAGAGCTCTTTGAATCCAGCCCAAGTGGGGCAATCATTGTCCAACACTGGTTGACAATCATTCAGTGCAACTTTACAAAGAAAACAACAGCACGGTTCTGAAAGTAATGGAAAGGTGCTGCAAGAAAACTATTTGTCATTGACACAAGAAACAACAGATTAACCTATTATGTGTTGCATGCTCTTGTAACGGTGTGGCCAGGTCTCCCTCAAAAAGGAGAACTTAACTCAAGGGACATATTGGTTAAATAAAAGTAAAATAGATAAATAAATAAACTTTTTCTGTAGTTACCTATCTGTAGTAGTTTTGGGGGAATGTTATATGTCAATGTCATATGATTACGACATTTAAATATCGTTCATTATCGGGATTTTCCTCAGCCTGTGTGTCCAGGTGTAAGTTGAGGGTTAAAGGACAGAGGACGTTGTGTTGCTGTAAAGCCCCTTGAGGTAAATTTGTAATTTGTGACATTGGGCTACACAAATAAAATTGATTTGACTTAAGATTAGAAAAACAAGATTAAAAGAGCTAGTACACACACACACACACACACACACACACACACACACACACACACCCACACCCACACGTGTGTGGGTGTGGGTGTAAATCAGTCTTCATCACTGAGCATTAATTATAGAATTATTAACAACCCTCCTGAAAAAGTATTTTCTTCACATACCTGCCATACTGTTCCTTTCATCTGACAAATCTTGAAGATGACCCACAGGGGTACCAGGAGAACACAGAAGAGCCCGAGGCACCATCCCAAAACGTAAGCCCAGTTTGGGTAGACATAGGTTTTGTTGAACTTGAGAGGCTTGTATCTCACAATTGAGAAGATGAAAGTCCCCTGCAGGAGCAAAAGAAAAAAATTCAGGTTAACTGAAATCTGCTTCTTCATCTCTGTGCCTCCTCCTGTTGACAGACTACCGCTTGACAAATCTATGCAGGGTTATTGTACATTTCCAAACTTGTTGTAACACACCTTCTTTTAGCGCAAAACTTGAGTGTGTGTGCTGGGTGCAGTTTACTGACATTTCAGAACATGATTGAGTATCAAGGTTCACATTTTTCAGTTACTGCTCACTGCCTTTTGGCGCCATCACTATCCAAAGACCCCTAAGGAAGATTTAACAGGACATTTGTTGAGGAGCAAAAATTGGCTAACAAAAACACACTTTAGGCCATGCCTTAATATAACTCTAAATTAAATCTTTAATGTTTACTGTCAAGCAAAAAAACAACAACAAAAAACTGAAGGATAATATTTTTTTATTTTATTTTAATTATTCTGACAAGTATGCCCCCAAGATGCACTGACACTGAAAACTGAAATGAAATTTTTGTGATTAAAATTAATATATCTGAAACAGAGCTTAGCAAGACCATTCAAACAGTTGCTACAAGGCAAACAACTCATGCAAATGGTTTTCCAATAAAACTTGACAACACCCTCTGATGATGATGTCAGTCACACTTTCAGGACTCATAAAACTACCAAAACACTGCCACTATTGCTGCACAAGTTAAACTGTTCACCAAGGAGTGATGTGGCATATCTGTTTACAATTTTGACGATGTAACCATACTGATGTGATGGATAACGACAAGGGCAAATGTGTGTGTTTTTAATGCCTTTTTAACTTTTATTTTATTTTATTTTATTTTTCTACATGCCAAATGTGTATACCAGTTATATTATATTTTTTATAAGGGTCAGTTTGTAGCCTGGTGATTTTTGATTGCTCAGTGGACATCACCAAATTTTGATTTTGATTTTGGATGGTGTTGTGGATGATGTGTAAACATACCAGTGATTACAGAACACACTGTTGAGGTCCAGTCTTTTTCTCTCAAGACATGGAGGCAGAGGATCCAGAGCTAATCCGGATCCTCTAATCCAGCTAATCCAGTGGCTTTTAGAACTGATTGTAAAACCCTTTTGCTTGTATACAAACCTCTTAATGGCCTTGGCCTTGTCTATTTCAGTGACTGTCTTGTTCTGTATGCCCCTCAGGTCTACCAGTGGTGGTTTATTGGCTGTAAATTGCCAGTGTTAAAAGACAGGTGAAGCTGCCTTTTTTTCAAATGTTGTAGCAGTATTTTGGAATTCATTACTGAACAATATTAGAGAGGCAAATTCAATCAATTCTTTTAAATGCCACCCTGAAACCTTTCTTTTAAACTTAGCTTTTAAATGATTTAATCTGTCTTGTCACTCTCGCTTATTATCTCTCTCTCTATTATCTTTCTCTCTCTTTTTTTTTTTTAACATGGCACTGTCTGTCAGGGCTTTGTGTCTGTGTTTTATTTTAAGCTTGTAGGATTCAAGGATTCAAGGATTCAAGGAACTTTATTGTCATACCAGCTCACATTTACATGTTAGTGGTACGAAATGAGCACTCAGGTCCCGGTATAAGCCTAAATAAATAAATAAAGCAAGGTAAAAAAGAAGTGTAAATATAAAATATAAGATATATAAGTATAAACAGTATATGTAAATATAAGCAATATGTGTGAGAATAAACAGTATGTATAACTATAAACAGTATATATAAATAAATATTTATAAGTATAAACAGTATATGTAAATATAAACAATATGTGTGTACTGTCCTGAATTCCCTGTGTTGGTGTGGGTTTCCTCCGGGAGCTCCACTTTCTTCCCACAGCCCGAACACATGCGAGTCAGGTGAACTGGAGGTACTAAATTGTGCCTAGGTGTGAATGTGCCTGTCTGTGTGACTGCCCTGAGATGTACCGGCGACCTGTCCAGGGTGCTTTCCTGACCAATGAACACTGGGACAGACTCCAGAACCCCGCGACCCTAATTAGGATAAGCGGCTTGTAAAATGAATGAATGACTGAATAACATGCAGCCTGCCACACAAAGGAAAAGCAACGGGTCCTGCAGCTTTTCTGCCCACGCTGACATTGCACTTCATGCTTGCAAAACAAGAAAGTCAGTACTTTTCAAAGTAAGGTGACTGCTAAACAATATAAGATAAATTGCTTCATCACCTGTAGTTCCACTAATGTGGTCCACCATGTGCATGTGGTCCTCAGTAGGTTCAGTAACCACCAACTCAGAGCACACATAACCGAACACAGACTCTGTGGACAGCCTCAAGAACTTACTTACACTGCAGCTCAACTTACCTTTTGTGGCACTGATAAGATTACTGCCTCTAGAAGGTATACTAATCTTGAGAGATTATTTCTTCAACAAGAGGCCAAATGGCTAATCTGTTGAAAACTGAACAACCCCTTGGAATCAGCAAAAACCTTAATTTCTCATGTTTTCCACTTAATGGAGCTATTCAGAGTCCCTGTATGTTTTTGTGATAATCTCCATGAGCTCATTTATTACATCTTTGTGGCCATTCCTGTAGTTCAGTTATTACTGTATACATTTTGGGTTGCCTCTGAATTTTCCCGCATAATTATCAGAACCAGCTGGCTGATTGACTGACTGACTGTGCCGTTGTCATGAAAAAACACTGGTATGATCAATGGAAAGAATGTTAAAAACAACACATAAACAGCTGAAAATACCACTAGGGCATAGTGATGGCGTAATAACTACAAATTTGCCAGTAGCAGGGCACATGTTCATTTTGCTGACATGTGATGGTGAAGGAGGCAAAGAACCGCAGGATCACAGTTTCAGAGCTGCACAGTTTTGTGGTGTCTTGGAATTACCAAATCCAAAAATCAACTCTTCAGATGCCACCCCTGTGTCCACACGCACTTCTGAAGGCTTGAACAAAAGAAGCATTCACTGAAAGCAGCCCATAAGCTGAAAAGCTTGAACTTTGCCAGGCATCATGGCAACTACAGTTTTAATTGTACCATGGTGGAGGCAGGAGCACAGGGACACACAAGATTCAGATTGGTTTTGTGTACTTTAGTGATGCATCATGGAGAGCAGTACCGCAGGCAGGAGCAGTGTCCCAAATCATACTCATTCTAACTCATTCTGAGTTTTTAGTATGTAGTGTGTTCACGCTGTAGATGTATGAAAACTGTAGACTTGGGAAAGGGAGGAGCTATACTAAGGAGGCTGCAGCAAAAAGAGAAGTTCCTGAAAATCACTAATAAGCCAAAATATCTGCTGAGATGCAAGTTTTGTTTTTTTGTTTTTTTGTTTTTCTTGTATTTGTGTGCTAGTGGTCATGTGACACCACAGTCAGCTGATGTGTTACATCATGTCCAGTTAGTAAGAACAGTATGTTCCTATCATACTAACTGCCAAAACAGTATACAAGGGAAATGAGTGTGCTGTTTGGTATGTAGTGTGCTTTTGGGACAGGGCTAGGCTCTCATATGTATGTTTCTTTCTAAAAGTCTGTTGAAAGTTTCAGCTTTGTATCACTGGTTTACTTAAACAACAGTCATTGTTCTGCCTAGACATGACAGACTGTTCTTAGATAGCCAAAATGAAAACGGCCCAAGAGACACAACTGCCCCCCATCTCACGTGTCAATGTCTGCTTCACAAGGTTTACTCAAATTCAGGGCACTGGCATTGTTTAAGTTACTTTCTGCATTGTAAATTAGTAATTCAGTTTCTACACTTGAATGCTATTGAAAAGCTGTGGTCTGAATTAAGTATGAAGCATGAAAGTAAAGACATCAAGGATCTTGACATTTTTTTCGAGTGTTCTCCAACTTTGTTAGACATTACAGGATTATACTCAAGGCTTTTATCCTTTCCCAAGGGGGCTTTGCCAAACAACAGTGGCAAGGTGCCTCTAATTTTAAATACTATATTTTGAAGGAAAAATAAGTGTACATCTCAATAAAACTGTCCTCTTCTAGAGAAAGTATCATGAGTTGCTGAAAGGTGATCATCATTGATTTTAATCATCATTTGATCAATAAGGGAGTGCTGTCGTTAGGTAGCCTTCAGGATAGGATAGGTAAGGTTGAAAGCATTTCACTAACTGCAGGCTTTTGTTCTTCATCTCAGCTGTGTGTATTGCAGGAAGCTGTCTAGAAATAGTTTCTGGTAATACTTGCAGCTAAGGCATTTCCCACGTGCCACCTTTCATCGTTTTATCTTTAGCAAGACATCTCAATAAATAGCTCCAGTGGTTCTTGTGGTTATTTCTCTTCAAACAAAAAATTAGTAAAAAATAGAAACACAAAGACATTCATATTGATGTGTGTTGAAACTACTGTAGCGGGGTGCCACCATGGTCCAAAAATATTGTGAAACTGCCCTCAAGGGTGGCCCTACAGAAAATGTTATGAAGTGCCCTTTAGGAAGGTACCCATACAGTGAAGAAAACATGATGACTGTCTAAATAGAAAAATATGATGAAGTGCTGTCGAAGGTGCCCCTACATGCACTAAAACATGATGAAGTGCTCTAATGGTAGCCCTTTGAGTGGAAAAACACGATGTAGGGCCCTACAGGCTCCTGCACATAAGTGAAAATGAGACAAAAAAAATCTCTAGGTGCTCCTACTTGTGAGAAAATGTGCTCTTTCAGGTGCCCCCCCCCCCTTCTTTCCCCCTTTCAATATACCCTTTTAATAAGTTTGCTTCAAGCACTTTCTGTCAGAGATTTTGTCATGAAAAAAGTTAACGTTAGAGTCGGGTTTAGAGTTGGGATTTGCCTCAATTGCTTTCTGTCAGAAAGCAGTTGAGGCAAATGTGCTTGAAAAACAGCTTTCGGGGGCGCCCTGCTGGCTTGCCGTGTAGAGTGCACACTACATGGTGCCGGGGCTGGGCTGTGGCGGTCTGGGTTTGAGTTCGGCTCGGGCCCATAGTTGCATGTGGCCCCCTCTCTTCCCTGTCTTTCCTGTTTCTCTGCACCGTGCCTGTCTTGTGAAGCGACAACGCCCCAAAAATAATCTTCAGAAAAAGTTTTATCGTGCCAACATGCACTCCATCAGTACTCACAAGTTTTCCCAGCTCCAGCCTCTTTAGGATTTGATGTCACTGTGTTTTGTACAGACTAAGCTGTAACGTTGGCATCGCACTAGAGTGTAGATGGTTGTCATGCCCTCCGCTTTAACCCAGCATGAGCTTCTCTCTCTCTCTGTGTCTGTGTGTTTGTGTGCTTGATTACAGGAGTGGGATCAGGTGTGCAGGTGTCAGGTGCCGAGGTGTTAATCATCTCAACCAACTCTGCGACATGCACCAGGCCTCAACTCCACCCCGCTGCCAGATTGTAGACTCAGTTAACCTTTCAGTCTAGGTCAGGGGTGTCAAACTGGTGCCATGGAGGGCCGAGAGGCTACAGGTTTTCATTCCAACCAAAAACTCCACCAGGTGATTTCACTGATTGGTTCCTCCTCTCTGCTTGAAGGTGAGGTAATCAGTGACATCACCTGGTTTGACACCAGTTCACCAGTTTGACACCCCTGGACTAGGTCTATCCTTTCTGATTCTCCTGCTGATCCTGATTCTGTGACTCCTGCCTCCATCTCCTTCGTGCCCGACCTGCAACCTGCACTCAAACCCTGAAACTCTGGCCTCGCTCTGCCTGCCCTGCTCGCCCCCTCCTGCCTTACTCTGCAATCCTCTGGCTCACAGCTCACCCCTGCAAAACACATTCATTAAGTATTCATTAAGTATTGTTACAATAAATTTATTTTATTTCACCAGTGAAATACCTGAACCACCACCGATGACTCTTGCTGATAAGATATGTGGTTTATTGTGTGCTTGTTGTTTATAACAACCTGTGTGTTTACTGTTTTGAAGAATGAAAGAAATTCTGACTTACCAGACAAACAACAGGTGTCACATAAAGCCAGCAAATCTTCATTCCTGGTCGTGGGCGATAACCTATCATATCTTCAATATTATCATAGAGACGATCTGCACCTGTGAAGAAAAATGGATTGTATCCATCATGCTTTCAGTCAAAAGCTTTATTTCTTAAATAATCTTTACAGTCACAACACAGTAATGCTTTTGAATCTACAATTTTGTAGTTAAAAATGTGTCCAAAATGTACATTTCTGTGCGCCTTGTGCACCTGCAGAGGCACGAGCACAATTTACTTTTGCTACATCTACAGGTGCACAAATGAGAGCTTGCAGAACTTCCACTCGTCAGTAGAAACTGCAGTTGCGACGCATATTGGCATATTCAAGCAGGTATGGTTACATGGGTGTGTGCACTATAGTAACTACAGAAACTGTTGCAAAAATATGAGCATACAGGTTTCTTAACTTTGGGTTTCATGGAATAGGATTTGTGCATCTGCCATGAAGAATTTGGGAAGGTTACACTGTTGTGTTGCTGTTTGTGGGAGACAAAAAATTCTACAAGTTTGCAATTTTGCAAGTTTGCAGGCAGAAGGGGAGAGAGCCAGCCCTGCTGCTTTGCGGGAGAGAAAAATGCTGTAAATATGTCAAAGGCTGATATAATCTTTCAAAATGGAGAGGTTCAAATATTATAGTTAATTAAATAACCTGATGCTTCAGGATCATTTTGTGTCGCTGGAACATACAGCTGCTCAAGGCGCTCTCCTCCCTGCTCTGTGTGTCCCCCGCTCAGCTGCACTACTTCCTCATCCCCCCTCTGTTCTCCAGTCACCACCTGCCATCTGCTGCCACCAGTACACCTGCTACACCCACCCACATACCCTTTCACCGCTCATTAGCCAATCACTTGTTAGCCCGCCAATTCTGCTGCTCACCTGTTGCTTGTCAACTTGTTAGACTATCCAGTATTTATACCAGCCGGTTTGCCTATGTTATTTCCCGGATCATTATTTGAGCCGGTGTATGTATCACGCCTGTGTGTTTTTCTGCCTGCCTCGTTTTGACTTGTGCTTTTTTGGGGGCTCTGTTTTTCCGCCTAATGTTTCTGTGCCTCTGCCTGGTTGGACTGATAACTGGCATTGGCACATCGCCTATTTAAGGCGATGTGCCAACAATCTGCATCCGATTTTTCTTCAGCACCTGAAGGTGCTGACGGCTCAGTCTGAGGCTCCACAAACAAAACACTATCCAACAGACACCCTGCAATACATCAATGATAGGACTCTTCCAGTGAGATACTGCTGGCGTCAGTCATTTGTTTCGCTTGTCCAAGCTCCAATTGCAATGCAATAATAATGAAGCAGAGGCATTGGCCCAGCAATCAGTTGGGTCATCACTTGAACAATATGAGTTTGTAATGTATACTTTGACCATGTTATCTTGTTTTTAGGGTTAGGGTTTAGGATACTGTCAAGTGAAGTTGCCATCTGAACAGCATGTGGAAATAACAAACAGGGATTATCCTTTAAATGTCTTCCTCAGTTATCTTATGTACCACTGTACAAAAACTGGAGAGTGAAGTCATACTTTACTGATGCAATGTGCATAAAAATATTTGTCTGAAGTTTGCCATTTTTGATTGATGCTAGATAACCATAATAACTCACCATATATCCAACCGATTGCTATCGACTGACACACTGAAAGGAGAAGAAGATTGTTGCCACTACAAACATAATGGTCAAAAAGTTGAAGAAAATACAAGCCCCCCTGCACAAAGAGAAAGGGATAATAGATACAGTGAATTTCAGCAATGTTTTTGGACATTAAATAGGTTAACTTTGAATAATTTTGCACATGTAACCAAAGCATGAATAGTAGTGCAAGGAACAAATAAAAGCTTTTACCTCTGTGACAAGGAGGAGGCCGAGAAAGAAGCAAACAGAACAGAGACAAAGTAGCAGTAATTCTCGACGGTAACCTCTTCGAAAAACAGTCGGGAACATGTCTGTCACGGAAGTCATCAGGCACTCCAGACTGACAAACTGTTGGGGACACAGGCCAATGAGCAACACAAGACTCAACCTCTCGATTTCATTTGAGGATTGGCAGTGGCTTAATGCAAAGCGTTGTGACCTCACCTGTGTATCAGCACCCAGCAAGATGACCATGATGAAGAAGCATATGGCCCATAGTTGAGGTAAAGGCATCATAGCTACTGCCCGGGGATAGGCAATAAATGCCAAGCCTGGTCCTGTAATTAGGTCCACATTAAGTAATTTAAAGTCATTTCCCACCCAGAGGACATCCATAAAACATCCATTTGTAAGAATACAAATTAGATTACGATAAATAAATAAATAACTTTTATAAAGGAAATGGGTACAATTTCTGCAAAAATGTAATAGAAAATACACTGTGTGGCCATTTTATTCCAGATTGTACCAGGTAGGGTTTGCCTGTTGCCTTCAGAAAAACCTGATTTCTTTGAAGCATCCAAATCTCTGTGAAGCCTGCCCTCTAACAACTTATCCTATCTGCGAGTGTGGCAAGCAAGCATCAACGAAAGAAAAAACGACTGCTCCCATTACAATCAATGAGGTTGTCTAGACAGGACTTGAATTGCGAGAACGTCAAAACGCTATGTCTTTTCCCAAAGTGTTACTGGATGCCCGATGTCTATTTTTGACGTGTCACACTGCCTGTATCGTTACGACTCAGATAAATCAAATCCATGGTTTGTTTATCTCATGACTTGATACATGGAGGTGGCAGTGTGGACAGCATCAGCTATCACGATCTGCTGTCTGGACGCGTGAATGCAGTCAAGCGTCCAGACAAAGTCCAAGACAAGGTGTGCCTGTACTTTGTGCTTGTACTTTTCAACGTTAGAGGTCACAGACTTTCGGGTTTAGGGTTTAGTTACTTTTTGAAGGGATATGAGCCCCAGGCAAAAAAAATCTAGATTTCATTGTCAGCTGGTGGTTGAAATTTTTACCTGCCTGCAGTTATGCATTTGTGAATTTCCAACAGCGCTACATAACTGCTGGGTGTGGTCTGAAATGTTACAGAGCCATAGCGTTTAAAAACATAGAGTGAGCACTGCACTCCCATTGTATACAGCAAATTTAAGCATGAGCAAATTCAGAAAACTATGGGGCTGTTGTTTGTTTGTTTGTTTGTTTTTTACCCAGAAGACAACACTGCTTCTTCTTCATAATAAATGATTAACTCACTGAACTTGAACATGTCTGACACTCAGTGGCAGAAATAAAGATTATTAATAACGATAACAAAAAAAAAAAATCTGGAGCCTTTAGGTGGCAGAATACACAAAGGTGCAGTCTATTGCTGCCACAGGATCTGCAGAGGAAGAACATTTAACCCAAATGACAGCATGTGGGAATCAAATTTTGGGAAATTTTGTCAGTGTACACTTTTTTATTCTATGAACAGAGCACAGTTATGACAGAAATGCAGCAGAGGTTAAGCTTTTCCATCCATAGAGTTCAGTGAAATGATGCTTTTTTGCCATAAAAGATTTAGGATTTATCTTTCCTTATCTGTTATTTACAGCTGACGTAAGTGAAACCATGGCATCTGGCATGGTCTGTAGCCCATTTATTTCGACATTTGACAAGTTGTACTTTCTGAGTTGCCCCTCTGCAAAGCACTGAGCTGTGTTTGTTCTTGTGGCATGCCTGTTAGGTGACGTCACCTCATAAAAAGACATAGTAACCATCCGTCCTGCAGCTGACTGGAGGGTTTTTGATTAGCACACTGTTCTCTGTAAACTGTAAACACTGTAGTGCATGAAAATCCCAAGAGTCGAATAATAGCTGTACCTCTTATTCCTGTCTGTGTGCTTTATACTTATGCTTTATTTACACATGACTCACTGTCTGGAGGAGCAAGCTGTTTGTGGAAACAGAGAAGTGTACATAATAAAGTGGTCACTGACTGTATATATATCATACATGGTATAGTGGTGTTCTTACCAGAGGCAGCCACCTCAGATATTGGTAGTCCTTGTTCATAGGACATAAAGCCCAGAACAGAAAAGATTGCAAACCCAGCCACAAAGCTGGACCCGCCATTCACCAAACAAAGAACAAAGGTGTCCCTGCAAAAAAGATATTTACATATTATTTTACTCTGCCTGAAACCTTGGGGAACTAATTTAACTATTGAAATGAGAAGAACTAACTTAGGGCATGGAAAAAAACAATGGAAAATTGTGGTCAACAACAAAATGCCTAAGGAACAAAAACACTGTGCCATAAACTTTGTTTTTTGTAACAGTAAAGGCCAGTTAAGGACATTGTAACACTATGACGTACTTCAAACCAGTTGTGGGTGAATAACCATGCATACAAATAACAATATTTACATGTGAAACTTGAGACATCACCATAACCAGTAGGCAATTTGTTATTTTTTAACATTGGGGAGCAATGTGAGCAACCTCCTGCTCCCATGTACACCAGCTGACACACACACACACACACACACACACACACACACACACACACACACACACACACACACACACACACACACACACACACACACGTGTGCCTCCCAAAGGACACTGGGGAGAAGGGCTTCCTTGTGCCTTTTTCCCCCAGAGGGTAACCTGTTTTTTGCCCCTTGAACTGATTTGTAGGGGCATTTACTGAACTTGGAAATAATTATTACATTATAAAGTAAAGTAAACACTCAATTTGTGGCAGTTTTTTTTTTTTGGACAAATAACAAGTAAGAATGAAAAGAAAAGTTTACTTTAGTTTAGTTTCATGGGCATTCAAGTACACTTTTGCTCCAGGGTTTGTAAATTTCTGGCCATGCTGCTGCCGCAGTTTCTCTTGCTCCCTGTCTGCTGTTCCTCTATATGTGATAGAGAATAAGAGAGACTTTGGGATTATCATATAGGCCTAGCCTAATCCCATTATCTGCTCCACTCCCAGGTTACACCAAACATCTACAGTAAAAACTAAATCTGTCTACAAACAGCAATGTGTCTCTATGATCCTCTTGCTCTTTTGCGACTACATGTTACTTGTCACTTTAATCATGAAGGTGACACTACTCTATAGAGAATGTAGTCTACAGTATAGTATAGAAGTATATATAGTATATGGTTTACAGAATATTATAGATCGAAGACAAAATGGACAGAAGGGCAGGGCTGAGAGACGGCTGCCAGATTGAAAGGGGGTTGCATTTTAGTCATTTTGTTAACAAGAAGCGTGGCATCTCCTCTCATTCCCCTTCGAATTGCCTACTGATCATAACAACATCAATATCAACATATTTCTCTGAAATTGCTGAATGACACATTCAACAATGTTAATTGTTAAAGAAATTCCAAACTGCTAATAATTAGAGATAATAAGGCCATGTATATATGCATGCATGCATGAATGAATGAATGATACATTGGGCTCTATTTTCGCAGACCGGGTGAGGCGAGGTCGCAGCGTAGCTGCGCTTCGCCAACTGGGTGTGGCCAAGTGGATTTTGCAATTTTGGCACGCTGTGTGCCGTGGCACAAGTACTCCGCTGTTCCTCCTACCAGCGCAAGGGAGGAGAGAAGGCGTGGAGTGGGTTTGACACAGCTGATTCACTTCAAACCAATCAAATGAGCCCCTGTCGTCGCCTTTAAAATGTGCTGCGCGAAGGCGTAATGAACGTTTACACAATTGACATGGAGGTCTACTGCCGCAGGCGGAGCGGAGTTGGCGTAGTGGAAGTTTGGCTGATCGGTGCGCACACGTCACCAAAACCTCACAGGCAGGTTTCCGGAATGACAGGCACATTAACAAGGCAATAAATACCCGCAAAACCACTATTCAATGCTACGATCACAATCAGCACATAAATTTATCTCCATATCAACTGTCCCATCACAACTGATGTCAGATCAAAGGAGATTGGCACCGTTTGTGCTGACTGTGAGGTTTTGGTGACGTGTGCACACAGCCCGCCGGTCAGCCAAACTTCCACTACGCCGGCTGCGCTCTGCCTTGCGCTGAAAGTAGACCTGGTTTCAGGTGGCGAGCTTTGGGCGCACCTCGGCAAAGCCTTTTGGCACAAAAATGTCACTGCGCCAAGCTGAATCTGTCAACACCTCCCCCTGCTGCGTCGCCACTCCCATCTCAATGCATCTCAGTCTGCCAAAATACCAAACTGTGCGCCCCTCGGGTTGCGCTGGTCCAAAATAGCTCTGCGTGGGGTTCGCCTCACTGCGCCACCCTGCGATGCGCCGGGAAAATAGAGCCCAGAGAGGGAGGGGGAAGTGGGCATATGTGTCAGACAGAAATGACTCAAGTCATGAGGATGTGTGACTAAGAAAATTAGAGAAAAGCAAACCCACAAGTGGCTCGCCCTAATTCAGAAAGCCAAAATCTCAGGGAATTGTTGTTTATGTTTACAAGAGAAGAGAATGTAAACTGAATAAAGACAACAGATAACAGAATACTTACTTATAGCAATCATTGTTATACTGATTGTAGCTGCCCAGAGCAGTCAAACTCCCCTGACAAATCCCGAAAGAGAAAAGTACTTGTGCTCCTGCATCCATCCATACCTATAAGTGGATGCAAAAACAGTGTTTGTAAATGTTCCCCACTTAAAAGAGTGGAGTGCAAAGGTGGAATTTGTCCCATTGGGATGGGGATACTGAGCCTCCAGTAGGAGATTAGTGAGGTGGCAGATTTTCTTTGTATTTATGCTGAATATTTGACTTAGTGCTTCATTACTTACTTGAGGGTCGACCAACCTTGTCGGGTCAGGATAAAGGTAGAAAGTTAAGCCATCCATAGCTCCTGGTAATGTCAGTCCACGGGCCAAAAGGACCACCAACATAACATAGGGAAAGGTGGCTGTAAAGTAAACTACCTGTATCAAGAGGAAAAGATGAGTCAACTTTAAGCTATGTTTTCAGTTGCTGTCAGTGCTGTGGTTGTTATGAAAAATTACTTCTTGGAACTTGATCATATCAGGAAAATCTCATCTAAAATCTACTCTACGTGCCAGCTAGATTGCAAAACATGGCCAAGCATTGAAAAACTAAACACTTTTCTTTGTTTGCCTGAAACCTTAGGGAACTAATTTAACTCTGAAATGAGAGGAACTAACGTAGAGCCTGGTAAAAAACAATGGAGCGGCCAGATGGCCTTGGTGTCTTTTGTCACTCCATACACCATCATACACCAGTAGTTCTTATCAGTCTCTTTCATGTGACAATAAGAAAATATTTCAATGCCCCTTTGATGCCTCTGATGATCAGTATTAAAGATTTCATTACTTATGTATACAGATGTATGAATTTTGAGTTATTCATTTTGAGTTACCGTGTATGTAAGGGATAATCCACAACGGGGTGTGTGTTAAAAGGTTTTAATGCACTCCCATCAGGTGGTTCTTCATCTGTACACTTTTAATTACTGTATTAATATTTTTCCAGTAATTATCAGTATTTTTAAAATGAGGCACAGTGTGACAGGCTTATTGCTGATGTAGGATAACATAGTTAGCTTAAGGGGTGGCCAGACAGCAATATACCTGGGCTCATTATCTATTGCAACAGATATTTGCGTGTACTCCAGCCCAAAAAAATCTCGGTCCTCTTCATTGTTCTTTAACCTATAATCCTGATAGAGAACGGACGAACACTGGCGCAGTCCGTTTTTCACAGATATAAAATCTCTGTCTGCTCACCCACTCATGCTTAAATTTAAGTTTATTGCAGTGGTTACACAAGTTGGTTCAAAACTTTATAGCCAGCGAATCATTGTAGAGCAGTAATTAAACTTGACTACACAAGCATTGCATAGTTTCAACGCACACCCACCAGCCAATCAGACTACAGTAAAAGGATATGCTGTTTAAACAGAGCTCTTGCTGTTGAAATAAGCCACTATTGCCCCACAGCTACCAATCTGTCCAATCTAGATATTGAACTAGTGAATGCAGTCCAAAAATCACACACACACACACACACACACACACACACACACACACACACACACACACACACACACACAAATATAATGCTATCTTCTCCTAAAATGAATGTTCTACCTTTCCAGTCGATCTTACTCCCTTCCAGACACAGAAGTAGCACAGTATCCAAGCCAGTAAGAGACATAAGGCCAGCTCCCACCGGAGGCTGCCAATTTCCTCAATTCCTTTAGATATACCCAGCACTCGTCTCCTGCAAAGGGACACATATTATGCCAAAACACTAGAACAGCAAAACAATTTCGAGGCACAAAATCATTGGGAACTTTGTTAAAACCTGCATTGGTAATAACAAAAGATTAACAACAGTGAAACTGGGCTGAGTTAGACATGAAACTTGACCTTCTTAGTTATGAATCCAGTGCACTTGAAGATAATCTGTCCTCAGGATAATGGTAAAACCTACAAAGGCTAAACATGTTGTTCCATATGAATGCAGTCCATATTTATTTTGGAGAGCTGCATATATTGATGAAAAAATAGTTATGGGCCATACTGGGACTGGCATTCAATTCTGAGGCAGACTGCTCCACCACAACAGACACTCCAGCCACCACATTTCCAGTAATGTTCATTAATATGCTCTCCAAATAAAACGGTTGCTGAAATCAGCTGTTGAAAAGAGTTCAGTGCTTTATGCTCCATGTGTCATATCTCAGAAATAGAAAATCCAAACTTTCCCTGCCATATGTGTTTGCTTGTGTTTGTATTTTGACATTGTTTTGTCCTAAGATGGTGATTATAGTATTCCCAGCAGCACTTGAAAGTAGTAAACTAGCTCAGATGTTAGTACAGCTGACCCTTAGTTCTACTGCTGCCAAATAAATGGACCATTTTTGTGACATTTGGCTGTATCTTTTTTCAAATATTTTACTTTACTACAATACGATAAGCTTTTACTTTTACTTACTTTTTAAGTTCTTTTATCGTTTAGTTTTTCAGTCCCATGTTTGCCTATGTTGGGCTGCTGCTTTTCCATTTTCATTTGTAAAATAGCCTCAGTCCATAACCGTCAACTCAACATGATAGGCAGCACGCATTTAAGCACAACTGGAAGGTAGCCAAACCTTTTTATTTAATCTTTTATATCAGTGTTGCTGGGCTCACTGTTGGCACACAGGTAAACTCGCCCACTGGGAAAACTCCACCCTACTTCAGATAACCAGTCGAGTGACAGCTCAACGGTATAAATAACAGTATAAATAACAATATGTCACTGTAAGAATGACATACAGTGTCGGTCCTTGTAATTATCAAAAACAAACCCCACATCAATACAAATGAAAATGGTGCCATGCATTCGTTTTTTTTTTTCTTTTTTTTTTTTTTTTTTGGTTTGTTTGTTTTTTTTTACACACAGCAGTTATATTGTAGCTCTGCATGCTGATGACCGAGGGGTCATAACATGGAAGACTCTGAAATAGTAAAACAATTTGTGGACATCATTCTCTGTTGTAATCACTTTAAATGTTTTATAGGTATGATAATGTTACATGTTAGTGAGGGATATACAATGGCTCTTTTGTTTTGGCTTGTGTAGGTGTGAACTCTCTGGTGACTTACTCAGTTATGTTAAGTTATGTATAAGAGGAGAGGAGATTGAACTTACTCCCAGAACTCTGTTGCTGGTGATGTTGCATTTAGAGTTGCTGTCCAATTGGATGACATATTCCTTTTATCAAATTCCACACATGACTCTAAGAGAAAACACAGGTAAAGGGTTATGTCAATAATTTAAAAACATTGCATGTCATGGTCTGCCTTTTCAGGGAGGGACATAATTCTTTTATATTCACAGTCGTAGATTTGATATAGTATTTTGACAACATCTAAGATTTTTCAGACCGTATAACAATGTTCCCAAAATTTGTCCACTCCATCTGCAGTTTTAATTTGCAACAGTGAAAGCAAATAAGGCTATTAAGGATGGGGTTTGCCCACAGTGAACACAGAGTTGAACACAGAAACCACAGCTAACTGACAAAACAAACAGTTTCAGTTTTGGAGATCTTGCTGCAGGACGCCCCTGCGGCGGTTTCAGTCATGTTCAGCTGTGTTTCCTCTGTGCTCCACAGGTCTTTTATGAAAAGATAACAGGCAGAACATGGGGGGGAAAACTCTGCTTGGAAAGATTTCCTGGAATTTCTGAGTGAGTTCTAGTGACACCGGAGTGATCCTGTCCAGTCCAAGTTCAACTGATAAAAACACGAGCAATAATGAAATAATAAAGTAATGAAAACAGATTTTTATGACACATGCTTGCATCCATGACTTCATGCCCACCTGTGTTCCAGGTATTCCTGCAGCTGGCCCATGGGACCTCAGCACTGAAGGAGGAGAACAGGTAGAAGAAGGCCCATGCCTGGATAACAATGTATGACACTGCCGCATACGCAATCACCACCTGGGTGGCATAACCAATCCCTGCAGAGACAGACATGGTGTGGTCAAGATAGTGTGGTCAATGTGTTGACAAAGATTGGAAAAATTACACTTTGGGGCTGAGTCCTGGGATGAATGTTAGTGGTCCAGCTGGTGTGTTTACATGTGTGTAAAGCATGCCACCATTTGAACTGATATTTTATTCTTCTTCTTTCATCCTTGATACGAACCACAGAGTCTGTAAGTCAGAGATGTTGGAGCCATGCTTGTGACCATTAATTTGAGACATACTCTAAAGCCTGAGACCACCGAGCATATACCTCATTTTTGGAAATCTGAGTTTCAAATACTTTTTACCTTGGCTGTGACACTGACTGTAATTATCCCCTATGATGAAAGTCTGGACTGGCCATCTATATCATGGATCCCACTGAGCACATTTTCATGAAACTTCAGGGAGACATGTGTGTTATTGTTCTGTTCCAGTGTTTTCAAGTGTGAGAATGTGAGTAACTGTGTTAGGGCAGGAAATTGGATAACACGTTAACTTGTGCCTCCTTACGCTGATTACTTAAAAGCCTTGTACACAAGTAATCAGGTTTTCCCCCACAGTCTGGTGTTCTCTTGACTGTTCCTGCTGCCGACAGCGGTGCTGCAGTTGACTCGCAGCCGGACTGCACCCGTCAGCTGACTTCTTGTAGGGATTCCCCCTACAAAGGTGGCGGATGTGTTTTTAGTTTCCTCATATTTTCATCTGACATGATGTTGACATATTGTTTTAAGCATTCTTTAATGAATGTATCAGGGTCAGTACTCTGTGCTGCAAAATGTGTATTTATTGTGTTTATCATGTCAGGTTCCTTATCTGCTCTCTTTTCCTGCACATGCACACACAGAAAAAAACTGTTCAGAGATCCGAGTAAGGGTATATATGGCGCAATAATCGGGTTCCTTCAGGAGAAATCTAGGTGCCGTAACTTGATTTATCTTAATCCCTTAAACCGATTATGGAAACGAGCTTTCTCCTTTACATGGCATTTGTGAAATCAGATAACTGCTTGTGATTGGCAAATAACTCAATTATTAAAGTGCATGTAAAGGCAGTGAATGATTGACCTAAGGGAGGCACCACAATGTTTGTTCATTATCATGAATAACAGGGGTGAGCACCATTTAAAGATGCTGTCCTAGCCCTCTCCGATGGTCAAGTGTCCCATGTGTAATCAGAAGCTACGTGTCATTAGTTGGTTCATTTCCCCTTGTTAACCCCTCAGCCCATGGTAATACGTAACAGCAGACGACACGTGGAGGTTACTTGGAGATCAGAGGAGAAATGTGCAGGAGAAGAAGGGGGGTTTAAATGAACACACTTGTACGCAGTCAGTGACGTGTTGTTGCTTTTTACTAGTACAAACACTTGCTGACTCAAAGAAGTAATGCTCTCTACAGATGACTGTGATACGTCACAGTCGTCACATACTGCATTTGTCAGTTTGGCCTGCACTGATTCTTGCATTTGAAAATTTCATTTTCTGATTGTTAGGTTTTCAATAATAACAACAAGAACAACAAGAACAACAACAATAATAATAATAATGATGTGAGATATAGAACAATAAGTAACGTGACAGATAAGTTGCATTTCATTTAGACTCATATTATTTCCCATCCCGTAAAAGTGCATCAGGAAATAATGGATATAAGCAATGTATTGTGTTTAATATTCACCTCTTGAGTAACCATGGTTGCTGAGTTGCACCCTCAGCCCTTTGGGGCTCGATCTCACCAGGTTCTCATCAGTTTTCAAGAGGAAGTTGGCAAGGCCGGGTTAAACCACGTATGATATTCAGCTTTCTCTCTGCCCCAACAAGTCCATAGGCCAAAGAGCCAAAAACAATTTCACCACTCAAGGTGGCAAAACTTGTTCATACTTTTAGAGTCATGTCTGTAGATGATATTTTGGCACAATAAGCATTCCTGAGTTGCAGCTTTGTTGCAGCTCATGATGAGCTGCAAGTCAACCATGCATTTCTTACTGTAAATCTTGTTTGTTGGTGACTGGACTAGACTGGTTAGACCAACCAGTCTTGTCCAGTGAACAGCATGATCTGATAAAACCACCTGGATAAAGGGTGAAATGTGTTCTAAGACAAATAATTAAGTCCAGTTGATCTGATTCAATTTCCTTGAGAAATCATACAACAGTCTTAGGTGCTAATTTTGGCTCTTTTTTTTTTTTTAAAGTACATATCTTAACAACACATACAGTGTTAGAATACATATGGAAATTTCCAGGAACACTACATAGTAAATAGATATGTTTTTTGAAAATACCGACAGATTAAAGGACACAGCACAGGGACAATGAACCGGATCGCCATCTGGCCGTAAACCATCAGACCAGCATGTCCTCCGACCTGAACCACCACAGGTTGTTTGTTCCAACAAGAGCGTTTCCTTGATTAGTGGTGCATACCAGGGCTCCCATTTTGCATTTCAACCTGTTCACACACTCACATGCCACACCTTGTATTTCTCACACAGAGAAATTACCAGGATAACGCCCACCAAGTTTTTAATTTATTTTTTGTAACAGTGGAACAGGTAGAGGAATCAAGTGAGTTCCTGGTAGAGTTCAGAAGGCCTTGCCACACACCAGCTAATCAAATAAAAAGAATATTCCAACGATACATTGATTCACACACTCGCTGAAGTAGCTACAGAAGACGTCAATTGACACATTGATGCAGACGCCCCCCCAAAAATACTTGATTAAAGGTAAGAAAAGGCTATTGTTAAAGCTGGAAAAGTTGGAAAGGTTTGCTGTAATGGTTAAGGTTAGGAAAAGGTCACGGTTAAGATTATGAAATGTTAGCTAACATTCGCTAACATTAGAGGCTGAGAGCTTAGTAACCAAGCCCAACCCAAACCCGACAGGTATTCTTGACTTTGTGTCCCTACCCAACCCGAGATTTTAATTCTCCTCAAGGTTATATTTACCGCCTGAAATAGCCCACATGTTGCCTTCAGTCACATAAACTCCAGCACTGTACAGGAAGTTGCTCAGAACAGGCAGTCCATCATTTTTTACTAAAATAAATTATTTTCAAAATATTTGTCAGAAACTGGCCCAACTCATCGGGTCCCTAATGGGCTTGGGTCAGGTATCCACACTCTACACTCAACCTAATGTTTGCTAGCCAAAAGCAAACACTGTGTTAGTATGGATCTGAACTAGGGTTTGCTTAGTGAAAGTCTTTAACTTTAAAACGTTAACTGTAGATCGTAATAAGCTGCTGTACTTAAGCCCTACGGCGTCTTTTTTTTTTTTTTTTTTTTTAGTGGAGGACCATATGTGAAAGTTTGCACACCCAGGCTGAGGACAAGGCTCTCCTTAGGAGCCTGCCATCTCCATCCATCACCTGACCCCAGAGGATCTACCCTGCTGGTCTTCTGTATTTACCTAGCACACCCTGTGGAAGTGGCCGGCAGGTAACACAAAAGCCTTCCTGAAGCTCTTCGAGGGGTCAGCAGCGGGGCTGGCGCCAGAGCGAGTGCAGCAGGGGGCTGATGCAGAGTTATAATAAACAAACCATAATGACACACAGACCATCATCAAAGCTCTTTGACTACTACATGCAGAGAAACAATGTTACCACTGGAGTATTATGTGAGTGACATCTCTCTCTCTCTCTCTCTCTCTCTCTCCCTCTTTCTCACAGTACATGTCCATGTCCTCTCTTGTGTTACATGTCCTAAAGTCACACTCACCGCTCTGATGGACACAAATAAAATGTATGTAAAATATGGGTTGAAAATTTACTAAGCTGTAGACCAGCTGTATAAATTCCTGAAAGGATGACTCAGGCTGTTTGTTTGGCAGTGTTTTTGTTTAGACTCATTTCCCAGTTTTGTTTTTTTTTCTTGCATTTTTTCAATAATATTGTGGCAATTTCATGTATGTATTTTCTTGTATCTTTTTTTTTGTTTGTTTGTTTTTTTAAATTTTGGGTGGATTTTGTGGATTTTGTATGATAATTTCCTTGAGAAGTTTCTTTTAAATCTATAATGTATTTGGAAGAAATCAAGTGAATTTTCAAAAATAAGTTGGGCATTCCTTGTGCGAAATTGTTGGAGGGAAACACTGTCAATCCCCACTCAATCAGCTGCCTTCAGGGTGGACTCACCTTTATCTAGCAGATTTTCCCTACCAGGAGCTACTAAACAGGCCAGCCTCAGCCAGGCCAAGAGACTGTCGCTGTCCAGAGCCCTTGTGGTGTTTGAACCAAGGGGCCTGAGTGACACATTTCCAGGAACTGGTCAAAGTGTGTAAGGAGGAGTGAAGACTGCAAGCATTCAGGGTTAGTCACCACACATAGGAAGGAGACAGTTAAATTTCCTTTGGAATTCATTCCTTTTATGAGGTGCAAAGTATTTAAAATGTTTTTTGCCCAACTAACACAGCAACACATTTTATGAAGAACAGTGCTGCGGAACTAAACGTCCTGAAGGTTGATTTAGCTGCGTCTCATAACACAGAACTGGCTGAGGGAACTCTCTCAAGCTCTGGCATTGCTTTAGTTACACAAAACAACCTCCTGTTTGTATCTGGTCAACTGGATTTAGTTGATTAACCAGACTAACAACATTTTCTTGAGATGCCTATGACCTTGATGAATGAGAAGATGCACAGACAACCTCCCGTTTGACCAGGACCAAAGCTGCCCGTCTGATCAAGCTGTCTAGAGAAATAGCTCTCCAGAATGATATTGGTCTCACCCAGATCTGAGATACAGCAAGCCAGCTGGACAGGCCTGGCTTCACTCAAGCAGAACAAAGACTTCCATCACATCAGCATGTGAGATGGAAATTAACCAAATATCAAATTAACAGAGAAGACAATATTAATTTATGACAACTGCTGAAATAACAGTACCATTCTTTGTATTGAGCAAACCAAAAGTGAAAAGCTGCTCATTGTGGGAAGACACTCCTCCTGTTTTCGCAACTGCTTTTGCAACTTTTGGTTTCCTCCTTTCAACCCCTACCCCCACCCCACCCCCGAGACCTTGTGCTGGTACTTATTAATTAAACCAGTCTTCAGTGTAGCCAGTTTGTGTCGGATAATTCTGGTAATATGTATAAAACCTTGATCATTTAATCAAAGACCTGCAGCAGCACATTAATTCTGTTGTCAGTGTAATTTGTAATTTGTAATTTGGAGGAAAGAACTGTCATCTTAATAGTCGGGTTAATAATTTTATGCAGGTAACGGCAAATGCATTTACTGTGCAGCTGAAAGAGAATGTTCCGGTAAAAGTTTTATGTTTTTGTTCCAAGGTAATCTGAAATAATAAGTTTTCTCTGACTTTTAGTTATTGTTAATGCATGTGATGTACACTTAATAAGAACTGTGTGTATTTGTGCATTTATTCGTTCATTTGTTTATAAGTTTATGTGGTTAGTTATCTGGATAAATAATTAATTTGTTCATTTATGTATAATGGTTTTCAAGGCATATCACTTAGTGGCATTACAGTGAGGAGTCCCACGAGGATGCTACATGGCTTAATATTCATACTGGCTGAGTGGATAAAGCACTGCACACTGTGATAATATGATAACACCGTTTGCACTTCTATTAAAACACACTGTTAGGATTTATGGTTAAGGGCCCTATCTGTAAGCATGACAGCAAGCCATCGCTATATCTCATAGTCAGCCAGTCTACTGCCCCACCTGTTTCAGTGGTTCAGATGTCACAAATAAGCACAAGAGGAAATAGTTTCACATATTAAAGCAAACTACATCTAGGTAACTAGGTATCCAGTCACTAAGCAGTTTCACACAGTTTTTCTTAAGACACTGACCTTCAAAGAGGGGGCAGAAGTGTCTCCAGCAGGTGATACAGCCTTGAGACGTGTACTGCCCCATGGCAGTCTCCAAGAGGAACATTGGAATTCCACAAGAGAGCAGAAACAGGACATATGGAACCAAAAATGCACCTGTGAATAACATCCCTTTAGGTTTCAAACATAAAAACAGTTTTTTTTCAAAGCTTTGTCAGTTGAGGATGATCCCATCACGATGAAAATATTCTGATCATATTAAAATAAATGTCCTGCAAGTCTTGTCAGCGCCAGGGAAACAAGAATCTTCTAATTTAATATAACCACTGACTGTAGTGGTTATATTAAATTAGTGACTGTATATTAGTCACTGGCTGATTAAAGCATATTTTCACACATTTCTGTGGTGCACCTGCACAGTGCTTTAAGCTAAAATATTATCTAAATCAAAATGTTTTATGTTCATCTGTCATCTTTTTGAGAGAGATGCCAAATTCAAGTGCAGCAATCTGCACACTGTCAAATGTAATTTATGGAGAATCATAGTGGCAAGAACAAAATATAACTACAAGATTAATGTGCACATTTAGAAGTCTTTCCTGACTGTAATTTATTGGCATATCGACTGTTTGTATGAGTCCTACAACGACAGATCTTAATTTAATTTGGGCTCAAGTTGGAGACGTCATTATCTTAATAATAATAATAAATTTCATATCTTTTAATTGCACGGTGACTTAGGGATCACAAATGCAGCTTAAATTCCAATACAGTAGAGTTTACAACATTTTAAGCTTTTAAGTTAATGATTAGTAAAAATGGCAACAAAAAAAAAAAAAGAAAAAAAAAAGAGAAACTTCCTTATCATTTGAAAATGTATCTTTCAAAGTTAATTTTTCACATTTGTTGACATTATTAGGCGGGGTAGCAGCAGTTCCTTGACCTTGGAGTGAGAAACAAATGCAAAAGATCAAGTATCATTCCTCTGGTCTGTAGGAGTATTGCTTACCTCCTCCATTTTTGTAACACAGATATGGGAACCTCCAGAGATTTCCTAGTCCAACCAAGGTTCCTGCCACAGCGAGCAGGAACTCCAGCTTGCTTGCCCACTGGCCACGGTCCAACAGCAGCTGCCCCTTCTTCACCAGACTGTTGTCTTGGCTAGGTGATTCATGGCTGTTTCCTTTTGAGAATTCCCTTGTCATTTTCAAGGGAAAAACGAAGGAAAAAAGGAAGAAAAAAATGAGCACACCAATCACTAGATAAAATACAAATAAAATGATAAATAAAAACTGACCTGAAGTTTTTAACTAAAAAAAAAAGACCCCCTCTACTCCTGGATATGTTCAGAGACACAACTAAAACTGCTCAGCTGACCATTATTTGGCAGTTATGGTAAGCTTTGTTTACTTATTGTTAAGCATAAACATGCAGGATTATCAGAAAAGGAAAGTTTTTTTTTTTTGTTTTTGTTTTTTTTTGCCAGCAGCTGGTTATCAGAAACTGTAGATTTCCTTGTTTAAAGTATTAGACTAAAGGCAGTGCATTTGGCAAAGCTGCCCAAAATAAATGCACAGAAAAGAACTTACCCTTCCATCACAAAGCCCCCTCCCCCAATAGTTGTTTACAGCAACAACTGATCAGTATTCTTCTCAGCCAGGGTGCACCACACAATCTTCACACAGGCAAGATGTCATGAGCAGAGCCAGTGTAAGTAACAGAAAGTAGTTTTGTGTTGCTCCTTTGTAGCCTGATTATTTCTTGCCTGAGTGTGCTGTATTTCCATTCAGACTCCGTTGGCTTGTGACAAAGGCTCCAGGCTCACTTCCTGTATTTTTCCACTGAGACATGAGTAGCTTGGGTCATTGAGATTGGCTCAGTTGCTAACAACTAAACCAAATCAGCTGAGCCGTCTCTGCGATGGCAATGCTTGTAATTAGGTTGCAGTTATTTGGTAATTGGGAATTTTAAGCTGTTATCAATCATGAAGTGGTCATAATAGTGATCTCTGCCTGCACATAGTGGTCTGGCCTGAATAAGTGATACTATTCATGGCTTCTAATATGAATCAACAGTTTAGTTCTACAAATGAATGAGTCTTTGTTAAGGAAAAAACGGCACACAAGACTACTGAGTCATCTATTCCTATCTTATCTGCAGAAAAACTTGGCATTAGGTTTAGCAGCTTTGTCACAGTGAAGTGTCACAGTGTAGTGTTTGTGGTGAAAACTCCTTGGAAACTGGAAATTTCAGATGATCATATTTCAGAAGGAACATTTAGTGCCAGGACAGAAATTCAATGCTCAAACACATTCTTTAGCATAAGTTTCGTGACGTAAGGCATTGTCCAGTAGCTTGTGTTCTGTTACAACTAAATGAATTATTGAGTGGAAGTTTAAAAAAGATCCCCGGAACTAACATGACTGACGCCAAATAGAAAAGAAACAATAAAAGCTCTGCTTTATTTGTGAGGCTCCTCTTTTGATACAATAATCCAGTAACCATAAAACAAGACAGACATACTAACACAAGACAAGACAACTATGTAAGGCATATATTTACAGTTTGCTGGAAAATTTCTATATCTAACAAGGACCATGCTCTCTGTACATCAAATCATTAGAACTGTTTACACACAGGCAGACACCAAGTGCATGCTCAAAAGAAGTAAATATTCACCTGCAAAAGCAATTCTCAAATGAATCACATGATTTAATATTGGGTTTAAGCAAAAATGGAAAACTTGATGTCCACTTGGAAAGTAATTTATCCTTGGCAGTTTGTTCAGCCACAGACAGTTGTACAATATTTTCAACCAAAGCCAAAGGCAGGCAGTTCAGGATATTTACTCAACAGCTGAAGTTTACTACCTTTGGGTGATGACCCATCCTTTGCACAACAGTGCTTGTCTCAGGTGCTGTTAAGAGCAGCAGTCCACATACAGATCAAAGTATTTTACTGCACACCAAAACTCGACAGACCTGTTTCATTTTCCCTCTGTCTTCACTGTTTCTATAGGGTTAGGGTTAGGGTTAGGGTTAGGGTTAGGGTAAAAACACGAACTGGAGCAATCAATGCATTTCGCCCCCAGAACTGTCCGACTGACTGGTTTGAGCATCAACAGCTAAGAGTTTGGGTGTTCACACAGGCTGTGTTGACCTGACTCATTTATCTCTCACTCGCTTTCTCTTTTCTTTTCTTTTTTTTTTCTTAAAAAAAGGTGTCCTTAGAATTGGTATTGTTCTGAATCTTGAACAGCCTATGTTAATCTATTTTATAAAAATATTGTAGAAATACCTTAAAAATATCTTGTAAATGCTGTAATGTTAAAAAGTTTACACATTATGAACTTAGGAGGCATATGACCCCTGTCAACACTGCCTAAACTTTAAACTCCTGCAACCTACCGACTAGTAATGAGAAAACCTGATTAATCCTGGAGGCAAAATACTTGTCCACTCTAGCATATTTACGGGTGATTTAAAGAGACATTTAAGATGGGAGTGTAATGCCACACATCTGAAGCCTTTCAGTGTGCAGTGAATTACTTTCACAGTTGGAATTTACTGTTGAAATTACATTTAGTCATCTGTTTTGGACAAACCCAGTCTTAATGTTCAATGAAATTCATGGTTAAAAAAAAAAAAAAAATCACCAAATGTCTTGCTGACTTTCTGTTTGGGGTCTGAGAGGGATGGAGAGGAGTGCAGAGAACTCAAAAGTAATCTTCACTGTGGAAACCATCTCTGATGGAAATGTCCTGTGTGTTTTCTCTCTACAATCTAACAGATGAAGCAAATTAGCTTTTTATATTCACCTCTGACGGCAGCATAAGACCCGCACCGCATATATGGGCTATGGATGGACATACAAATAGATACAAACAACAAATATTTGAAGAATTTTTCAAATTTGCAACTGAGACATAGTTTCTAGAAGTTTTCCTCTTTCGGTAAAACATTTAGTATAATAATCCTTCAGCTATACATTCATATCACAATCAACACCAGGAGTCGAGTCAGTGCAGTCTCCCTTGATGATTTAGAGCACCTGGAGTTCCTGGTAGCTCCTGGAGTGTGTCACGCTCAAGGATATTTGGCACTCTTTCATTTTAATGTATAGTATGTCATAGTCACAAACCCAGGCCAATGTAGCCTGAGTGTAAATTAACATATACCTGTCACACACAAATATTACTGCTTGAACAACACCCTCTGGTGGTTATACACGTTCATAGAAGAAAAAAAAATCCACTGGGAAAAAAATGAATAAATAAAAGAAATGTGACATTTTCAACAAATTCAAATATTTTCAATCTTTTGACAAACATGTATCTTGTAGCATGAGCAGGGGGGACATCAGGTCTTACAGTGTGAAACTCTGCCTATGTTGTATTGCAGCTGATGTGCAGTGATGGTGAGATTAAGCACTGATGATGAGGAGGATGATGATGAGGTCTAGCTCTATGGTGCAGACCATGTCATATATAAATACAGCCTTATTGATGAATATGGTAAAAATTAATGGATATGTTAATAGTGACCTGGACCTTTTTTTTCAATGTACACCAGGCATTGACTTCTATACCTGGAACATCTTTAAAGTGGAAATGTACTCACAAAATAAAAATAAAAATAAAAAACAGAAATACTCAGATTTTTTTTTCTATATTCATAACACTGTGCGAGGAAACAGCAGCTGCTGAGAATAAGGATACTTGAGTGTGCCACTGCCATGACGAAGAGTTTGTAGTCCTAATTTCATAATTAACTTTATAAGAAACTGCTCATGATTCAGTATTTATAAACTTTTTGGTCACATGTAATTGTGGGTATTTCAATGCATTTCTAAAATTACTGAGTTAATTATTTAGATTTTGCTTGGTCTACTTACTGACATCTAGTGATACTCACAAGTAACTAATTACGTTTTTTTTTTTTTTTTTTTTTAATTCAGTTTAGTTGTGTAAAACAACCACTTTCCCTCAAGCCCATTTTAATTTCTTTGTCAACTGTGATTTTTTTTTGTTGAGCCGCCCTCATAAACAGCAGTGAAAATCGTTCTCCAGCTTAATTATGAAAGGCACAGTGCATAAATTCTCTAAATGGGCTTCAGGTTATGCTTTCATGTCGGCACAGTGGATACAGAGCAAGCTGTTTTGTTAGACACTCCATTTATTAAACTCAGTTTGGGGAACATTATGACAGGAATGTCTTAAAAGTTACCGGCATAATGGTTCATGGCTGCGGGCAGCGCTCAGCTAGAACACTGATTTTCACACCTGTCTTGGATTCTTAACACGTGTTAAATAGCAAGTTGGGACTCGTATAACTTTAATTTGAACATAGATGCACTTCACGTGTGTGGTTATTCCTGATAGGCACTTAAGCATATCTACTCATTTTGTGGGGTGGGAAGTGGTGAGGTTACTAATAAAAACATAAACCCAACTTAATCATGGACTGTGGAAAAATATATATATGTATATGTAAAAAACAAAAACAAAAACAAAACAAAAAAAAGAACGACAAAAACATAAAACCCCCTGTCAAAATATTCAGAGAAATTAGTTTATCCACTTGCAGATTCTTGTATGAAATGGTTTGAAAAGTTTAATGGAGCAAATAAAAGTAATTTCGATATTGGCAATGGTCACGTATGGCACTGATAAGGTGTGTTTAAGCATACACAGTGTCTGACAATCGAGAAAATAGGAAAACATTTTCTACTTTCATAGCTTAAATCGTATTATGAAGTTTGAAACGTAAACATAGTACCTGAAATAATAAGACAATGCTGATTCACAGAAGAACAGGCGATTAAATACATTAAGCCCAGAGCTCAGTATAGACTACTATTCAAATTTCACACTTCACACATTGGCCTGAAACGTAATTTAGGTCAACGAAACAATATTCACACATTATTGCAAAATGTAAACACCCTTGCAACGCATCATGACAACATGTGTGCAAATACAGTCAAATATGTCTGGATGAAGAGAGCGAGCGAGAACTGTCGGCCTTTTTGTTGTACATTTTTTCACTTTTAGTTTCACATCAATGGATGACTATCAAGCAAAAATGCAAATTATCAACTTCTGATGATGGGTTGTTTAAGGCTTTTGTGTTGTGATCTCATTAGGAACAACTCAGATTGTTGGCAGTAAGTCCTCCCAATTTCACATCAGTGCTGAAACTGAGTAAAATTTAATTTTAAAATTAGTACTTTGTCACATGACTGGTTCAGTTTCACCTCATGCGGTAAGACTTTATAATAACCATCATTAATAAATGGCAAATTGACAGTAAATTAAATGTTTAATTATTATGCAGTAGACTATTTAGTCCCAGTTTCTTGGTGTACACATTGTATCATTTTACACATGATATTAAGTATTTATAAATGATTACCTAACGATTTGTAAACCTTTAAGAAATCATTTGTTTAACATCTTCAAACATTACATGGCTGGATGGCTCAGACATTTTATAACACTTTGTTAATGGGTAATAAACCATCTATAAACATTATTTTGACGATTATTATAAAGTTGCAACTGATGATTATAATAATTAGTAAATGAATGTAGCTGCAAACAGCAATTCTGAGGTCCGGGCCATTTGAAATCGAAAGTTGCAACAGCTTAATTAAAAATATTCAACTTCATAAAGGCCATCCAAATAATGTTTTTAGATGGTTTCCAAACCAATTATTACACATTAACAAAGTGTTATGAAATATCCAGTCCATCTGTATATGTAATGTTTGTAGAAGTTTTACAAACAGTTTCTTAAAAGGTTCACAAATCATTTTGTATTCATTAACAAATACATAATATAGTATTTAAAATATTACAATATGTGCAATAACAAACTGTTAAGTAGTTTACCATGTAATGATGGTTATTATAAGTTACACCACGTCCTTGATATCTAAATGCTAGAGGCTGAGCATAAAACTTCAACTTTGGCAACAGATATCAAGAGCCTGGTGGGTCACAAACTTGAAGATGCTGCATGCGACAAATTTGTAGAAATGACCAATTTTGCTTGACGTTTCAGCTCCTGCAGTCACTCCGTCTTAGTACTTTTACTCATTTGACGGTTAGACCACATGATTTTATGGTTTTGTCACAGAGGCCAAAACAACAAGAACAAAACATGACTAGAAGTTGAGAATTTGTACTTGTGTCTTATATCCATCTTTTTTAATGGCCTAATAGGAAAGAAAGATAAACTTCAACTAAATGCCACTGTACACACACACTGTTGATGGCCGATAACGTGTAAATCTAGAAGACCTAGTCTACCTCCATCAGCCGAGATGTTTCGCTTGTCAGACCGCTCAACGTGAGGATTACGGCATCGGTGGGTCTGTGCTTCAGTTTTCTTCCCTAGCAGTTTGTAATGACAGCATGAAATATCAGCTGCGCACAAGAGAGTGAAATGTTATTGTTATTTCTACGGTTTCGAGATACGATTCTCAGAAGAAAACAACAAAGCTAGTTCTATCAGCAAACAATATAGCAAAAGGTCTGACATGGCATAGGTTCAAACACATAATTTTTTTTTTTTTTAAACTTTGATGAGTAGCTTACATTGGCTACTGTTAATATGTACATGTAGCAGCACAGAACAACTGTAGCTGTGATTATCAGACTACAAAATTACTTTCCTATATCTCTCTCTCCGAAATGGCTGTCGATGCAGATGAGGTGGAATGTGTCTTTTTATTTCTACGTATCCTGGTACAGATGGATTCAGGAGTTTGTTACAGTATGTACCCTGACCTTCAGCCTCCTCCGTGTTATCACATTAAGGCTCTCTGCCCTATGGTTTTCTACAGATCCTAATGGCACATTTGATTTTATTTATCATACAGTTAGCAATTAAGTTTTGGCACTTAAAATGTAAATACAGTCTTTCTTTTGAAACATAATTAAGCACAGTTATTAACAGTAATACACCAGTATCCAGTGATAATTTGAGGTGAAACTTTGGTCTCCATATTACCAACTGGATTACAAAAAGCTGGTCATCACATTTCAAAACAAAATCATCACATTTCAAATGAATCAAAATAAATGCATGAATAAATATATAATGAAATAAATAAATAAATAAATATATAAATAAAAAGATCGATAAATAGCCTCACAAAATCTTCACCGCATGACTCTGCAACATACTCGATGTATTAGCCTTTAAATAGACCTTTGTCACCTGATAATTGAAAAATTATAGAATCAGCACATTTTATGTGAGGTTATAGCTTAATGCCACTATTTGAGGTTATCAATGTCTGCATCAAAACATTTAAATAAATCCTATCTACAATGCTGACTTAAGAATGTCCATGAAATATTTGGCCCCATACTTCTGGCAGAACTACCTATTCGAACCTGTGGCTCCGGTGGAGTGGGAGTTGCAAGAAAGAGCATCTCAGCGGCCAGTGGTAAAAAGTGCAATGTGACAATAGTCATAGATCTGTGATTAGTAAACCATATGGACCTCCTACAAGTCTGGACTGATATGTAGAAGGTGTGATCAAAGATGATATGCTACTTTTTCATTTGTTGCATGTGGATAGAAGGGAGCAGAAGCTCATTAATCCATGTGTGCTACTATTGGCATCTTTCTTTTGCGCCTACGCTAAACCAATTTCCAACTTGTGGAGAACGTCACCTGGTGAGAATGCAAGAGACTGCATTAATTTAATTCCTAGTATTTCTGTCGTGGTCTGCGCTTAAAACTTGGATTGGACTAAGCTATTCCTAAATTATGGTACAACGTACAATTCCATAGGATTGTGTGCAAAACGCTGTGTCGGCATATAGTAATAAATAATGGTCTGTCTCTTCTACCAGCCACACTAGTAGAATTAGGTGCTTGTAATGAGGTATGAATATTGGCCAGTATCTTAGAAGAACCATTAACCCTTTGTTTTTCTGACAACTGCTTTCTAATGAGAAAAAGTCACAATATTGACTTGTGGAATTAAGAGTAGTGGTAATTAAGACAAAAACCATACGGGTGTAGCCAATGTTACCAACTGACGAGGGTAAGTAAATGATTGGAATAACAGTATTTGTGAATGAAAATGGATTGGGGAATTAAAACCCGCTGACAAAAGCATGGCGATGACTGCTTCCACTGAAAACAGGGATCTCTGCTCTAAGTCACAGCTAAGCTTGAAGATCAAATTTCATATATGTATATATATATATATATATATATATATATATATATATATATATGCAAATATCTATATATATAGGGTTCAACCTTAAATCCAGCAAACAGTAGTCGAAGTTCCCACTGCAGATTTCTCAAGAGAGCTTCACACCACATCTAATAAATAACAGAATAAAATGACAATTTCTCCTAACTCTTTAAGAGATTCCTCATTTCCTTTTATATGCACAGATAGGTTTCAATAAGTTTCTAATTAGGTACCTGTACTGTATTAGTCAGCCCGACAGTCAAATGAATGGATGACAGTGAAGGGTCCAGTGTGCTAAGATGAGGATAAGCCTGTCTAAACAAGCTCTTCGTCCTCACTTGTATCCCTCCATTTACCTCCTTATTTGCTGTCTTCGTCATTCCTCTTCACCTAAACACCTTTTTTACAGAGGCAGGTCTGTGCTGTTGTGGCGAGTCTTTCGGGAAGTCCCATCATCCCTGGGCAGAGCTTTCTGCAGGTTGGACATGGCAGCTGTCTTCTTTAGGTCAATGACGGCGTAGAATTCACTACGCCGGGGTGCCTGTTGGCCACATTTTTGGGGTGGTAGGCGCTGGTGCTGTGGCTGGGTCTGGGCACCCCCACTGCTGAGGGCTTGGCAGGGAGGCTCTCCCTCTAAGTCCACCTGGATGTAATTCAGCTGCCGCGATGGAGGCATATGGCCGTGCTCGCAGCCTCCGACCCCCGCCCCTGATCGTCTGCGGAAATCAAAGCTAAATATTCGCCCCCCTCTGTCGGACTGACACGGCTGGGGATGCGGGGGGCAGGCGTGTCGGAGCCGGAGTGGCTGGACCTGCTCTGTGTTGACGTAGTTCTGCAGGGCATCTCTGTGGATACCCCGGCCTTCCTGATGGTAACCGTTGGGTGTCCCAGGACCTTCCGAGAACTCGTACTCGTCAAAGTCTTCCTCTTCTTCCTCGTACTCCTCTTCATCCTGGTCATCGTCTTCATCCTCCTGCTCTTCTTCCCGCTGCAGAGCGCTGTACTCCCACACCGGAGGCAGAGAGGGCAGGTTCTCATAGTTAAGCAGAGCTGTCCGACGGTGACCTCCACCCATACCTCGCTCACAAGGGTAGCCCTGCGGGGGCAGAGAAGACGGACCATGAGAGTGTGAATGGAGGAGGGAGTGGGAGTGACTGTCCCCAGTGCTGCTGCTGCTGCTCGAACCCACAGACTGGGATATGCTGCTTGGACTCAGCCTCTGCTTTCGGCCACTCCTCAGGCCGTTGATGTTCTCATAAGTGAGCTGGCTACTCTGGCAACCCTCCTGGTGCTCATGGCCTGGATGCCGGTGCATGAGATGATGGAAATGGTGATAAGAGTGAGAGTTGCACATGTGCATAGAGGGCTCGTCTCCTTCCGTCTCCGAGCCTGTTGCACCCTCTACAGGCTGAAGGTTGAGAGGATTGTGCCCAAGTCTCTCCCTTTCTCTCTCCCGCTCCAGTAGATGGCGTTGCGCCGGAGTGGGGCCCAACATGAATTTAACCTCCTGCGAGGACGGCTGTAGGAACACCTGAGGATCCTTATGGTCCTCCATGGGACAGCAGCGCAAGTTGGACTGCGCATTTCCTTGGCTCCCAACAGGCATGGCTCCCCGTGCTGTTTCAGGAAAAGAGCTGGGCCGCACCTCAGGTAGGGAGTGCACACAGTGACGCATGGAGAGATCCCCCTCCATACTAACAGTATTTACATAGGTGTGGGCCTGTTATGAAAAAAAAAAAGGCAGATCAAAGTGTAAAACTGATCACTATAACAATAAGCGGAATATGGCTCAGATGGAGAGATGGGAGCTCATGTGTCTTCCTTACCTGGTCTTCCAAGCCCATGAGGCTGTGGCCATGATCATCAGCAAGAGAGGGTTGGGAGGAATCACCTCTGATTGGATAACCAGGATATCCATTTGGAAAACCCTGAACAGGGAATGCTGGAGCTGTAAGGACATGTGTGTTGCGATATAGAGACACAAAAAAAGAAACAGTTATTTATCAGCGGGGTTAAGGATTTGTTATGTGAGTGAGCGCAGATTCAGCTGCCTTAGTGAGGCTGATTATTATGTTTTATAAACAGTATACATCAGTCCCTCAGTGATCTCACTTTTTTTTTATTTTTAAGATTATTTGAGGGGCATTTTTGCTTTAATTAGAGAAACAAAGGGGACGACCTGCAGGAAAGGGACCGGGCCAGATTCAAACTTGGGCCGCTGCAACAAGAACTAATGGCACGTCCTACGCGCTCTACCGGTTGAGCCACTAGGGCAGCCCCATCAGTGACCTTGTATGGAGAAAATACAGTTTTTCCATACCCTCTATGGTTGAACAATATGGTAAAATAAATCATATTGCAATCAATATTGCAGCTCCAGTAATTTGGATATTGAACTCGGCCATATTGCGATTTTGATAATATTTCAATGAATTGTGCAGCACTAATACCTAATTATTTCTATGTCGAGCCGCAGGGTGCTGGAGCCTATCCCAGCTTTCAGTGGGCGGGAAGCAGGGAAACACCCTCAACAAGTCGCCAGTTCATCACTTGGCTAACACACAGACAAACACACCCACACACACATTTTAATCTATGGGCAAATTCAAACTTTGGACCTTCTTGCTGGGAGGCGACAGCACAAACTACTGTGCCACTGAGCCACTCAACACAGTAATTGTGAGTCACAATTTGACTATTTTATCATTCACATCCCAAAGTGTCAACACGCAATAGAAAACAGTACCAGCACAGTTTACGTGTTGTCTTACTTTACTGAAAATACTTGATGATAACAATGACCAAGGCTGCAGGCAAGCTAACAAAATCCACTCATATTTTGATGTTGCTTCATTTGGGCTGAACTGCCACATCAGCAGAAATCAGCATTTCATTTCAAAACATTTTATACGACCTCGACATCTTCCCCTCTTTGTTAGGATCTCTCAAAGGAAATCGTCGAACTGCGGTGGTGATCATGAGCGATTTTTGTTCCCAAAACAGGCACAAACGTCAGTTATCAATTTATGCTCTGTCTTCTGTGTTCTGTTACTATTAACGATGGTACAGTAACTATGACAACGACGAGCAGGCCGATGTGAGCGGGGCTTACCTGGAGCTACGCCTCTGCCACGCCGGCTCTCCTAACAAAGAGGGATCTCAGCAACAGTGACTAAATGACTACTTGATTTGTGAAGTGAACCTTCTGTAGCACCGTATTATCTTTGCCTGCAAAGTATAGTGAGTTTTTGCGCCTTACGATGATTGATGAGTTTATGCCCCGCAGTCTTACATTGAGCTGTAGTTGTGGAACTCGTGCTGTGCCTCTAGCATGGCACATTGGATGGATGAAGGCAAAAACGTGACCTCCATTGCTCAACATCACCTGTGACTTGAATAACGCACATGCCTGGCCTGCTCCATAAACTTAGAATGGGTCAAATGCAGGGAATGAATTTCCCTACAGGGTTTAATAAAGGGTAACTTAACTTAAAGGGAATAGACTTGAAAAACCCCTACACATATCACTCAAGTAAGAAAAGCTTCCCTACAACTTTATAAACATGGTAACCGTCTTATTTGCTAGATTTACAATTTACACTGACAGAGTTAATTTGCATAAACAGATATTTCTTATTGTGTTCATCTCTAGAAACCATGTTCTTACATTATCAATCAATATAAATTTTAACTGTCAATGACAAAAATGTGCGGGTGTAAAAAGGCGGTCTTGCTCCCGTAGAATAAAAAGTGCTGGGAAAAGAGCCCTGTTTGCTCTGTGGACAAAATGTCTGTCTGTGTCTGCAGGCTGATGTGTCGGGACTCTGCTCTGCCTGAAGTTTGGAAACCTGTGTATTTCTGACTAAACGCAAACTTGGTTTAGAATTAGCTTTCATACAAAATTTGATGCCAACATATTGCGGCGTGCAAGCTCTACATTGTAATTACTACCACATGTACAGCTGATGTGTGTGTTTGTGTGTTTCAGTGACTCACTGTTGGGAGTCTGCGGTGTGCGAGGCATGTCCATCTCTGGTGTGTGACCGCTGCGAGTCATCATCATCGACTCTTCTACAACATTGATGCTGTTACACTGCATCAGCTCCTGGAGCAGATTGAAGATCTCCTCCGCCCGCGAACATTTGAAGGCGAAGATTCCTGGCCAAAACAGAAAATTAACAACATGGGTGGCTTAAAATGAGGTAGCCACTGAAGAGTGACAAGACAAAAAATCATTTTCAACAAGTACGGCACCGGTGTAATAACACATGTGAACTGCTTACTTACCCTGCCCGGTCTGACAGCGGCGACCACTCTCAAAAGAAAAAAGGTTGGAGTCGTAGCCGTAGCGACGTAGGCAGAGATACGGCCACCGGATGGCATCCCTCTTGCGTGTGTGAAGGATGAGCTCCGTCTGTGTGAGCTCCATGGTCCCAGAACCCAACTCGTTGCCCTCATCATCCACATTGGTGACCTAGCAAAAAGCAGGAAACATAAATGTAACCTAAATCAAACTGCAGAGGATGGAGCAGCAATATAAACCTTTGGGACACACTGTAAAAGACAATGTATTACAACATAATAACTTATGGAATCAAAACAGGTGGTGTTGTAACTAATGCTCAGTTTACTAAATAAATAAACAGACAAATTACTTTTGGAATTAACCTTAAATTTGGTGAGATGGTTGTCTCGAATGGGGTCTCTGTACAGACAACTCCAACAGCTCCCCATAGCTTCAGCAGGCCAGCTGAAACCTGTCAGGGATCAAGCAAAAATCATCAACCATGATTCTTAACATGAGGAGCTTCACACTGAATCCAACACAGGAACACACACACACACACACACACACACACACACACACACACACACACATACACACAAACTGTGTTCTTACTCAGTCCAGGCCATCAGTGTCAGGGGATTCACGTCTCAATCCCAGGATCCTATACTGGGCGTCATGGTAACAAGCTGGCCGGCTGGATGGACTGACATCTTCAACATCAGCGTGACTTTCTCCCTCCTGAAACATTGAGGGCCATTCAAATTCACACACAGAGCAGCGCTATGGTGCTGTTATCACATAAACTCCATCTCTGCAGCCTAAGTACGGATCAAACATTGATCTTTTCCTTTCAGCCAGGAATAAAGGAGGACTTTGTAGGAGTTCAAAGCTGGCTCCTTACTCTATTTTCAATCATATTTCAAAATAACAATAATAAAAAGCTTTAAATGAACTACAGGTGGATTTCAAAAGCCTTAAAAACGAACCTGTGTGTTATAACTCACGGTCCTTAAAGCATAACCTCTACAGAAACAACCCTCTCATTTTTAAACGGCCCTTTATTCACCATTTAAGCATCCCTGTGCTTGATCTAATCCCTATTCACTATTATAGAACATCCCATACATGCAAAGCCAAGCAAAACCACATGTCCCTATAGGAATTTTGTAGGAAACCTATAGTCATACCATGGATACAAATAAACACCCTAAAATACAAGGGGGTCACTATAAGGTGGAGTTAGCACACAGTTCAGCTCCATATAGGAAATATTTTAAGGTGTGGAGTCAAAAACAGACGATTAGGTTAAGCAGACAGCAAGGTCTGCCACATAGAAATGGGCAAAACAGGCAACAATCATCCCTGGTTTCTGCTGCTCACATCTGGAATGATGTTCTTCATGTCATTTCTGTTAGATTGCGCCTGTTTGCTGTTACACGGGCTACACAAACATTTTTTTAGAGCAACAACGCCGCAATGTGTGTTGTCTAACCTGGGCCTATAGATCTGACTTGAGATGCCAGGCTGGAGTCAAACCAGTGAGAGCTACCTTGAATCACATCGAGCAGGCTAAAAAAGGGGGGCTAGGCTACATTACACTACACAGTCATGCACTTGTTATACATCACGCACCGATGGCCGTGTGTGTGCTTTTCGCCATCGGTGTTGGTTAATAACCTAAAAATCACAGCCCCATTTTTTTCCTTTTCTTTTCTTTTTTTTGCTCAATTAGCCAAGCCGACGCAGAAATCCAGAGGAAGCCGACAGCCGCTTTATTTGCTCAATCAATTTCCAGCGCGCACACTTTATCACAGCGATGCTACAATGAAGCCCGAGCGCTTGACACCGAAACGCACATAAACACAAATCAGTGCCCAATTTTTTCCCCCTTGTCTTCCCTCATTGCTTTTGGAGGATACAATAGCGTGAAGGCATAGCCAGTTAACGGGTAACTGGAGAACGACAGCGATGATTTGCTACTCACATGTTTGGCACGGATTGTTATTAGCCCTACTGCGAAATAAGCATTGGGACTGCAAATAATGATCGGCGGCGGCTGCTGCTGCTGATAGTGGCATATGGCACTCGCACGGGAGAGACGCGGATCAAAAGATGCAGGGGAGAGCAATGAAAATGTTGTTATTTTTTCCTCCTATTACGCCCCCCTACTGCAGCACGGGCCTCTGTGTGACATTTCCCAAGCAGCGGGGTGAGAGTTCACAGTCAGACAACGAGGCTTTTTTTTGGAGCGACAAGAAGGTATGAAACGTTGGAGGACTCAGAGAGGCAAGGTGTGACCGACGATGCGGAGGAGGAGCCAAAATCCCCAACATGGCCAAATAAAAAGACATGGGAATTCAAACACACTCTCTTTCCCAGGTTTTACTTTTTCTTTTTTGTACCATACAAATTAGGCTACTCCATAAAGAAATTTATGGTGTATCTAATAAAGAGTATACGAGATTGTGTTCGTAACCTTATTGTTGTGTGTATTTGTTTATATCTTTTATTTTAACATCATTGCAGGCCTATTGATTTATAGTTAGTGTGTGCTAATCATTTACCTTTTATGACACTGAGCCAACTTATTATAGCAGTATGACATTCCTATTATGTGCTGTTAGATTTAGACAACTCCTTCAATTTATTACTGTGGTTCTTATGGGCTTGGTGCGGTGAGGAAGTGTGAATATTACAGCACACCTCTCATTTGGATGTGTTGACTTAGTGCACAGGAGCTGATGTGAAAGTTTTGTGGGCCTGCCAGTGTGGTTAGTCAAATTCCCACAAAGTGTGTTCATGTAATGGGTGTGAGAGGCTTGTGAGCTTGATTGGGGTTGGAAGGACTAAATCACCCCAACTATCACCTCAACTAGATGTGCAAAAAGGAAAAGGTGAGGTAGGATGTCCTGAATTAGCTGAGGGAAGTGAGACAACAGTGAAGCTGAGCAGCAGCTGGGTGCCCTAGGTGCTGCATGATTGTGGAAACATCCACCAGCAGCTGCAGCAGGGAGTGTGTGCACAGGGTTTACTTGAGGCGGTTTCAGAGGCAACTGAGAAAAGTAGTGACTTTGTTACAATTGGCCTTATAGTTCGATTGTCTCTTGCATTATCCAATGTATTACATAGTTCAGGACAACTTGAACCGCTAAGCAGAGGACAGATAAAGCAGGAGCCAGATGTACTTCCTCTATCTTGTTAGTTAGGTCTGCTGCATTAGATACACGCCCAGTCAACATTCACACACTAGCATCACACATTCTAGAAACAAGGCATGGGCAATGGTTGGCCTGTCCATGTCCAGGTAACTGGCCAATTATTCTCGGTTGTGTCTAAAAGTCCAACCTATGTACGGGGCAGGCCCAGCCCAAGAACATAAATGTGTATCATTTCCTGATATCGGGGCTCATTCTGACTGAGATCCTGCGGGAGCTCTGTCACACTGAGACCAGCGCAGCGGTGCTTTATATGTGACCATAATAAATATTGCATCAGAAAATTGAAGACTGACTCTGGTCTGTTCCTGGGCTTTCAACAAAAGAATTGGGAGCTAACAAATTCGACTAGTTAAAATAACAAATAATATGGACGAAATGTGTCCTTTTTTCATTTTGTTTGTGTGTTTTCTTTGCTAATCTATTGAATCACTACATGCCATTCAGCATTAATTGCGGCTGCAGACAGCCATATAGGGACAATTAAGGTGTCTTGCGGTTCTTTTTTTAAGCTGGGCATTTACAAGTGTTTGAGCAGGAAGAAAATATTATTTTAATTTTGTTAATGGGGAGCGCCAGATAATTGGATAATTGGCAGCTGCAGGTCTGACTTTCGTTCTGGGAAAAATAAAACGATGAATCTCTGCGTCTGATAAAGTAGGCTAATCAAGGCAAGCAGCTCCTGATTGACTGAGGTTCCTTTATATTTCCACAAGGTGGTGCTGTTTCGCACAAAAACGGCGAGAGGTTCCCAGGCATATTGATAGTTGACATAAAATGACACTCTAAAACAGGGGCGGGCAACCATGTGCCATGGAGAACCGAGAGGCTGCAGGTTTTCTTTCCAACCAAAAACCCCACCAGCTGATTTCACTGATTAGTCCCTGCTCTCTGCTTGAAGGTGGGGGTGATCAGTGAAATCACCTGGTGGAGTTTTTGGTTGGAAAGAAAACCTGCAGCCTCTCGGCTCTCTATGGTACATGGTTGCCCACCCCTGCTCTAAAAGATATTTAAATATAAATTATTATTATTATTATTATTATTATTATTATTATTATTATTGTAGTCTTATGTTCTTAATCTGAGTTGTTTTCCCCTTGCCAAATGTTTAATTCAAAACTGATATTTTGGCCCCTTTATGCCAGATGTGTTGAAACTGACACTGTAGGTCCAGCTTTGTTTACGTATGCTGAGCTCGTTTACCCTTTTGAGATTGTTGGCAATTGTTGTTGAATATTTTGTCTTTGATACTGACTGTGATGGTTAAACGGTGTAGTGTAGAGTGCAGTATACTCTGTGGTGGCCAATCCCCCATTTAATAAGATGTTAAGATCTTTTTCTAGGCAAACCTATCTGAGGAGATTTGATGTTGTTGTTGTTATTGTCAGATATGACTTGTCACACAGTTACACAACTGTACACTAGGTGATGTGATACCCATGGAGAGAGAAACCTTTGATATCTCAACATGCTCTCATTGTGCTAACTTCAAAGTAGTAAGATAGCAGCGAAATTGTAATGTGGGCCATTTTTCTAGTGACCCCTGGAATTCTTTGTATGACCCTTGGGGGTCCCCGGACCTCACTTTGAGATGAGACTTAAAACTCAAATCTGATTATTGTCCAATATTACACCAGATACTGTATTATTTTTATTCACATTTCCTACACTGGAACTAGGGCATCTGGGGAGCCTAGAGGGATTCCTGCCCATAACTGCACAACTTGATTTAAGATGAAATAATCCCAAGTGAATTAGCATGTTAAATCACAAAGGTTTAAGAATAGGAAGACACCAATCAAAGAGAGGGAGCACACAAATACCAATAAACTCTTGGTGATGATGACAAATTGGGATTACATGACAGTCACCACAGGGGATCTTAAAGTTGGGCCAGGCAGGAATTCGAGTTAAACCAACATTTGCAGATTAGACCAGGCAAGGTGGCAACCTCAAACACAATTTTCCAAACATGCCAAAGGAAACAACAGGCTCTGTGCAGTCACAAAACGTTTCCACTGGTTGATATTTATTTATTTACTCCACAAGAAGGCTATCTGGAGAGACAGTTTTTATGCATTCCAGTATTTTGTTTGATGCTCAGTGCAAAAAGCTTGACTGGTTATTTAGAAACGTAAAGACAGCAATACTTCCACCTCCATAGCCTAATGAAAAGGCCCTTTATTGTTTTTAGTGATTTCTATTGCTTGATTGCATGCAGGGTGCTACATACCGGGGTTTCCCACTTTTTAATGTAGCTAATTATCTTTATTGTACATCTCTTCTTCTTTTATAGGCTAGAAGTTTGTAAAGTATAAAAATGAATTTATATGACTTCAGGAATCAGTGTGGCCAGTTTCCACGGTCCCTACCTGATTTAATGATTTTAACTCGACTGTATATTTTAGCGTGTCTACAGCTCGATCCATGAACAACCACCAGGTGTGTCAGTGAACCACGCAAGCACAACGTGGGGTTTTACTTCCGCCTTCGTCTAGACGTACAGATGCTTGTCACAAATCAGACTAATCGATTATTCGGTCCAGAAAGCATATCCAGGGCGTTACTTTTTTCCCGAGCGAGAGGCGAGATAGCGAGAGCTATTTACTCAATCGGCGTAGTGTCTTAGGTCTTAATTGGCAACTGATAGACATAAACATCTTTGATATTGACATAAACGCTCATCTTTTGCGCATGCGTGGTGTAGTACGACAGTATCTCACTCCAGTAGCGCTCATTTACGTCTCGTCTGGCATCAGTCGGGTGCTGTACGCAGTGGCTGACTGTCCTTCTTGCTAGCCGCTTGTTAGTAGGCTGCTCAACACTGGTCTTGCTCATTGCAAACCTCAAACCACAAACTGGGAAAGGGAGTTAATCATCTTGACTTTTGCGTCTTCGTTTTTCGCCTTGCGCCGCCTCCCGTGTTGTGCAAACCGAGGAACACAAAACCCTCCGCTGCTCAAGGCGTCTTCACCGTGCGGAGATCATGAATGACTGTTAGCCTTGGGGACGCAGCCAATAAGATCATTATAGTAGTTTCAATAGATGAATAAAGATTGTTGTAGCTTGTTGTCCTTGACTCGGGCCCGGGCTGGTGACCAATCAGAGCCGCACACGCTGGAAGGTGGCGCTCTCCCGGCTTGTTTTGCGCCCATCGCGGTTGCACCCCAGGGAGTGTCCGTGAAACGCTCAGCTGCTCACATTGATAAGGAAACTCGGCCCATTCAAAGAGTCAAAAGTCACATTATTACACCATGTTTGTCGTTTTCGCTTTAGCCGTCCTGTAGCCTGACTTGTATTGTAAAGAGCGCCAGACAGTTTCCTGCTGTGCGTGCCTGCGGACAACTAGAGGGTAAGATGTCACAACTTTGACACTAACCTGCCACTGACTGTGTATAACTTTGCACTGCAGTGTTTACATAATAATTGATGACTATAGAAACGTCTTCACGCACAAAACGAGTGATGATCACCTTTTATCACTAATTGCCCCTCTTTGTTATGTAGGGCAACAGAGCACGTAACTAAGATGACTGCGAGTTAACTTCAGTGACACCAGCAATAGTGTGATAGGTCTTATGTGTTTCTATATCAACATCTGAAAGATTAAAATATAAGCCAGGTTTTCTGTCTTGAGATTTTTACTTCACACCGCAGCACCGTTTTAATGCTGTACATTTAAGCTGGTTTATGAGGACAAAATGAAATATCATGATGCCTTTAACTGAATACCTCCATATTGATACAGTGATGATGTTATAGTGCTGACTGTTTGTGCTTGCAAGACGTATTACACACAGGAGATTTTTTGATATAAGTCATTGGTAATGTGCATATGATGACCAAGCCAGGAGAGACAAATAACAGCACTGTGTAATGCAGCCTTTGAAACCAGGAAAAGGCAACACGTATGCCATATCATATCCAAAATCCCAGAGGATATGAATAGATAGATAGATAAATAGTTAGATGTACTTTTTTGATCCCAAATTGGGAAATTCTTGTGTTACAGCAGCAGGTTGTCCAAACGTTACACAAGAAACAATAGCAGGGTGCACCAAATATACCTCTTAACACAAGGATAAATATATATCTTTGTAAAAATTAAACAAAATATCTAGTTGTATGTCACATATCAATTTAATATTAATGCATCACCCAGCCCTACCGTACATCCCATTATATCTGGATACATAACAGGTCTTAGACAAACTTGTGGTGGTTTCCCACAACATTTCTGAGTTCCAGAGTCAACCTGTTCCTTTTTGGGTCCCAGCTGTTGCAGATAGTTGACTACCTGCTGTAGAAGGTGAACATTACAACTATGAAGTGTCCTGTGCTCATGTGACTTTTTCTCTCAAGACATGTGGATGCCCATGATTGGCCTGACTGCCCTGCCACACCTTGGAGGGCTCTATGGCGGCTACATCACACGCAAAGAAGTGAAGACCTGGTACCCGACCCTTCAGAAACCATCGTGGCGCCCGCCAAATGCAGCTTTCCCTGTTGTGTGGACTTGTCTGTATACGGGCATGGGGTGAGTATTTTACATATTACATAGTATATTACACCTGTAGTTATCTGTCTCATTCACTAATGCCTTGTTTAGAGCCATCAGTTCAACACTCGTAATCCATATTCTGTATTTAAATTGGCAGCTATGGTTCCTACCTGGTGTGGAAGGAGCTTGGAGGCTTCACTGAAGATGCACTGGTGCCCATGGGACTTTATGGGCTGCAGCTCGCACTAAACTGGGCCTGGACCCCCATCTTCTTTGGTGCACACAAGCTGAAATGGGTGAGTTTAAACCTATTGGGTCTAACTGGGAGAACAGCAGGGCAGTATGTGCACTATGGAAACAAACAAAAAAAAAAAAACCTTAAAAGAGTTAGTTTTTACGTGACAGTATACCACACTCCTTAAGAAATTCTTAATTTCAAGATCAAACCCTCTAAATTTTAATTGAAGTGACTTGAGCCTATCCCAGAGCGCTGGGATGGACTCCAGCATCCTGCGACCCTAATTAGGATAAGTGGCTTGGAAAATGAATGAATGATGAACAAATGACTTTACAAAATCAAGTGGTATTTTATGGGTATCTCTGACTGTGTTGTAATCAAGGGGCAATCAAGGCTTGCTTTCTCTCTCAATATAGTGCCAGAGGTATGGTATTTAAAAATACCTTATTGGGTACTGAAAAATATGCTTTTCCATTTAAAGGTGTAATATCAGGATTTTGTGTTTTCAGTGAGTTACAGGGATGAATTGTTAATAAGGAGAGTTTAATGACTCTTGATTTACTGTTTCAGGAATTAATAGACCCATTATTAAAATTACATAAATCATTTTCTGCTGCATTTTATACTTGTCTCGTAGGATTTTTTTTTTTTGTCTAATTAATAATATTGTGAGGTCTTAAAATGAAGGGATCGTGTTTCCTAGTGCTAAAGGATGTAGTCCAGTGAAGTGTGTCAGCATCCAGTGAAGTTGTTTATTTTGTTTGTCTGTCTGATTTAGGCTCTCATTGAGATTGTGATGCTCACTGGAACTGTTGGAGCGACCATGCTCTCCTGGTATCCCATCAGCCGCACCGCCACCCTGCTGCTGGCACCCTACCTGTCATGGCTGTGCCTCGCCACCTCCCTCAACTACTGCATATGGAGAGACAACCCCGAGAAGAAAGAGGAATAGGAGGCAGCTGTGTGGTTTGAATGAGCACAACTTAAATTTGGGAAAAGAAAATAGGCGGGATCACATCGTAATAACAACTTGATTCAGATGTCTCTTCGCCTGACTCAAACAAATCTGATTGTTACAAGGTTAAAAATCATATGCTGTCAGTTTAAATCCAGTCAGTGGATACAATTTGTAATTTAAGTTTTGCTTAAAGAAAAGGGAATATTTGAAAACACTATCAAACATTAAAATGTGTGATGTGAACAAATATGTATCAACTACTTTTCATATTTAACCAACTCACTTAACTGATTATACATGTGCACTTATTTGTTGAGGTTTTCTTTTTTATGATGAATGCCTTATTTGCGCATTTATGATGAAGAATGTCTCATGTGAAGCAGTGGAGTGAACTTTGTTGTCAACAAAGAGCAATCTGTCTTGGGCACCGTGCCATGGACAGTTACTGTCATATGGTGCTAAACTGGTGGAGTGAAGACTCATGATACAACTACAGTGGTGTCTGAAAGCTTGCGAACCCTTTGAATTTTCTATATATATATGCATAAATATGACACAAAACTCGCAATCAGGTGAAAAATTTCTCTTTCACCTCTTTCAGGATTGCATGTTGTGCTCTTGGTATGATCTTTGCAGGATGCCCACTCCTAGGGAGAGTAGCATCAGTCCTGAAATTTCCCTCTTTTGTAGACAGTTTGTCTTATTGTGGTCTTCGGAAGGGCTTTTGTGCTTCTCTGTAATGCTTCCTCTAAGGTCCTGTGGGAGGTTTTGTGTTCAAGGAATGGTGTAAACCAACAAAACTGTCTTGAGAAGAACCAACTTGGTCAGTAACCAGACTTTGATGCCAGCGGGACACACACCTCTACAACTCACACCTTCAATCTCATCACCTTAACCAAGGCAGCTGACTCCATTAGCCTTTGGAGAATTCATTAGTACAGAGGTTCGCATATTTTTGCTTCACACAAATATTTAAGTTTGGGTCATTTTCCTCAATAAATAAATGAATAAGTGAAATGTTTTGTGTGATTTGTTTAATTCGGTTCTGTTTATCTAATTTTAGGTCTCGTGTGAAAATTTGATCATGTTTTAGGTCATACTTATGCAGCTGATGTAAGGATGGCTGATGCTAGAGATCAGCAGCAATATTTGAGTATTTGGGGGAAAAAATCAAAGATTGAGGAGCAAAAAGATGGTCTAATTTGCGCAGCACATTCTTCATTAAGAACAACAGACATTAACTGTGCTATACTCTCATATAGTAAGAAACAATTACAATACTTTGCTATCTTACAAAATATAGAAAGATTAAGTCTGTTAAAAGCTTCTTTAAACATTTCTCTTCACTGAATTATTTTTCACCCTGCCCTTTGCTTTTCTTTTTTTTTTTTCACTTCCAAAAACCTACCTACTGCATCATCTCTGTCTGCAGAGTCAAAATGGTCCAGAAATGAGCAGATACCAATAATAATCTTTATTTTTACATAGACATAACACAAGAACAGAAAAAAATGAACATGCTATTTTTCAGGAGTTTTCTCTGGAGCTTCATCTGGAGATTTGGAGGAGAATCGCTCCATTAAAGTCTTCCACAAGCCCTTTTTTGCCTCATCCATTTGCTGCATCTGCTGCATGCTCCCTGTACAATCCGAAAAAAAAAAAAAAAAGAAAATTAGTTTTTCCTTGGTCTCTTCATTGCCATATTGGCAGTAGCAGTCTAGTGGTTTGTAAAACTGTCACAAATGTGCATCATGCTCTCAGTACTACACATGATACCAGTTGCTAAAATGTGAAATTTTATGATCTATACCTGACAAAAGCAATCTGCACTCTTCCACTGTGACTCCAGTGAAGCTTGTGTCTCTCACACGGGGGAACTGTGGCCAAATACAAAATGAAACAAACAGGGACTGCATTAGACACTAATTCATTTCTCTTCCCAAAGACCAAAGAAACACCAAAGCACATATTAAAATAAGAAAATGACCTACATACATGTACTTCTTACTATATCTTACTATATGATAAACACATCACATGATTGATAGAAAATACTCCTTTTCTGTATATGAAAAAAAAAAAAAAAAAAATGCAATCAGACTGTGCTTGTGATCATGAGGCAGCTGCCAGAATCCAAAACTGATCTAGAAAAGACAGTGAGTTTTCACACTGCAATTACAAGGCTGTGGATAAGACATTTCTTCAAAATAATCAATTCCATAAAAGGTGCTCACAAAAAAAGTGCAAATCAAAAAATGTTGACAAAAAAACAGAATGAATCGAGTTGAATCGAAATTTCAGTTGAATTGAAATCATTAGTGTTTTGTCACTGCAAAATGCACCGTTTCCTTATCAGAGATTTTTTTTTATTGGTGTTTTGCGGTAAAGCTCTAAATGGGAGTGTGTTGTTCATGGAGGAATTACTCATTTTTTCTGCTATATTTAATAGAACAAGACAAAAAATAATGACTTCCCTCTGTCACTGATTACTTCAAACAATATGATTCCTATGTACTGCATACCCGGGCTCAAAAAGGGTCATAAGTCCATGAAAAATATCACTAAACTTTCACTATGATGCTGCTAAATGCACCAGCATGACATACGTGACTACATGTACTTACTCGTTCTCTGTACACGTTGCCGTTGATGCGGGCCAAGCTCTCATACATCTGGTCGCACTTCTCTGGATCTGAGATCTGACAGGAAAAAAAGGTTGTGATTGGAAGGTAAAATGTAGCGACAAGGACAAATCCTAAATGTAACACCACAATCTTTCTTTGAGAGCGGAGTAAGCTTGGAATATTTTGGCAAAACCATGCAGCTTCGACAGTATTTTCAAATTCTTGTATCCAACCCAGGTCTGGTGCTTTTGGGTGGTGACATCACCTGCCATCATAAACCAGGCACCGTACTTTTCACCTTCAGAGATGTGGGTCCCAAAATGGGCCAGGGGGAAAAACAACAACGTAGCTTACCTACACTGCCCATATGGTTTGTAAGACTGCAACAAACAGTCTCAGCTGACTAACCCTCTCCAGAGCCAGAAAATAAAAGTAGTCTACTTGTACTATCACAGGGTAAGAAGCCTGGAACTGCTGCTTTACTTGGACGTGACACTAAATCTGGCAGGCATTTCCTAGATGCAGCAGGATGCATGGAAGAGAACATCATGAGAAACTCTACGATTAGTTTAATACATCTGAGTATAAAGCAGATCCAGTTTAAACAAACAAACAAACAAACAAACTGGGCTCACTGAAAACACAAGAGCCTCAGCTTTCCAGTCAATCCCAATTTATGCAACTCCAAGACTGAAATACCCCATTTTGGAATAACAGATCTGTACCGCATGCAAAAACCTGCATGGTTTATGGCCCAATCTGCATGGGATCAGCATAAGGCGGGCATGTCTGCAGAGTGGGAACCTGTGGGTGCCCAATGCATCCATTTTCATTCAGATATCTGGAGGTCAGAGGTCAAGGGACCCTTTAGGAAATGTCCATGTAGCCTGACTTTGGAGCAATATTTAGACCGCTTGCCAACAATATCTTTACTTTAAATCGAATTAAAAAAATGGTATGAAAAAGACTCGCGATACTTCAGTGAATCAATTTTCCCCAGCTCTAATCACTATGCCCTGGGATTCAAGCTTTGGGATCAACTTGTCCGCTGATTATGGTTTTCCTCCCACGGCTGAATGACCTGTAGTTGTGTAAATAAGGTCTGTACTGACATTAACACTTAGATTATGGTTAGGTGGATATGATCAGCCCTGGCAAGGTCGATGCGTTGTTAGCATTATCTCCGGGTGTCCTGCCTTATCCCATTAGCTGGTAACCTATGTTATGTAGCAGGGCTGGGGGCAGAGCTGTGTCGCAGGCGGCGCACGGGCCACAGTACCTGCGTGTTTTCCCCCTCACGGAACGTAGCCGCCACCCTCTGCCGCAGAAACGTGCCCAAGTCCCGGCCTTTCTTGTACTCATCCCGGGGCCACTCCTCACACAGTTTCAAGAAGCGACGATACCTGGTGGCCGACATGATCGGGGGCTGTGAGGTAATCGCCTTCAACCTGACCGATTTTGAGCTTTGCCGCACGCCGTACTTGTGCCGCACGTAAAGTCTCCCCCCTACTTGCTTTCCTGTTGTGCTCCGTTCCGCTCGTCGCACCGACAGTCCCCACGTTTCGACAGCAAGATGAGTGGAGCAGCGGCTAAAAAAGCTTCCTCTGGACCGTCCGGGGTGGTGGAGTGGATCAGCTCTGCGTGTCGATTCGCGACGGACAGAAACGATTTTAGAAGGTAGTTGGGTTAATTTGGATCAATAAATAATTTAACAGGTTTGCGAGTCGTCTGAATGGCCGCGCAGGCTGCTAGCTAGCTGGCTAACCCTAACCTAGCAAGATTTGCCCTTGCTCCGCCGAGCCCCAGCCGACCTGCTTGAACCCATAACAGTATAACAAAATACAAGCGACTCGGCACGCAAAATAACTAACATCAACTTCTTCTACAGGAATCTTCTGGTGAACTTGGGCTTATTCGCAGCTGGTGTCTGGGTGGCGAGGAATCTCTCTGACTTTGATCTGATGTCTCCTCAACCCATTGCGTGAAACTATGGACGAGCGACACCACTGCACGAGGATGCTGAGGTAGATCATCTTCTCATTATTGTCTTCATCCACGGGGAAGCTCTATAGTTACGTTTACACCTGTGTTACCCTGCGGGACACAGATCCCGTCCAGGTACTCTTGTTTTTTTACTGGCAAGCAGCGGTGTTGGTGATGGGCAGACGGATGATGAAGTAAAGTAAAGGAAAAACCAACATTAAGTGTCTCTATAAGGTTCTGGGCCGCCACGAGCCACCAGGACAGCCTCTGTGTGCCTTGGCATAGATTGTCCAAGTCTGTGGAGTCTACTGGAGGGATGTAACAGCATATTTCTAGAAGATATTCCCTCATTTGATGTCACATCCCATAGGTGTTCATTTATTCTAAAGGTGCCCCCTCGTGCCCTGTGGATGGGGACACTGTCCTCCTGGAAGAGACCACTCCCATCAGGATAGAAATGTTTCGTCACAGGATAAAGATGATCACTCAGAGTACATTTGCTCTGATTTGCAGTCAGCCATCTCTCTAAGGGGACAAGTGGAGCCAAATCATGCCAGGAAAATAATAACTTTAATTATATAGCACCTTTCCAAACCCAGGTTACAAGGTGCTTTCCAATAAAAAGAAATTACAAATAAATACACGTAAAACAATGATAGAGTAAGCTACTAAAAGATCCCATACAACAATAAAACAATACAAATACATAAAACAATGATAAAACAAGCTATGAAAAGATCCCATAAACAATAAAAACATACAAGTTACATTAAAAACCACTGGTTAGTAAAAGGCCATGCGATGAAAGTGAGTCTTAAGAAGAGATTTAAAAGAAGAAACTGAGCTGGCCTGCCTGAGATCTCCCGGCAGGGAGTTCCACAGCTTAGGGGCCCGGACGGCAAAGGCTCGGTCCCCTTTAGTGATGAGCTGGGCCCTCGGAACGGCAAGAAGGGCCCTGCTGGAAGATCTCAGGCAGCGATCAGGCTCATATGGAATTAGCAGTTCACTAATATAGGCAGGAGCCTGAGCGTTCAAGGCTTTAAAAACAAGCAGTAAAATCTTAAAATCAATTCTAAAACTCACAGGCAACCAGTGGAGGGCAGCTAGGACTGGTGTAATGTGGTCGGTTTTCCTGGTGTGAGTTAAAAGCCTGGCAGCAGCATTCTGAATCAGTTGCAGTCTTCGGATGTTTCGCTTACTTATACCAGAATAAAGTGCATTGCAATAGTCAAGTCTGGAGGTGATGAATGCAAAATGATAGCGACAGCATAACAGAGCCAGCAGACCCCCTGTAGAGGTCCAGCATTCAGACCTGTAGTGTTCAGCGTGTTGGGGTACACCACACATTCAGTAGCGCCCCCCAGCTTTGTAATGAGGGCTTTATGCACTGCAGTCCTGCTATAACATCCCACTCTATGTGCAGTATCTTTTGGAAGAATGGTGCTCCACAGACTTGGAGAGTCTATGCCAAGGCACACCGAAGCTGCTCTGCTGATTCGTGGTGGCCTATCACCTTACTGAGACACTTCATGTTGTTTTTTTCCTTCAAGCAGTCATCTGTCTGTACATTGTCAGCTGGTGCCACAGATGCAGCTTGTCAGTGTTATTGGACAAAACGATGTCCATTAACTATCAAAGAATACTCCTGTAGTGCTTCACTGGTGGACACACAGATTGAGAAACATGCATATTCTTAATATTGTTAGTGTGCCTGGATTGACTTGGTCTCATTTTTTTTTCTTGTAGGGGTTTTGGACCAAAATTGAAGAAAAAAGGGACATGATGAATACTCACACTAATGGCCTGAAAACCTTTTATTATTAGACGAATTCAAGATTGTAATTTGAATTGGCTCTGCCTCCCCTGTATTTCTGTACTACTTCTCAGATGTCCCTGTCTGTTACGACTGTCTCCGACTTGATACTAAAGTATTAAAGATTTTAGACTCTGTAGTTACGCTTTCTAATCAACTGGAAAAATAATCATTGGAGATTTTTTTTCCATCAAACATTGTCAAGTTCTTTTTATCAGTGTTTGTTTAGGCATATTTCTCAAGTGAAGTTTGGGCCACGTGATCTGTGTGGCCATGTCCACTCAAAAGCTGTTTGTTGCCGCCGCTCGCAAATGTTTGTCTGTTGGAAGGAAGTACCTTTCCATCCCCCTGAGCCTGGACGTGGCTGTCCAGGTCTTGGCTGTTGACTTGGGCTTGAAACCGGCTCTGCTGTACGATATAAACAGCAGCAGTGCAGAGCAAGTGCAGCAGTATCTGATCACACTGCAGTCTGCCCAACTCGTGTCCCGATCTCTTGTCACACTGGTAGTAAGTGGTAACATTTTTATTGTTAATCTAGCAATGGTAAAGGCAAATTTAGAACAGCTGCTTGACAGGAGCAGTGTGGCTGTGATTGATGTTTGCCACTCACTGGAAAAGCCAAGCATCACTGACGCACTGAGTGGAGATTTAAAAAGCATGACACAGGATTTACTGGCCATTTTAAGTGGGTTTGCACAACTGTCCGAGGTAGAGAAACCTCTTTATATTGGAGAGCAATCCGAGAAGTGGAACTTGTGCACCCTCTTTGGCATTTTATTGGGTTACCCGGTCACCTACTGGTTTGATCAGAACAAGAGCTTTGAAAACTGCCTGGCGATGACACCGCTAACAGTGACTACGGCTTCAGTGACGTGGCAGGCGGGCTCTGAGGGCCACAGATGCTGCCTGTACTCCTTCAGTGTCCCGGCTGCTCTGCATGAAGCGACTCAGTCCGCCCTGGAAGAGTGGACCGTTAGTCTTCAAGAGAGATTTCAGCAGCAAACGGTGTTAAAGGATCTCAGTGTCTGCAAATCTGTAGTCACACTGCCCTCAGTCTGTCTATGATGCTGGCAGATGTTTGTCTTTGAAATGAGCGACATTTTGTCAAAATGTGGGTTCAATGTATCACTCCATTAAACTCTCACAAAAACAAAGTTGTTGAAATTTGTTTATTCAGAAACTACAGTATTCAAATCTGTCATGGTTAACAGAGGTTTGCTGTGAGCACAGGCACAAAACAGGCCAAGTCAAGTGTTGTTCCAACCTACATGATATGGTAGAAACAGTGATGAACTCGATCCCTCAGCCGAATGCCAACAGATAACACGCTAGGCCAACTAGTAGCTATCTTAAAAATGATGAGATGTTTCCATATTTATGAGTTTGCTTGGAACAATGTAACAGGGAAACAACCAATCCCAGTCCTTTCAGCTTGTAGAGTGGTAACTGCAACAGAAAATCATCATTTATGTGGCAGCTCTCCCCAGAAACAATTGATGCACTTTTATTAATCAGTAAAAGTAGAGGGATTTGTAGAAATGGCAAATCAAGTAAAGGAATTCTACATGACACCACAGATACTAAAATGAAAATTTCTTAGCTGGATCCCCTCGGGTCATAGATTTGATTTAACGGAAAACAACTGCTTTCAAAATTAGAATACAGTCTGAATAAATAAACGATAAATCATTAAAAGTGCAAACACCAAACAATCAATTAGGCTGATTATTTCATGAACATAAAACTATTGTTTCATTTGAAGTACCCATTTTGTCTGAGGTAGACTGAGTTGTTTTGATTAACAGTATGCAGACCAAAGGTTCATGATAAAAGTGGTTGTGTATAAACGTGTGTACATGCATATGTATCTGTATGTAAGCAGACAAGGGTAGACATACTTCAGAGGTGTATCATGGGCCAATTTTAGGAGAAAAAAAGCAATAATGGGTGAAAATTGCCATTGTCATTCTGCATTATGTAAGTTTTTTGCAAATTTGAAATTCCTTTAAAATGTTGGAAAGATTCTTTGACTTACAATTTACTGCTGTTGCAAAATTGTAAATAAATAATGAAGAGATTCAGGTTTAAAGTGATTTAAACAAACTAAATCAGCATCTCATGTAAAGTACAGTCATCATCATACAGAGGGAGAGCTGGGTAAGTGAAGCAAGCCAACTAAAGTTATGGTAACTTGTAAAGCTTATGAAAATGAAAAGTCAGCACCATTAACTATGTTAGTGTTAGAAATAAATACCTATCAATCTCACCATCCATCTTAACCTTTACTCCATGAATTATTACAATAAATGAACCATGCAGGAAATTCGGAGCTCACAACTTCTGCAATCCTCCAGAGACCAGATTTTGTATCAACTCTTTGAATCTGAATTATTTCCAAATCAGGTTGTTATTTTTTCTAAAATTACTACCATCCTTTTTCAGTCATGTTATGCAGTGTTTTGGGCTTGAAAATGAACTTCTACTGACATGGATTACCGTCTGACAACTACAATTCTACAATTAAGTGTCTTCAAGGGGAATAAAGCACGAAAAAAATATTTTGGGGATGCCCTGCTCTTGAAATGTGTGATTTTATGTAATCACCTCCTAGTTTTCTGGCTACAAAGTTTAAAAGGCAATCGCCGAGCGATTTTAGATCTCAAACACATTGAGACATGGTCAGGTGAGAAGTGAGCAGAGCTACTGGTAACTGTTCAGGAGTCATTCCATGAATGTAGACATGCCTGTTTTCACATCAAAAGAAACAAGTGTGTCTTTTTCAAGAGAGAAAAAAGGGAACTCCATGTGGACTCTGGTGCACATAAACAGTGAAGACCAGGTCCCTATAGGCTTAACCCCCAGTGCTGCTCCTTCAGGTTACACAGCAAAACACTGAAGGACTGACAGTCATCCTGAGGTTGATGATACTGTTACCAGGTCCAATCTGAGGTAGTTTTGGTGGCCTGTTGATCAAGTGAACTGCTGCAGATATCAAACGTCCAAACTCCATGACGGTCAGAGAGGCTGAATCACCGATAGCGTTTGCCCACATCGGGCACTCACTTTCAGCTCTGCGAGGTGGTCTGCCCTCGTGGGCCCAATGTTCAAGATGGCAATTGGGATTTTCCTATCACTTGCTGCCAGTAAGAACCTGTATCCTGAATATACCTTGGGAAAGATAGAGGATATGATGAGTTTCATGTTAAATTAAATTAATCCAAGGTATAGCCCAAGTTCAAACCAATTAATCACATTTGTCACAAACTACTGTGATATTGAGAGGTGATTCCAGGCGTTATTTTCTTCCACATTTGTTACATCTTCTTAAAACCTACCTGCAATGAGGATCCAGTGACGAGCACCGCGTCTGACTCTGCCAGTCTGTCATGCACAAACTGCACCACCGGTTTGCTCACAGTATCTCCAAAAAATGTAACTTCAGGCTTCAGTATCCCCCCACAGTTACTACAGGAGGGAACTCTGAAATGGAGGACCTGCTCTTCCTCAAGGAAGACGTCACCGTCAGGGGCCACGGCACCTGCCTGAGCTTCCCAGTCGGGGTTCAGTGCCACAAATCTCCTCTGCAGCTCCTCCCTTGGCGAGATGGCATCACAGCCGAGACATTTCACCCTGCAAACACGCAAATAAACATCAACAACTTGTCTTCAAGCAATTTCCAGCCACCACTTCAGATTCTTGTAGTTCATTACAGTGTAGTTACTGTGACGAAATAACTTAACTTAATGACAAGACTGACTTTATTATTCTGCTCTGTCATATCTAGGCAGTAACTACAATCAAGACAATCTACATTCAAGAGGTCAGTTATGTTATTTTTGTTTGGACTGAATTGACTTAAATTCACTTTATTTATAGTCTCATGACTTGACGGCTACAAAATTAGCTCTCATTTCTTTCCAGTTGAACACAGACTAGACTTCCTTAAGGAATGAAAAATACAAATCGCAAATGTAGGAGATGCATGAACACCCGCTGCCACTTGTTACGAGAGCAGTGCCTCCATACGTTGTTCTTTAACTGTTCATCAACACATTTTCAGAACCAGCCTGAATCAAAGAAACACGCCAATCTGAGAGTCACAGATCAACAGTCCTGCTGAATGTGTGACAGACCGTGTTTCCTCACCTGTGTGCACAGCCATGGAGTTCAGTCAGCTTTTTTTGCCCCGCCTTTGAATGAAGTGCATCCACATTCTGAGTGACCAGCCAGTGCACCTTGCCCCTCTCCTCCCACTGCTGCAGGGCCATGTGTGCCGAGTTTGGCTCATGGGAGGAGAACTGTGGCCACCCCACAAAGTTCCTGGCCCAGTAGCGCTGACGAGCTCTGGCACTGCGGATGAATTCTGCATGCTGCATGGGGCGTCTGTCAGTGCGGGCATACAGTCCAACGCCCTCTGAGCGGTAGTCAGGGATGCCTGACTCTGTGGACAGACCCGCACCACTGATGACAAAGAGCCGCCTGGCACGGGCCACAAAGCCTCGCAGCCGCTCCAGGGACTGGGCGTCGATGCTGCTGCTGGCGGGGACAAAGTTCAACATACCTGCAGGGACTGAGGATGCCCTGCTCCCAGGTGCTGGGCTCAGTGTGAGGGGCCTCCATGGCAGCCGCATCTACAGCACAACACACACAGGGAAGCTGTCACTTTTAACCACACATTTCTTTACACAACTATTCCATGTCTCCCTGCTGAGGGGGTGAAAACACGGATACTGCCAATGTCTAAGTGAATATTGGCAATGTAAAGTTGAGGACACCTAACATATTACAAACACAGACAAACACGACCTTTATGTTTGACGTGGTAATGAAAGTTAAAGTTAAACAAGCTTGGAAAATGTGAAGTCAGTGATGTTACACACAAACAACTCATTACAGTGAAATTACACAACAAAACAGCCACCTAGCTTGCTAACGTTACACTTACAGACTACAGCAATGTGTTACTTAGCTAGTTAACATACCTTATTGTGAATTAAAGCCGTGTCAACTTCACAGCAGCAGCCAAGCGCCCGTGAGTCGCAGTATGAGCGGCTGCACAGGCGGGTTGTACAACATCACAGCCCAGCGAGGCGGCGACAACACCGCTGAAGGACTGCCCAGGTGACACCGACCACCGGAAATGCCCGGGTTTTATGTAACACCAGACCAGCTGCTCTTCCGTCTGGGATTTGTAGTCCAAAATCCTGTCTGTGATTTCTGCTAGTTCTGACGAGATGAAAGGTTTAGTGTTTATTTATTTATTCATTCACAAATGTTGCGCAGATCTTGATCTTGGTTATTTGTCCATCTCACATCAACAGATGTTACATTATAATCTGCTCTGGGATTATTTGTAAATGAATATAACTGAAGAAATAATTCTAATTTGGATTATGTAAATACCGGTAACCTAATAATTAATGATGTATTTAAGATATGCGTTTACATAATTATGGCAATAAAGAAATTATGGTAATATAATTCATAATGATGGAAGGTACAGTTTTAAGTATTTGGACAGTGACACAATAGTCATAGTTTTGCCCTTGCACACCACCACAGTGGATTTGAAATGGAGTAATCAAGACGTAACTGAAGTGCAGACTTTCAGCTGTAATTTAAGGGGTTGAACAAAAATATCACACTAATTGTTTAGGAATTACAGCCAGGTTTATACATTGCCACCCCCTAACTGTACAGGTTACAGTAATTTTGGATCTTTATGTATGCTTTATTACCATAGACTGTATGTATAGAGTCTAGAGTGTGGTTATAACCAATGTACAAATGATGAATAACAGTTACGATTACTTTAAATATATTTAGTATCCATATCTACAGTCTGTCACATGGTTCCCAGTTTGCTCCTTGTTTTTAGACACACACACACAGTCGTGTTTCCATCACTTCAGAGGACATTACATTGACTTACATTCATTTCCTGGAGATTTATCCTAACCTTAACCCTAACCACTACCTGCCTAACCCTAACCCTAACCCTAACCTTAACCTAACCCTAAAGTTATCTTACGTCCCCACAATGTGACTGTGTAAACAGATTTATGTCCCCACAACATTAGCAATACCTAGTACACACATACACACATACACACACACACACACACACACACACACACACACACACACACACACACACACACACACACACACACACATATAGATAGATAGACAGAGAGATGTAGATATAACCAGTGCAAGAATTCGAAAGTTTAGGAAAGGGATAGATACCAAATAGTTTATTCATCCATTACAGTAACAGCTGACACATTCAAAGACACTGGGTGTCATTTCAGGATTTGTGTATGTAATCAGTAACATTACTTTCCCCTTTTGTTGAAGCAATTTCAGTGGGATTCTGGTTTAAGAACTGAAACGAATGCCAAAGCAAATGACGTGTGTTTGAAAGACAAGTAGCCACTGGAGTTTTCAGCTTCCAAAGTCCTGTTGTGAATAAGCTGTCAGGCTGCAGATTTCTGACCGAGATGTGAACAAGATGCTGCTCTTCAGGAATTGCTTGCAGTAGTCAAGTTGAGAGTAAAAAACAATGTGTGGATGAAAGTTTCAGCCACCACATAGGGCAGGAAAATTCATATTTTAGTATATATTGCTAGTATACATGTTGGTTTGCTTCTTTCTGTCCACTAGAATATGCTGCACACATCTTGATTGCAAAACTCCAAGATATCTGTCAAAGGAAAATTGATGTACAATAATTTAGCATCAAGCAAGTGGCATTTTCTACAGTGTAAAAAGTAAAATTCAGTTACAAATGTCAAAGGCATAACAATGAAGTCCTACCAGATTGTGTGCAGTTGAAGACAGTCTCTGCATGTCTGTAAAACTCCTCCCCCAGGATAGTGCGGTAGTCCATGTGGCTGGTGCGCACGAGACACTGTGTTCCATCTCTGAACAGCAGATCACTCTCTCCATACTGACTGGACTGAAAGAGCTTGAACTCTGATTCTGGGTTGGCTACCAAAGTTTCCTTTGTAGTCAAAAGGAAGGGGAAAAATACTAATTTCAGTGCTGAGACAATGAAATCATTGCGAGATCAATCTAATCTTATTTATGAAAAATGAAAAAAAAAAAAAATGTTATAAGTCATCTGACCTGTGACTTCATGAGGAAGTCATACACCCGGGCTGTGAGCACGGGCCGGGTCATGACGATGTTGGGTGGGATGACGCCCAGATTACAGTTCTCCCACTCTGACAGTGGAGCACGGCGACCGTCGCCACACAGCAACTCAAAGTCTGAGGAGGTCCAACCCTCTGCCCAACCTGTGGAGTTCAAACCTGGAACACAACATGACACAGGAAGAGTGGTGGGCACTGAGCCACAAAGGAATGAAGAGATATAAAAGCAATCGTGTGTGCAAATGTGGAAAACTTACTGAGAATGTTGGCCTCTACATTGTGGTGCTCCAGGAAGGCCACATCTCCGTAGCTTTTGCCACTGGCGTCTCCGACCAGACACCTAAGAATCATATCAGTAGGGAAAAGGATTATATGTTCCACAGTGGCAGTCTTTCACCTGAACACAAACAGAACAGAAAACATTCAGGCAAGTCACTGTACACACCTTAAAGCCCCCATGTTGCCATAGTAGCGCTCGTTGTGATTATCAGCGCAGCGTTTGGTGGCAGCCTCCCCAGTGCCTCCCATACACACTTTACAGAGATTCCCCTGGGAGCCGGGAAGACAGCCCTTCCAGAATACACTGGTGTAGACTGAGAGATCACAAAGTGCAACAACAGACTTACAGTGAGTGCAACAGCGGAATAAGTAAAAGTGACCAGCAACCAGCAGATGGGGCCAGAGCACACAGACAACAGATATAACATTAATATTTATCAGCAAAAGAAATGTGGTAATCTTGAATAAATTAAACTTATCACAAGAAATTTGCATTTGAACACGCAACAAACTTGTAAATATGAGTGATAAACTTGGGCAAGTTATAAGATACCCGAATTTGTGAGCTGTGACGTATTATCTCAAGACATGGACACCTTGAAAACAATGTCAGTGGTTAATAATATCAATAAAACGTTCCTTTTTTGATTGTAATGGGTGTAAATCATTATAACAGTAACCAGTCTTATCAGTAAGCACCGGTGATCGAAATCATTTCCTGTTAGCGTTCATTCTTTACATTGTTTGGTTATACATTGTTTTCATCTTTCAGTGGACAATGTCACTGAGCCAACATCTTGACATACCAGCAAACCTATGATTGTCACCAAAACACAATTTTTTTTCAACTTTATGAGCTGAAGAGGACCACCCAAAAGCAGCATACATCTTTGGTTCATCTGGTAAATTGGCAGAAACAAGTCATTCCAGATGACTGGCACAATCTATCCACGTCTGTGATTAACCTGCTGCACACGTAAGACTCGTTGTGATTATTGGAGATATTCATATGTGACTGCTTCGGGAAAAAATTTGAAAATGATTTCAGTCATGAGGTACACCAGAGAGAGGGTTCAAACTCTTCATACACCGCTATAAAATCAACATATTCCTGTGAGTCCTCCACATTGTAACAGTACCTTGGTTTGGATCACAGGGGGCGCTGCTGTTATGCTCCAGGCTCAGACTGTGCCTGTAGGGCAGCAGCCAGCCTGCGGGGCTGTACATGCGGCCGTGGCAGGAGCGACGGCCGCCAAGGTTCCCGATGAAGATGTTTCTGCTGGAGCGCTTCACTACCGCCACACCCACCACTGAGGGCAACTCTGAGGAGAGAGCTTCACATCAGCCACCGACATTACTGAAAGTTATTCCTTTAGACGTTGACTTTTTTCTGTTCAACTCACCATCGGTCTCGAGATGGGTTGCTCCTTCGGCAGGTGCACATTGTTTTCCTGAGAGAGTCCAAGAAAACAGTGCAAAGAAAAGCTCAAGAATCGCTGTTTTATTATTAATGATCACCACCAAGCATTAGCACTATTAGTAGAAACAGAATTTGAACACAGTCTCACCATAATATTCTGTCACTACTGGGACAAGACCACATTTCCCTGCGATGAATGAATGGGTAGCATCCAACGAGACAGCATCCACCTCATCTCTCTGTGATAAATTGTGAGTTGTGCAGTATCACCGATGATGATGCTGGTTTTTGCAGCTTATAAAGTAGTTCTCAACTGAAAAAGTTTATTACCTGTTATTTGTACTTCTTACCTTAATCTTCTCCACACAGTCACTCATTGAGCTTGCTCTTACACACACCAGTGGGTCTGACTTAATACTGAGGGCCCATTGTTCACATTTCTTCTGTTCTGCATTGCTAATACAGCACCAACGCACAACACTGTCCTCCAACGAGCTGCCTACACACACACACACACACACACACACACAGACCAGACACACACAAGTTCTGTTAGGTCATACAAGCCTGTAAAATGTAAACCACCATGTAAAAAAATAACAGCCGTATTCACAGCCACACACAAACAGGGGTAAGCACCTTCGTGTCCAAGACCTTTGAGGAGTGCCACATAATCCAGGCCCAGCGCCTGACTGACATCCTTGTCGTCCAGCAGAATAGCCAGTTTTTCTGTTGCGTCTTTGAAGAGTAGGTCATTTTCCCCATAAGAGGACGAGTTAAAGAGTTGGAAGCGCTGCCTCTCTCTCCCTCGTTGGCCAAACAACATCTAATATAAAGAAGAGACAATCTTGTGCAGGACCAAACAATCATATAAAACGTTCAGACAACGATTAAAAAAATGAGTACCTGGATAGTCATCAGAAATTTGCGAGCAATCTTGCGATAGTTGAGTCTGGTGACCATGCCTCCTCCTGGGCCACGTCCCAGATTACAGTTTCTGTACTGGCTGAGGTTAGCATGTGTGCCATCTGTGCACAATAATCTGAAATTGTCCCTCTCACTCTCTGGGACAATAAATAAGAGAGGATCATAAGAGGGTGGAGAAAATGCTAAAAGCCTAATATAGTTTGAACTGTTTCAAAAATAGTGGTCATCAGAATTCTTTAGAGTCAGCAGAAAGTTGTATAGTAGACTGACTAAATTTTTTACTTGAATAAAATACTTGTTTAAAAGGATACAATGTAACTACATCTATTAGGCCTAAAAATATTGTGTTTACCATCAATACTTTCAAGGGCTAAGTGGTCCACAAAGGCAACATCCCCTGCCCCGGTACTCAGACATCTATTGCAGAGGAAAAGTGGTAATTGTAGAGAGTCACTGCTGCTCTGACTGTTTTTTACATGTTGAAAACATACCACACATTCACCCTGAGTCAAAAGTATTTTCATCCTTTGGTGACTCTCTGTAGTAAACCTGACCTGAGTGCCCCTTGGCTGTTGTAAAATGGCTCGCTATGGGACGTTTCACAGTGGAAGTTTCGTTGGCGAATGTAGGACCTCTGGCCTCGGCACAAGGCGCACAGAGGTGGTGCCATGGCAGCAGCCCCAGGAACACAGCTGGCACTGAAAAAGGTACTGACGTCTGTCCGAGAGAAGAAAAACAAGTGAAATCACAAAGAACAGAACCAGGACAACTGACATATTTTCATGGGTTTAGCTCAGCAAAAAAAGGATTGATACATTTACTTATATAAATGCAATTATATTACTACTAGTCTGCACAGTAAAAATCAAGGCATTCTGATAAAGGTTTAATGAAGTATCCACCATTTTAAGAGTGATAACTTCCACATCAAACTCTTTTCATTGAGTGCTGCTGATTTTGTCTCCCTGTAGGTTTTTCTTCCTCTTGCTCATGCCAAACTCATTCATGCTAAGAGGAAACAGGAGACAGACAAAATGCCAACCTCATACAGACTCCACCTATTATGTTTAGGCCAGAGTTTCATATACTGTGATTGGACTACACATTGTGGGTGAAGTCTATATAAGGTTGGCACTATTTTAACCCGATGAAGGTCGAAGGACCAAAATGTCATTTTCTAATAACAATTTCTTACAAGTAAGACAACAATATGTAGGAGTTGTCTATTTCCTTTGATACTGAACTATTTCTCCAATGCACCTGTGCCTTTGTAGGTGTGCATAAGCTTTTTTTTCATTAGTAAATCTCATTGATGCTAAAAACAGTCTCATTACCCTGGCTGAGTGGCTGCTCCTTTGTCCAGGTCAGGTAGTTGCGGGACAGCAGGAAGCCCAGTGGGAGACTCCAGCCAGCCGTCCATCGCACCCCGCTGTGACAGCTCCTCAGGCCCCGCAGAGATCGTATGTCCAAGCTGCTATTCCTCACCACAGCGACAGACAGAACACAGCCTCCTGGGGTACGCAGTTTAGACAAAGATGGACATACACACACAATTATCCTGTCACAGACACAGTAACACTAAAGGAAAAGATGAAGTTTCTCAAGAACCCTACCATACCATCACTGTAGATCTCCTTGGCGACTGTGAAGAGACCGAACTGCTTCACAGCAGAGTAAACTTCACCTGCGTCTAATGTCATTACATCAGCACGGTTCCCCTGAAAACAAAGGAGCAGCAGTGTGAGTAAGAATTTTACCATTAACTCAAAGCATGACTTGCTGCGGTGGTTTTCAGACTGATGCTGATGTTCAAATGGTATACATTTCAGCACGGTATATCAAAGCTGTACACAGGTTTCCAGCCGCATGCAAGCCTTACATTACTAACCACAATGTGGTTGTGGCCAGGGCTCGGCCTCGGCCCCTTAGTTCCAGTGAAGGGAACTCTTAATGCTTCAGCTTACCAAGACATTTTGGACAATTCTCTGCCTTCAACTTTGTGGGAACAGTTTGGGGAAGGTCCTTTTCTGTCCCAGCATGACTGTGCCCCAGTGCACCAAGCAAGATCCATAGAGGCATGGTTTGGCGAGTTTGGTGTGGAAGAACTTGACTGGCCAGCAAAGAGACCTGACCTCAACCCCATCCAACACCTTTGGGATGAACTAGAACGGAGACTGTGAGCCAGACCTCACAAATGCTCTTCTGCATGAATGGGCAAAAATTCCCACAGAAACACTCCAAAATCTTGTAGAAAGCCTTTCCAGAAGAGTGGAAGCTGTTCTAGCCGCAAAGAGGGAACCAACTCCATATTAATGCTTATGGATTTAGAATGGGATGTCATAAAAGCTCCTGTAGGTGTAATGTGTAGGTGGCCCAATACTTTTGTCCATAAAGTGTATCATAACCAAGATTTATGATGTGCTGCACTGACTGTTGTCATTCCAGCACTCTACTGTCCCAGGCAAGGGACTCTGTTCTTCTGTCCGGTTGCTAAGACCAGTCAGCTCTGAGAGGAGTCTGGATAGTTGCATATTTTTTTTTTTTCCATTTTGTAATGACAGAGCCTGCTGAGTTCCTGGGAACTCCTTGGGAACACTAGAAATGGTTTTGTACTCTTCCCCAGATTTGTATCTCAACTCAACTCAACTCAGCTTCATTTATATAGCACTTTAAAACAATCACAGCTGAAACAAAGTGCTATACACAAATGATAATAAAACAAGACAGTAAGAACAATGAAAAGAATTAAAAAAAATCAAACAAATTAAAACAGAGCAACGTCTGATGCTGGAATTTAAAATCAATGTGCATAAATGATCATAAAGCAACAAAACAGTAAAAGCAATAAAACAGTAAAAAGGATATAAACAAATAGAACAGAGCGACATCTCATGCTGGGTTAAAAGCCAATGAGTAAAAATGGGTTTTAAGACTGGTTTTAAAAAGGGACAGTGAATCTCCTCACAATACTGTCTAGGTAATTCAACAGCAAGTTTCTTGGAAACAGCTTCTACTCTGACATGACCGTCATCTGTGAGACTTTACGTAGATGTGTTTTGTTTCAAATCATGTCCACAGGCGGACATCAATCAACTAGAGACACCTTAAGGACATTCAAAGGCATTTGGATCATCCAGGTTGACTCGTTTTGGGATGTCACATCAAAAGGACTGAAAAAGGATTTAAGTGAAAAACTTTTAGCTTTTAATTTATTAATTTGTAGTAATCTGTAAATACAACAAAATCCACTTTGACATTGTGGATCCTGAAATTACTCTGTAATACAACAAAGTGCACAAAAGTCAAGTTAATTTCTATATAGTAGAAACAATCATAACAAACAATTTTTGCTGCAGTGACTTGATGGCAATTTGTTTTCCTTGCTTTGCCCCCCATGCAGATCCCTTTTGTTTGAAATGAATTTAGCCTAAAACTGTGATGATTTAGTGTTTCAGGTGAAAGGTGGCTCACCCTGATCTTATCGATGCAATCGGTGGTGCTGTAGCCGCGTACACACGACAGTCTGGCAAAAGCTGCCACAGCAGCTGGAGGCAGCACAGCCACCAGAGCTTTGGCTAGCTCTGCACACTTCCTCTGCTCAGGATCTGACACTGTACACCACCGCATCTTCTTAGCTGTCATGCAGAGCATTTTCACACTCAGTCAATAATGATCTATTGCTATGAACATTGGTAAAACATTCAAATCAGTCAGAAGATGCATATGCACGTATTTTGGTAAGTACGTTATCCTAATGCCATCATTGTGCACACATATTTTGTTACAAAACTGTAGGCTTTCAAGTAATTTTTAAGGAATTCATTATTTGACAAGTCTAGCAAATTTCACTGAGAAATAAGAAGTAATTGACAACTTTTATAACATTTAAACCAGCTTTTAATCAGTCAACAAAAACACTGACAAGAAATCAAAACTCCATAAGGAGTCAGCACATCCTGAGCCTCATGTTCAATAACACACTAAGATTGAACAAATATAAATACATCAGGTTAACAATAAAACTCACCCCTGATGCAGCAGAGAAAAATGAAAGAAAGTAAAACGGCATGAAGCGGTCGCATTATGCTCGGCTGCTCACTAAACACAAATGTTTCCAAATTTGTCCTGCGCAGTTTGTAGAGCACAGCAGACAGCTGTGCTTTTTGCTTGGTTGAAGTCCTTGATACTCCTGCACCGATTTTCAAAAGGATTAGAGACAAGCGAGGCGGTTGTGCGAACGGGAAATAAAAAGTATTGTGCAAGAGCAGCTCTTCTGAAAATAGTAAAGTGACTTTTTGCACACATATGGAAAATATTTAACACCATCTGTCACATGGACTACCCGAATCCAAACACTTTTTGTAGGTTTACAGTGAAGATGTGAGGGTTGTTTTTTTTGGAAGTGGACTTAAATATTTTTGCATATGTCAAGAGTTGATTGTAAGATCAACTGCATGAAGAAGGAAAACATGACAGCTAGTAACCACCTGCATGTTACAATATGTATGCTCTCACAATATGACTATGGAATTGAGGAAAAATAAATATTCAAAAGTATTTCTTACACTTAAATATATTACAAGGTGTAAAAGATGTCAATCACTTAATGTTAGACATATAATCTATGAGCAATGAGAAGCATACTGTAAAATATCCAGCAGCTGGTGAATCATTTTCCCCACACAGGTCTTGAGCTTTGCTGTCATTTTACCAAAAATGATGTAGAGAGATGAATAACCATCCAAAAATAAATAAGCAGGTGTAACCACTCTGAAAAGTTCCTGTCATGTTGTGAGCACAGAAAGATTAGTTTCTCTCTCCTCTGGTGGTCTGGGGAGAAAATCAGCTCCTGAGGTGCGGAGGAGAGTCTGTAAATGTCGGACCCTGGCTGCATGAAGAAGCATTTTTGGCCTCTGTTTCTCCAGCTCGGTGGACAGTCTGTTGATGTCCTCCTCCAACTGTCAACATCGAAAACATCAACAAATGTGACATCTAATGTGATATCTAAATATAATGTTAAGAGGCCCTCTTAAATAACCTCTGATTGCTAAAATTTTCACAACCAAGATTTATGGTTCAAATGAGACTTCAGAGGAATGCATGGACAATTTAAGCCATCAGTAACAAATTAACCCCTGTATGTCCAGGATTCAAGTAACAGCAGCAGCCAGGTTTACTCATGCCACCATATCACTTGTTCTTACTATACCATTAAAATCCAATATTAAAAGAAAATGATCTATGTGTATACTTTTGTTGAGCTAAGCACATCCTTTTCCCCTAATGTGCTCAAGGTTTCTGTCAATGCTTCCATATCTGATATTTTCAATTATTAGTTACTGGTGGTCATGTATTTTGAAGATGATGATGGGAATGGGAATGGGAATGATGGGAATTGTCAGGCAACAGGTGGGGCTGTTAGCTTAAGAGACTGTTTTGGTCAAATTGCAGCAAACTGTACATCAGGGTTAATTTTAAAATCGATGCTGGGAACAATGTTCCATATCTTAAAAATGTAAACCTGCTAACATATATCTTGTGTCTTGTTTTGAAAATGACTACATAAATCAAGGTATTATTATTATTATCATTATCATAAATATTATTATACACATGCAAGTGATAACCAACTGTGCCCTAGGGAATAAAATATTACCTTTTATGTTACCTGCTTAACATAAAACCAATAACAAACTTATCTTACCTCCATCAACTCTTGACTAACAGTGCTTTTTTCCATTTGCTCTTCCTTTCCACTGGTATGCAGCCAAGTTTTCAATACCTCTTTCAGCCTTTGCCATGCCCTTAAGGGACACACACACACACACACACACACACACACACACACACACACACACACACACACACACACACACACACACACACACACACACACACACAATCATTCACAATATTCAGTGTATCAGTGCCAAAAAGGAACATGAAAAAAATTACATGAATGAAGAAAGTGGTCATTCAGGCTAGGTAATCCCTACCGGAGCTGCTTCCTGTCCTGCTGGAAGCCCTTCATGTCCAGTTGAATTCTGAGCAGCTCTCTGGTCAGGGTTGATGTTGGGTCATCAGTCTCTACCCCAGCAAACGGCTCCTCTGCACCCTGAACCTCAGCTCCTTCACTGGCTGCTCGCAGACAAACCCCTTGAGGAAACATCACAATATTTGGCTTGACTGTGGTCCTGTGGTACTTTTTAGATAAACCAGGCTTGACACGGACATGCTATTTTTTAATACTTGTCCTGAGATAGAAAAGAATAGATACCATACCTGAATTACTTGATGAGTAGGAGACAAAATGATGCGGCGGCACAAGTGAGGCATCTCCAGGACTTGAGTTGCTGGTCTTTCCCGGCTTGGAAATAACAAAAAAGAAAATTCAGACAACAACTCATGGTGGTACAGTCCAAGTCAAGTGACATAATTTAGCACTGCATACCCAGTATCCCAGAGGTCATTACCTTAAGTTGAGAATTGGTGGTAATGAAAGCTGATGGAGGTAAAAGGACATCCTGGTTTTGCCGTCCCTGGGTAGAGGGCATGTGAGGCTCTGAGTGTGCCGCAGCAGAAATGAGGGTGCTCTGGGTCACAGCTGGAGGCTTGGGGTTCATGGGGACTGTAGGAGGCTGGAGGCAGAGTCTCACAGCAGGGAGGCCTGTGTGTAAAGAAGAACCTGGCTCCAAGGGAGGTGGGATTGTATGTTGGTGGCCTCCGATATGGTTCTTAGTATTAGTGCTGGTGACTGCCTGCCCTTGGATACTGGCACAAGAAGAAAAAGCCATTACCAGTGCCTCCTGTTTTGTGCAATAGTATGCTGTAATTCACTTGGTTTCTATGTAATATTCAAAGAATATGTGGTGCATGTTGATTATCTAAGATCTGGCATATGCAACACTGATTACATTTAAAAAGTGTGGTAAATAAATATTGAGAAGTGCAAATACCCATTATGGTGAAACATTTTGACAGGAGACTCAAGCAGTTCTTTGCAGCGACGCGGCTGACATCTAGCAGCGCGGGTTTGAGCCCTGCACAAGATCACAATCTCTGTTAATTCTGAGCACATGTTCAGCACAGATTTACAACCTGTCAGAGGCTCAGACTGCAGCCCACACTCACAGCTCCCTGAGGACCCCATCTTCAGATCTGCGTGCTACCGAGTCGGAGCAAGAGAGCCCATGCAATGTGCTCGGTGAGCCAGGTGCAGGCAGACAGAAGGTCACGCTCTTTTTAGGAGGTAACTCTCCGACCCCTTGCGTCCTGCCCGCTTTGCATAGCGTCCGCTGCTTCCATCGCATGGCGCATCGCCGAACCACTCTCTGGATGTGCTGTGAGCTCTGCGGGGCATAGTCAGAGAAGACAAAATGACACTGAAATGACGAGAGAAAAAAAAGGAAAAACTGAAAAACAGCCCCAGAAGAAAGATGACACCTTTGTTTCCTCATAAAGCTGTTTTTTTTAAGTGTACTATATATTTCATATTCTGTTGTTATTTTGTCAATAACAACACTTCACTAATCAGTGTGCATGCTTTCAAAGGAAACTGAGTACACACACACACAAACCCACTTGCTCTTGGCTGCGTTCTGCAAGGCTAGAGGTGAAGCTTTTCATGTGAGAGACATATGTCAGGACGTGCGCCACTCCCTCCCTCAGCAGCTGATCTCTGTAGAACTGAGCAGCTCCAGCCAGACGCTCGTTCTTCTTGTGCCGCTCTGTGACCCACAGCCTCCACGCCAACACCACCTACAGCAGATTCACCGAGCCGCATCAAGCTGTGTTAAGCCTCGTGAGCACCTACTCTGCAGCTTTTCTGTTTTTTGACGGTGGAACAATGATGTCATTTAGGAAAAGTATCCACGCAGTTAGCCAGGATGTAATGCGCTAAAGTGACAGCTGGTAGTTTGTAAACATCCCTGCTTTTTGTCTGTTAAATTTTCTACCAAGGCTTTCAGGAAAATATGTGCACCCAGGTGTTACCTTGGCCTGGAGAGTGAGGGACCAGTGCCAAAGGGCCAGCTCCGTCTGCTGAGCCTCTTTCCTTCTGTGCTGCAGCTGTTAGAATGAAGTTCAACACTGAATCACTGCCAAGAGTTATACCTCACCAAAGCAAAACACATATATTTGACTGTTTGATATGGATGCTAATTTTCTATATGCAAAGCTGAACAAGCTGATCAGTTGTTAGAAGATGGCTCATTCTCTCATTTTGCTTCATATGCTGCCTGCCAACAACAATTTTTAGTGTTGAAATGTGAAAAGGAACATTAGCCAACCTCTGTTTTCCACTGCTCAAAGTATCTCTGGCAAGTCTTTAGTCTCAGCAACAAGAGTCCTTGTCGTTTCATTACCTATGAAAAAAAAATCTTGTCAAAAAAGGGATTTTATGACGCCAACAAGCGGTATGGATTTTATAACTGTTATGGCATAAGGGAGCATTAACCTGATGTTTATGATACTGGTGGTGATGCTTTTTCCATGCTTTCAGTGCGTGAGAAAGAAGTCTGGAATAATGGTGCTGTCTGGCTTTTTCTGAATCCATCCTCTCGGTCCGAGCTTTTCTTGTTTGCTTCCTCCATTGGTTGAAGATCCCTCGTAATGACACTAATCACAAAGAGCATCAATAATTAGAAACAGTACAGTGAGACACACTAAATCTTCTAGAGAGAGCAAATGCGGGATTTTTGCATTATATGGCTGTTAAATCAATACTGAGAACAAGCAAGCTACAATGGATGTTTACTAAACCCAAAATTTCAAATTTAAATTGCCAATGAGATTATTATAATTAATAACCTGTGGGGAGATCAACAGCGACATGAATATGAGAACCAATTAAACGACATGTTTCAAGTAATTTCTCCCTATCAAACTGCAGAGCTGTGAGTAAAGGACATCAATTAACAATAGAAGTTACAGTCAAAATACTAAAACACTAACAATGCATTTATTGGAGTGAAAAGTGACACTATCATTTGAATGAATTATGTACATATAAAGTGGCTAAAATGGACTGAAGACTACATATAAGCAGTCATTATAACATTCTCATATGGCAGCATGTCAGCCTTGGTTACCTTGATTTATGTGGTTTTGAGCCCTGGTCAGTATCTCCCCCTGCTGGTGGAGTTTTGACACAGCACAAGTCGCAGCTACTCTCCAAGCAAGAAGCACCTTGGAAAATTTAAACCAAAGTGAGCAAAGCAGATAAACTGTGGCAAAGCAGGAGCCATGGTATTGCAGATGAAAGCATGATGAGCAGCCAGCTCTATCACCTTAAGTTGAAGGTGATGCTGGAAGTGATTCTGGGCTTTTTGCTCCATGATTCTGGTCTCTGCCAGAAGCGAAGCGTTCTCCCTCCACGTGGCGAGAATCCTCCTGCAGACAGACAACAGAAATGAGGGAATGAGGCTTGGAAATATAATCCAATTGGAGAGAAAAGGAGTGATGGACACAGCAGTGTATTAATCCTTTGATTAATCCTCGTCACACAGCACATTAAAACTCTTCCTCTCTAGAAACATTCAAACTGTGACTCCAGGCTTTGGAGGAGAATATCAGTGATGGTGTTTCCTACCTGAGAAAGCAATGTGTTTTCAGTGCGTTCATCTTCTCCGCATGACTGTAAATCTGGGCCATCTGCAGCTGGTGTTTCTAAGGGTACAAGAAGGTGCAGTGTTTTAGCTTTCAACCAAAATTTATTGCTTCAAAAACTTCGAAAACGTGACTAGAACATGCCAATGTACCTTCCAGGCCTCCAGGGCATGTCTGAGAAGTTTAGTCTCGTGGTAGTGCTTCATCTGCTCCAGCCTGCTGTGCTTCACCCGCTTGCCCTGAACAAACTGATCAGCAACACTGAAGTCATTAACAGAAACTTGAGGCAATATTGTTTCATTATATGTACATCTTGTTTCCCAATTTTTTAAAAAAATCAAGTAGAATGACATAATTTATGAGGTCATTACCAATGCCTGTGATGTCTTTATATATGAGATATACACCTGTCATGGTCTGGCCATATTGGAGAAATCAACAAAAGCCAGTAGCAGTGTTTATAGGCAAATACGAGCTAAATGCTGATACCTCAAGGCTCTGGTGCCTTTTGAGGCAGAGGTCAGGCAACCAATGATGCTTCACACATCTAAATGAATTTCATGATCTAAATATGTCTCACATGAAGCAGTTTCAATTTCATATTCAGTCACAAGGTGAAAGAATTGAACTCCATCAGTCAACGGGGCCGCAACTCACCAGTATTTTCATTGTAGATTAAACTGTCAATACATTTTTGGACATATCAATTGATCAGTCCATAAAGTGTCAAAAAACAATGACAAATGCTCATGGAAAGTGGCATCCCCAGATTGCTTCCTGAATCTGACACGCACCTCTCTAATAATAATGAATTTTATAATGATATGAATGGAAAAAAGTAATCAAATCTTAACATCTTAGTGGCCTTTTGGTGAAGCTGCAATCAGCAAATGTCACTTGATAAATGACTAATAAAAGGTTACACTCCCGCACACCATCTGCACTACAACATTTTATTTATGCAACAGTTGGTCAATGCGCCAAAGCACTGCATAAATAAAATGCTGTAGTGCAGATGGTGCGCAGGAGTGTAACCTTTATTTGCAAATTTCTGCCAGCATCCGTCATTCAGGTGTGCATAAGAACCATTTGATTTATTGGTTTGATAAATGACTGAAATGATGTTAAGATAATTGAGATTAAAACTGTCTGCCAACTGACTAACTGATTAATCGACTATTTGTTTCAGTACAGTCACAGAGCACCTGCAGACACCTCTGAAACAACACTTTTATTTCTGTTTTTTTTTTTTTTTTTTTGAGCACAGAATTGTTTTATTTGCCAGGGTGCAAATATTTCCAGATGACACTGCGAAACACTGGTCTGCCAACCACACAGGACTAAGAACAGAACAGAAACCTCTTTCCAGCGATCCACAGCCCATCTCATGCGCCGCAGGTCACCCTGATGACAAGCCTGCTCCTCTCGGTTTCTCCTGGTGTACAAATAAACAAATACAAATAAACAAATGTGTCACCAAAAGGCTCGCCAGCTGGCCGTTCTAGTAGTCTTGTACTGATACCAATCATTTCACTAGCATTCAGTTTTGTTCACCTGTCCCGTATCTCAGTGCTGTTATCCTTCCACTGTTTCACTGTCTTCTGCAGAAGCCTGTGCATGTACAGACTGTCTGAAGCCCTCTGTTTCTCCCTCTCATCGATTTGCTGCTGCGTTCGCTGCCTCCAGTGAGCCCAGGCTCTGTGCGCATGGCACCTCTCCTCGTGAAGAATTGCCTAGGAGCAGCAAAACCAGGTCATTTCTTTGCATCTACTCCACACCACAGCCATGTGACTTGAAATCGACAACACGGAGTTTGTGCACCCATACCATCCGCACAGAGAGCATCTCCTCCTTCCGCTTTTCTGACTGTTCCCACCAGGTGTAGAAGACCCAAGTGTACTGACGCTGGCTGTACAACAGTGAAACAAATCAGGCAGGCAGACCAGACAGATAAAGCATCTCTCCTTGGTTTGCGAATATAACAAAGTATGAGTACAACACACATGTTGCCGCAGGGCAACATGTGAGAAAATGATAATAACTCACCGATTATAGACTTCAGCCTTCTCTCTTCTCTTCTTATGCAGTCTTCTCTGAAGGGTAAATTCAACCCAGGAAGTGAAACACTGCGGTAACATGCGTTGAGCGAACCAGGCCTCTGCACGATGCTCCAATCCCTACAAAACAAAGCATAATCCCTATGAATAAGCTGTCTATATACAGGAATTAAAACCAAATAGACAGATATTATGAATCAATGTTTGCCTAAACTTTCACATCAGCCATGGAAAAATTATAATAAACCCATGAAAGTCATATTATGTTGGAAATGCACAGAGAAAGTAATCAATTGTTCAAAAGTAAAGAAATACATCAACAGCCAAATGTAAGTAAGTGAATGACACACTGTTGAAAAGTGTATTCAGTTGATAAATCTGTAATTATGTTTTATACACAGTAATGCTGCATTGGATCCAAAAACTCTTTGTTCGTCAGAAGTATAAATACCTGCATGTATCTGCGTTCAGCAAGCTTTTCTGTCCAGTGGCGAAAACAGCTGCTCAACAGTGAAGTGCTGAGGTGAAAAATAAATAAATAAATAAAATTCTGATCATCTGAGACACTGTATATGCCAGAAACTGAGAATAAACAAACAAAAGAAACAAACAAACACCTGTAGTGTGTCAGTGCCATTTGTACTTGTGGATGAAAAGCCTTGTCTTCGGCCTCCTCTAGGCGGTCCTGCCATAATCTCCAATATTTGCTAGTTATCTATGAAACCCCAACAAAAACAAAATGCACAGACCTTTAGTGGAACCTTCAAGTATTTTCCTGGCACTGCAATCTCAAGATAATCGAATGATCAACAATTACAGTTTGACAACAATGCTGCACGGCCATGTTCTTGTTCAATCGATGCACTTTGCTCCAGCTGACGTTAAGGGACAGCCCCTGCAACCCAGCACGCTGTAACGAAAACACACTGGAGTAAATACATGAAATAATAACACTCTGCAATCTCATATTAGCTTATTTTTCCCTTCTTACCAGCAGCTGAAGCTGGTGGTGTTGAGTCGCGATGTGGTTTCTTTCAGCTTCCTCTCTGCACAGATTCACATCTACCGCGGGGGTTAAAGAATTAAACAATGCAGGGATTTCATGTCCTGCAGTTCATGATGCAGTATGATGCTGTTTTTCGGCGTGAGAAGGGAAGCTTGTGTTTTAGGATACAAGTTCTCCAGCGCTCCAGGGCCCAGCGCTGGATGCTCTGCTTTGACAAATGTCCTGCAGCCTGCTGGCGGTCCTCCTCGCTCCATTTGCGATACAATCCATTGCGCCATTTACTCCAACACCCCCTGACCAGTCTGAGATGCTGGGCACGCACAGCCACAGCTATATCACAGAGTCAGAGATGCAATAATAATGGAGAGCTGTCAGCGATAAAGCTTCAACAAGCACACAACCACTTACATAAGAGCTCATGTTAACATTTAAATGAAGCCAGGAAGGGAATGACAGTAATAATGACCTTGTGGCTGTTTCTTTGCTTGTCGGTACGATACATAACGAATCCATTGAGTTAATGCTTTTCTCCTCAGACCAAGGATGAAGTGGAGTGAAGCCTTGGATTCCTTCTCTCTCTGAGAGCAGGCAGCCGTGTGCAATTCTTTCCACTTAAGCCATGCCTGAGACAAAGAAAACCACCACACACATTACCACACAAAGAAGGAAATGCCAGGAATGCCATCTATTAGGGATGGGAATTGGCAGCAACCCTGTGATAGGATCCAATTCACGATACTTGGGTGCAATATGTACAGTAATTATTTAACACACTGGAATATGGAAAACAGCTGAATCCTACCTACAAAGACATTATAAGCACTTCAGTCAAATTTACTTTGAGCTTTTAACATTTTCTGCAGGCCTAACGATAGAAACTGACCAGCAAAATGAAAAAAGTGTGTTTTTTCCTGAGTAGTCTTACCCTAATGTGGGCAATACGGGCTTGTGAGTTGTCACACCATCTGTTGCAGTCTATGCAGCAATGTTTTTTTTAACATCATGATTAAAAGACAAAATATGTCCAAAATAAAGTCACAGTCACATCCATTCAGTCATCTTGGTGATATAAAAAAGATCAATTAAATAAATAAATAAATATTAAAAAATCATGATTTATAACTGAATAGATGTTTTTTTTTTTTTTTTTTTTTTTTTTACCTATACCTGTATATAGTCAAAACATGGCTATAATATAAAAATTTCTTTATGTGCTGGTCATACTTTTTGAGTTTTTAATTATTTGTTTGTTTATTTTCTCATTTTTCATACCTTACTTGTATTGTTAATATTTTTATTTTGCTATTTTGAGTTTTATCTATTTCTTATTGGCCTTACTCCTGGTTTTCCTCATTCTAAACTGATGAGATTTATGGTAGTTCCTGTTTTTATTGGGTGTTTTCTATTTATTTATTGGGGCTATTGTTCTGTTGTGTGAAGCACATGTGTTTGCATGAAAAATTCCATCTAAATAAATTCAAATTGACTGATTGATTGATATGTTTACCATTCTCTGTAACGTCAGTGCCCGCTGCTGCAGGGCCTGCTCCTCCAACGCGTGCAGGTCATGACGCTGCTGCAGCTTCATCTGCCACGCGCTCCACGCTGAACTGCACACACAACAAAAACAACAAGGTCAAGTAAACTCTCAGTTGTCTTTAGTGTAGGTCTTGTTTGTAAAAAAAAAAAAAAAAAAGAAAAGAAAATAGTAATCCGGCAAAGTGTTACCGAAGAACTGCAAGTTTTTTCTTTTGCAAAGCAGATTCATTCATCCTGCGCTTCATTCGTCTCATCTCCAGGAAAATCTCCCACCTGTCCCACACCAGGTGCATCCGTCGGTCCTCAGCTAGTGAGGGGGACACATTGATACAAGTGATATCAAACAAGACGTAAGGTGCGAAGATTAGAGTAGGAGGCTCATTTTATAATGAGTTAAATTAGTCAAAATCCCCTTACCAAAGGACTGGGCATTTTGGACTTTCTTCTTCTTTTCTCTCTGCACAGACACAAAGCCTCTCCAGCTGTGGAAAATCCAGTTATAGAGGTAATACCTAAAACATAGAGGACAGGGTTAGCTACAGCCATTTCTAACCAGCCTGCAGAGATACAAGGATAGTACCAGTGAAGCTCCAGGCAAAGTTATTGTAGTTAACTAAAACTAGGTGTGGAAAAAAACAAAAACAAAAACAAAAAACATTTTAGTTAAATGAAATAAAAATAAAAACTAGACTTAAGAAAAAAAAATTAAACTAACTGAAACAATATTGTGTACTTATAAGACTAACTAAAATAAGGTAAAAATATACAGTCTTTAGTTTTAGTCTTTGTCAATTTGGTCAAATTTGTCAACACAACCAGCATGAGGAGACGTCGGTGCTGGTAATTATTTAGACTGGGACGTCAACATGACTGAGTCAGCTATAATAAAATAACTAAAACTAATACTGAAACTAAAAGAAACGCCTAAAAGTAAACATTTGCAACACTATAAACTAAACTGGAACAAGCAAACCTACTCTGGAAACTACCGGACACCCAACTGAATTGAAAACAAAAAATAAAAATGAAACAGAAACAGAAATAAAAATAACTAATGAAAAATAATAATTAAAAAAAAAAAATGGTTTCAGGGGCCACACAGTCACCTGTAATGACACTGTGCCCGCACGGTGAGACTCCACTCCCTCCTACAGCTCCACCACTCATCCCTCCAGGCTCCAAAGGCTCGGAGCAGGACCACCCTGGCATGGTGGCACCTGTGTGGCAAACACAACATCCTCCCGTGTTAGACACCTGTGCACCTGCTTGGACATTACAAATCACCAAATATGTTGTCTTGTTGAACTTAAACATCCTGATTCCTGAAAACAAACAATCCTAAGTCACTCTCCCTAAAGCAAAATGAGTTGTTACCTGGCTTTCTGAGGATGGACTCGACCAAAAGTGTTGTAAATCCATTTATTCAGGAACTTCCTTGCCAGGTGCCTGTGTTATAGGTTGGTAAATTCAGACAGTGATGATCTTGGTAGCTTAAGTATAATGCAGTGTAGTAGAATTGGGTTTGTTTGCACCTTATTCTCAGCTCCTTGAGTCTCCCACCTCTGTTCCAGGTGTATCCAACTCTATAGGGGACCTTTCGGCTGTGCACCTTGGTTTCACCGCCGGATCTGACAGTACTCACCCGGGATTTCAGTGGTTGCGGCTTTCTCGTGTTAGTTTGCATTGTATTAATAAATAAATCACGGTGTGACTTCACTTTGTATAGAGCCAGTTAGGGCTCAGCTGAAACTCAACCGAATAACACAATCAATCTTGGGATAAAATAAACGAATAGAGAGAAGTGACGCACATTCCCGTCCGCTGCATGACAAAATTATTGTTATTGTTTGGGTATCCAAGCCTCCGCGCGTTTGTTTTTCGCATCAAGCGCACACGGGAAGTGACGCTGGGAGCCGTTCCAGGTGACATGTTTTCATGGTTTAAACACAGCGGCACAAACACATCCAACCCCAGCTGAGCCTGTGGATGCTGGAGACACCTCTCTGTCGTCTTGCTGGTGTTTGACTGGTCGTGCCACAAAGCTAAAACAAAGGTTAAGCCTGCACATATTGTATTTTACACTCTGTAAGGCTGTTTACACTCACGCGCAGTGCCTGTCAAATCAACGCGGAACGCGCCCACGGTCCTTCTAGAATGACGGCTGTTTGTTATGTAGTGTCTGGAGCGCCCGCCGGGACGGAGCAGCGCGTTTAGACTGGGAAGCGGCTACTCAGAAGAGCCAGTGATATAAATCGAGCACATCCAAAGACAAAGAATAGTTGCCTCATGATAATGCCTGCTGAGTGCGTCCAACTTAAATATAAAATATGTCGATACACGCCAGCGTAGATATATCCAATAGTCAATACAGTTGAAAGTAGCTACGTTTGAGCTCACCTTTACTCCCGAAGTAATCTCACTGTCACATGGCTCATACGTGCAGGGCTAGTGTCAATTCTACAAAGGCGCCCTGGGCACCAAGTAATCCTTCCTAGGACCTTCTTAAAGCGGTGATCAGAGGAAAATCGCTGCTACGACTTAGAAAACAGAGAAAGAGCTGACATTTATTTGAGATTACACAGTCTTGGCACGAATTATTTTGCTATTTACATCTGAGCTATTGCGCTTAGTTACCTCGGCACAGCATTCATTTGCTGAAACTACTCCAGCAACCCAACCGGCTTTGAATTTCGCACTTGTTGGCTGGGCATTATTCCATTTCCCACAGTTAGCTAGCTAGCTAAAGGGAGCTAGACTAGCTAGCTAGCTAACTAACGTTCACTGCTACTTGACGGCCGGCAGCGTTTAAACTAAGTAAGTTGTCCATTTGTTGATTTTTAAGCTACACAAGCCAGTCAGGTGTACAGCAATTGTGGATACTAACGATACGACTTGTTTTTAATCGCAAACCGTGGCTTTTCACTGATGTTTTGGCTAACATTTAACGTCAACGTTACGCTTATGTTTTGTTGAAGCTTAATTAAGTGCGGATAGCATAGGTGGCCTTCATCTGATGGGGAAAACGTCAACAGTCTGTAATTTAGGTATTTAAATTACTGATAAATACGACAGAATTTCCGCGGAGTCTTCCCAAAATCCGCTCATTTCCAAGTGAGACGCTACGGGCAGTTCGCTAATGAGGCAATTTAGCACAATTGACATGTCACTTCTCTCCGGCCGGTATCAATTAACCAGCTAATTAGTTAGCATTGTTTGCTGAAAATGCCTCCATCGATATCGACGGCCCAGCCAGGTTACGCTTGTCGTTGCTTTTTGTTTGAATTTCCTTTGTGTACTCAGTTTGTACTTACATTATCGGCATTTTGCTTTGCCAAGCCGTGGGAGAATGTATTAATGCTCCTTTATCTAATCAATATCTGAGAATAATGGTTACACCACCACAGGCGGTCTAGGACTAAAGTGATGAGTATCAATGATGGCAATCAAGTATTACTTAAGACTAACCACATGGAAACATCAGTGAACGCTTGTATTCATCACTAATGGTCATTATTTTGAAAATTGTACCAACTAATGAATGCATTTTCGACAGGCCTACTGTTATTGTTGGGATAGAAACTGTGAAATTTGCCTGGTGTCCTGAGTCAGTCATGGAGAACGATGCCGGTGCTGAACTGAAGAATGGTGAGGCTGCTGTGAGCCAAGTGAAGGAGCCGTCAACAGCCACAACTCCTTACAGATACACCAAGGTGATGTGAGGCACTAATGGCAGGACAACACCAAGGCTAGTTTGTTTCACAGAGATTAACTGAGCATGAGAAATAATTTGATAAATTGTTTTGCAGGAGGAGCTTCTGGAAATAAAAGAATTGCCGTGCTCCAATGAACGGCCAGAATGTCTCTCAGAAAAATATGACAGGTAAGAGTTGATTTTGTTGAATGTGGAAACACCATTCAACAATAGAGTGAAATGTGCATTTGTTCTTATTGCCAAGAATGTCCTAAAAGTAGAAACAAGGGAACAAAGGTTAATCTTGTCAAATGAGACAGCCTGGATGTACGCCATCAAGAAGATATGAGAGACCAACTTGGTGGCTGCTGTTGACAGTAATCATTTTGACTTTCTATAGGTTAGTTAAATTACAGTTTGAGTGATACCCCAAACCCAAATACAGTGTCTTATTTATTGGCAACTCAAGAGTGTGCAAGAACACCGAACTTGCAGGAGGTTAAATAATTGTAACTAAAATGTAGACACTGGGAAAGTGTTCTAAATTTGGTGTTTTAAAAATGTTCATTATCATGAGGATTATGCTTCGGTGGCAAAAAGACTTGATCAGACACTGTTGTTGAGTTATTATATGGTGTTAACTGGAACAAGTGCCCCGTAAGAAGCAAAAATAAAGATGCACCATCTCCTACAGATTGCCAAAAGGACTCATTAAAATAGATCTATAAAAGTGTGTATCAAATGTTTATTTTTGTGTCAAGAGAGTCTATATTGTCATTAGTTGGCCAAAATATTTTATACATTGTAAAGGGCATGCACTGCCGTGGAGTTATGTAAACAGAGCCTGAAGAGCTTGCTGACATTCATTTGCATTTGCTTGCACGTTGAGCCCAAATGCAGTCCATTCAGAAGCTTGAATGAAATCTTGACAAAAGTGCAGCTGTAAGTGGATTGGTCAAGCACTGCTTCTAATGTTATGGCTTCCCCTATATTAAACTGATGGGATTTGTTAAATTTACGTCTGTTATGCAACATCATAATTAGATTGATATGTTGAACAAAAACAGCTTTGTTTGGTAAAGCCTTGTGACATTGTATATTAGAATTTGCATGTTTGGGCTGCATGTTGCCACATCCATGTAGCAGTGTTGACGTGCTTGAGTCGACATTGGTTGAGTTTGAATGTCTGAAATGTAAAACTCCATGTCAAAGTGGATTGTAACACCATTTTAAGAGTATTCTCCTTTTTTAAAATTATTTCTTTTGCTTTGTGTTTACTCAAGGAAGCCATTGTTTTTAAATGCAGTTTCTGATCAGGCACTTCTTGCCACACTGTGGTCAACATTTCCCCTAAGGGTTTGCATGGATTGCATTCAGAGATGCAAGTGAATGCAAATGAATCATAGCAGATGTTGACATCATTCAGCTTGCTGATAAACATTTTGATAAATCTGTATTGCAACCTTTCAAGGCCACTTATTTGGAAATACTAGGCTGTCTTGTTTATGTGGGAGGTTTTTTTTTTTTTTGCCTCGCTTGGCAACTGTTTGTCATCACTACTTGAGACAACTTTCACAACCACATTCAATTACTTCTATTTCACGAATGTCAATTGAGTTGCTCTCTGAAATTATTTTAACTCGGTCTGCTTTTTCTGCGGGTGCCAATTAATTTCAGTTTGAAGTTTTTAGGTTTTACTGAAAGATCCCTTCCCTCTTTCTCCTGTTTGAATCAGTTCTCTGGGCTGGCATGAATACGTATCAACCTTTTATATCAGTGCTGAACTGTGTTTGTGTGTATTGTAGTTTGATTGCTAGCAAACTAATACTGATAGTATCACTAGCAGGTGGCACCCAAGATTCATCTCAAGTCTCAGAAGATCAGTGTGTAGGTTTTTTTTTTTTTTTTTTTTTTTTTTTTTTTTTTTTGTAAAATTGGCTTACTCAGTCTCTGGTGTTGATCTCCTCAGTTTGATCCATGGTGACTTACTCAGAACATGTTAAGTGTAGAATCCTATTTTTCTTTTGGATTTTCTTTGTGAATGCGTTGGATATTTCTCCTAATTGTGGGTATAAATGATATTTTGGTTCAGTGATGGTGTCTGGGACCCTGAGAAGTGGCATGCCTCACTGTATCCGACCTCAGAACGAAGTTCTCCAGTGGAAGGTTTTAAAAAGGACTATGTGGATGACAGAGGTCCTTTGAAACGTAGAATTCAAGGTAAATGGCTATTTTAAGAGGCCTAACCCAGAAATGTATAACTCTTGCCCCACTAATGTTTTTATTTAGGTTGAAACCAAAACATTTCAAGTTGATGTTGTGGTATGCAGAAGGATATTTGTGCTAGAGGAGAGCTAATGACAAATCTTGAAGAAGTGAAAATACAATCCAGCAACAAGTTTCTGTAATTATAATAACTCAAGCAGTCACTGAAAAGGAGCAGTTATGCATTATGCCTAAACATATGATTATATTTACACTTCACAATATTGCCTTTGTGATACATATCATAACTGTCTACATTTTAAGTGTACATGAAATAGAAGTTATTGTTAGAAAATTATAGTATCATCATATCAGTCTTTTGGACGTTTGCATGAAGGTTAGACTTGAGTATTGCTTGGTACAGTGTTGTTTTTTTTTTTTTTTAAAGGTGTAACTTGTGATTGGTAAAATATGTGAAACACAGCCTTTCCTTATGTTACATTGCTCTCAGATCCTCGTGAGCGACTAAAGGAGGATGATCTGGATGTCATACTCAGCCCGCAGCGGCGCAGCTTCGGAGGTGGATGTCAGGGCAACGCTGCACCTGCATCCCACGCCCGTCGCCCTATTAGTCCCTTGGAGAATAAAGAGAACGAGAGTCTTCGTCTGGGAGGGACACGCAGAATTGGCAGTGGTCGCATTATTGCTGCCAGAGCCTTTGAGAGAGAAGCCCGTGTGGAGAAAGAGAGGGAGCGTGAGAGAGATTTCAAGGATAAAAGATTCAGGGTTGGTATATGTTGCTTCATTTCCTTGAGTCCATCAAGGAAGCGCTTCTCTCTGTTAAGATGGTGTGGTTGGCATCTGTTTAAAATATTGAAGCAAATTAAAAGTAAATCAGCAAAATCACATAGTCTTTCTTTATAGAAGCAAAGTCTTTACCGGATAAGACTTGAAGGAGAAAATGTGCAGATGAGATGAAACACTTAAATATATACAAATTTTTGTTTTTCACTCAAATTTAACTTATTTTGTAAGTGATTCTAGTTAGATGAATGCTTCGATCCAACTTTGCATTCAGTATCACAGAAACTAAAACACTAATGCAAGTGTTTTTTGGGTTCACTGAGAGGAGCAGAATTTCATGATTGATCAGACAAACTTCTTGCACACCTGAAATAAGTGACTAGTCTGCGTCAGGTGTGTTCCTGCTTTAATATATTCAGCAGTGTTTGAAGATATTTCCCATGCATTCTGCAGATGCACTGACTTGCACTCTGTCTTCTCTCTGTCCCATGCAGAGAGACTTTGGTGACAAACGTGTTTTTAGTGAAAGGAGAAGGAATGACTCGTATGCAGAGGAGGAACCAGAGTGGTTCTCTGGAGGTCCCACAAGCCAGTCTGAGACAATTGAGCTCATTGGATTTGATGACAAGATCCTTGAAGATGATAAGCGCAAGTCGAGGCGGTCAAGGAAGCGGACAGAATCTCTGAAAGAAGGCATGTCATAGCAGTCTGTTAACATTAGTTGTCAGAACTTAAGCCATGTAGATCTATTAAATAGTTGTGTTGCAACAGTTTGGTTTTGAGTAATTTGTTTGTGTTTGCAGTAGTGGAATGTAATGGTGGTCAGGCCGGGGAAGGTGATGTGGTCAGAGACTCCACAGCTGATCAGGAGGTTCCACACGCTGAGATTCTGCCGGAGCAGCCAGCTGGAGACTTTGACTTCAACGAGTTCTTCAATCTGGAGAAGACCATGCCGGGACTGGCCTCTGTAAGTCCTGGGGTGCACTGTGAGGTTTTTGGGGGCTGAAGGTGTGCACATCAGGGATGGTGTCTTCAGTTACACGTACAATCATATCTTGGTGATTTTACTGCAGTAAAAGCTGAACAGTAGAGGTCTTCAACTATTTATCCACGTCTCAAAACCAGAGTTTGTGTCACAGACGATTTTATATATACTGTGCTAAGATTTTCTCAAGATGTTGCTGTCATTTTGAAATACATGCCAAGACCTTTGTCTGAGGTTTGTACGACTGTCCGAGATCCAGAGACCTTGTTGATCTTGGAAATGTTTTAATAGCTACACCTTGTGTAGGTCGAAGAATTTGAAAATGAATACCTCTACTGCACAGGCTTGAGCTGAATGAACTTGATCTAAGGTGGTGGCCTTGTCACTGGATGGTGCATGTTGTAAATATATTGCCAGTGGACTATTGCATGGGGGCAAAGAAGGGTATAAACGGTATTGGGTTTCAGAATGTGATGCAGCAAACCAAATTTATGCCCATCATTACTGCAATATTAGGCCAGTTACTTGTTTGAAAATTAAGTGAAAGACGTACAGGCTGGTTTTTGGCATTAAGTCAACACAAGGCCAACCAGCAATGCATCCAGTGAAACAGCCATCAGTCTTCTAGCACATTTTGTGCTTAACAGAAGGAAAGCGCTCTGAAAGTAAGTTCCACATTCGTTTTCACAACCTTCTCTGTCCTGTTTTGGGGGTTACCCGCTCTGTCTCAAAAGCACCTGTTTGTGTCTTGCAGATGATAGAGGATGTTTTGGGGGAGGGCCCTGTATCGGCTAGCCGCTTCAGTCAGTGGTTCTCCAGCAACCTGAGCCCTTCAGGCAGCCACTCCAGCAGCCTGAGGTCCACTCCCCATGAGGAGCTGGAAAGACTAGCAGGTAATGAGTGTCATGAATATGTTCAGCTGGTCCAGACAGTTTTGGCCATACAGGGCTGATGTTCATCATGCAACAGTATTAGTCAACATTCCCCAGATGACATGTTGCACACTGTTTCCTGATTTTCTGTGGAAGCCCCATTTGTGAGTATATGTGTGTTTCAAGACAGTTCAGAACTATTCATGTCCCATCAGGTGCATGTCAAAGTAGTCCCTCACACTTGGGTAAAGGTTACATAAAATCTGCCTCTTTTTTTTTTTTTATTCAAATGAGAAATATATTCAAAGATGACATAGGCCAAGTTAACAGGCTGTTCAACTGTGAGCAAAGAATCCCTAATGTCCCTGTATTCTCCTGACATAAGATAACTAAGGTAGCTTATCAACTAGAGAGAGCTGAGATCACATTCAGATAAACTGCTAATTAGCCAAGGTCTGAATGTTACTGCCTCTCTTGTGCAGTGGCACTTTAAAGGAGGTGTGCTTGTTATACCTTGGAAGGCTAAAATAACTGAAGACTTTCTCTTTTAAATCACAAATGTTATATATCAGACTGTGCCATAGCTTGTGGTCTCAACAGACGGTCTTACTGAATTGCAGTATTGATAGTGTACTGATGTATTGATGGCTGAAAAAAGCTAGGCATGGTTACAGATTACACCTGTAATCTCCCAGGTTAATGTCATTTAATATCTTAACACTTGAGGCCGTTTTTCCCCTCTGTAGGGCTTGAACCACGCTGCACCTCCCCTAGCCAGGGCCCTGCCCCATACTTCACACCTATTCAATCATCTGACCGCAAGGAGAAGGTGGACATCCTGGAGTTGCTGCACAAGGCCAAAATAGACTTGAAGCCCCTTCTGTCCAGCCTGTCAGTCAACAAAGCACGGCTACGTGAGAGCAGTGAGTGTGAGCTGACTAAACGCTTTCACAGTCTATTTCCACAAGCCACAAAGCCCTGTAAAAATCTGAAAAGCAAGATCAACAACTGAATTGGTTATGCTATCGTCAAAAATTTATAATAGTAGTTATTAATCAGATTCAGTGCCCTTGATAACATGGCTGCTATAGGGAGCTTAGTGGCATGTAATTAATAGAGTAAATACAAAAACGTATCAAAAGCCACATACTCAAAGCACAGATTTACTATTTTCAGCGAAACTGAAACCTTTCATGATATTGATGGTATTAAGTTTTTATTCTGTTGATTCTGTGCACTTAACTCTGTATCCACACTTTATTCTCAGCTAATTCGGGGGTAGTGCTGTCCTTGGAGGAAGTGGAGGGAGGAATGAAGGGGATGAAGCTGGGGTCAGAATCACAGGTGCGAAAGGTACCTCCTCCACAGAGAGGAAATGGCAGACCCTTCATGGCTGAGCACTTGGAGGAAGCTTTAACTGGTGGCTCCAGTGCCCGGCCTCGCTCACGTGATGCTGACATGTCAGCCTTTAATAAACTGGTCAGCACCATGAAGGCAAGTGGAACTTTGCCAACTCACCCCAAAGCCAACACAAACAATGTAAGTGTCTCTGTCTTGAAAATAAGTGTTTAAAGCTGTGCATGTGTCCTTGGAGGTCTTTGAACACACATGCTGCATACAGTCTATTTTAATCCAACTAAAGAAAGTGTTGTCAAGACAAGCGATGGGCATAAATTTGTCTCTTGAGGTTGTGTCCAATGGTTTGAATTTCAAAGGATGTGTGAAAGCTATAAATGTCCTTTTTATGCAAGTCAGTTTCTGGAGAATTATTTTTTGAAACATTATACGATCAGACTGGAACCACATTAAACCTGTCATGTTAAGTACATGCTTATTTGAGAAAAACAGCAGTTGTATTGATCCATAATCATGACTGACATGCACAAGGGACACTTAGTTATCTCGGGGAATAGTTCTACAACCCCCAGTCTCAATGGGCAAGCAGTGTTATAAATGGGAGGATTTGTTAGTCACCTAATTTATATACTTGTGATTTTCATGGCAGTTGTTGCGATTTCAAAACCAATTTGATTGTCAGTCACTATCTTATGCACTTCAAAGTTGTCATCCCACACATACTGCTGCATGCCCAGTGGGATTGTTTTTGAATGAAAATGGTTGCTTGTCAATTCCATTACATTACACCTGCCCTTGTTGCTTCCTCCCTGTGCCGCTGCAGCAGCCTTCAGACCCTGCTCTGGTGACACTGCCTGAAGGTCAGGTGCCTACTCAGCAGCAGAAAAACATATTCCAGGTGTGTATTTTGTATACTGCCCAGTCTGGCTAATGCGTCTTTCAGTGCAGTGTATTTTGATTAGGCTGGTAATTGTTACATGGAGCTCCCATGGAGAATATGTACTCAGTCATGCTAGCACTGTAGCTTGTTTGCTAAGGTACACATGTGTGTGAGTTGTAGGAGCTCCTGGGAGGCCAAGGTCCTCCTCGAAGCGGATCCCCTACACTACTTGGCAGTTTGTTGGCCAGCTCTGAAGGCCCCACAGCTCCTGCGCCTTTACATGGCCTGCTACAAAAAAACCCCTCACCTCCTCTCTTTCCACAGAGGGCACCTTCACCGGACTACTTCCACAGTCGATTGCAACCTTCAGCAGGTAAATTCATTTCAAAGGTGATGAATAATCACTTTGGAGTAGGACTGAACGGTCATGTTTGACAGATACTGTGATATGATTCACAATTTTAGTGTGTGATCATTTTTGCATTTTCATTGCATAAAATGAGATTTTTATAATTCATTTAGGTCTGAAACATGTTTTCTTACCTCTGAAAATGATCTGGTAAAGACATGTCTTTAGCAATAATGCTTCCTTTGAGGTGGTATTGTCACCCATTTTACCTTTGTTTAAAAACTCACTAAAACTGCAATTTTAATATTTTAATATTGCAAAATATTTTGGATTAACTGTACTTTTGAGTTCAGTTTAGAGTATGAGCCCTGCAACACACAGAAAATGCAATGTAATGAAACAGAAAAATTGTCAGCAAGCACATCAGCTAGTGACACATGTAAACCAGCTCATACCAGTCAGGAGCTATTAAGTTTTCCCATACCAAATATGAGGTGGATGTAAAAGCTGCTTTGTAGCAGTTGAAATGTTTTGAACATTAAATGAGGAATCAATATCAACTTAAACTGTGAGCCTATTCTTTTAAAGCTGGGAAGGGGTGCTGTAACAGTTAAATTGAGTTAAAATAGGTTAACTGGGTTAAATCAAATCAATTTGAATATCTTGATACAGAGCTTATTCATCAGTTGAATCCCTGAATTGATCTTGGTTTTCTGAGTATGTAGAGTTGGACTATATTGTGTTGATTGGTGTAGTGTGTTGGTCATGTTAAGTAAGTACATTAATGTAACTGCTTTGGGGTTAGGTTTTTAATGTGAAGAATATTTTAATGTACCAGGTGGGAGAGTTCCCTGTACAGCATTAGTGCTCTAAGAATCTTTCATATCAAAGTAAAATTGTTACTGTAACTGAAATATCCCTAATCAAATGCATATTGAATTGGAAATCAAATCATTTTGGGCCTTGTCTGTAATGCCCATCACCTTGTGAATTGATTCAATTGTGCCACTGATTCAATTCAGTGGTACAACCTCCCACATTAGTTCAGCATACTGTGTTTTTGGTTGGATGGATATTTATGGAATATGCTGTTTTGTCTAAAAGTATTTATCCTGTGCCTCCTACAGGGTTTCCTGTGGCTTCGCAGCCCATGCTGCCAGAACAGTTTGCTGACATGCACAGGTCTATCAGCCCTGGACCCACTGCACAACAGCAGGTAACATGGTGTTTGGACAAAACTCAGGTGTACACTTGAGTCATTGGCTAGATTTTCTGATCATTGTGAAGGGGTATTCCACAACAGTATTTATCCCTGTTTTCGGTGCTCTTTCTGTAAGCTAAATTGCTGAATTAAAAAAACTGTTAAAGGTGACCAAAAAAATCTACTGTAGTTTCAGTAGAAAAATAAATCAGAACTCAACAAAAATGTATCCACACTTTGACAAAATAATGGTTTGGGTTTTTTTTTTTTGTTTAAATTGTTGGATAAGTTTCAACTGTTTATCATTTGCACTGTTGCATTTTTGCTTGTTTATCCAGATGAGGGCGCTCTCTATGGCTGTGAATCAGGCAGACTTGGAAGCCCTGGCCTACCAGCAGGATCTGGCTCTACAAGGCCACCACCTATTCCAGTCTAACTATAATAAGCAGCCACAGGAAAAGACCTATCGAAATAGGTTGGTTTTGAAAACAACCAAAGAAATTCTGTACACTCTGACAGCTCAGTTATAGTGCTGTTGTGCGCACATCTTGTTTGAATGAGATCTCACATCCCTGGCTCCTTAGTTGACCGGCTGTTTATCTCTTAGGGAGAATTGCTATGTTTAGGCTAGCTAGTTAATGGTAGTAACTGAAGTGTTGGCAAATACAAGTCTTACTTACTCACTTACATCCACAGCGAACATACATAGATATGCCATTTAATAATAAATGGAATGATTGTATAAATACAATGTAATTCATTATTAAATGCCATTCAATTATTTTGCTACTTATTTCCATACATTCCTGCAAACCAACAGATGAACCCAGAAGTATGTGCTCCTCTTCACTGCACACAAAGACAGGGTTATGGAAGCTGTGTGAAAGGAATGTGATCATTTATACTTGAATGTGAAATTCACATTCAAGTATAAACTAACTTATCAGATAGTGCTCCAAAATAGATGATTTTCAAAGTGTCTGACCCTGACTGCCTGAGCTGAATTTATTTGTTTATGGTAAAAATGGTAAACTTCTGCTCCTGCAGAAAAACATACCGTAGCTTTTATTTTACTGACAGTTATGTATTACTTTGCCGTTTGAGACAGATAATCCTGACTGGATAAGCTAAATGTCTGATGTGCTTGTGATTCACAGACAGCCACGTATAAATCGCTCCCCTGGTCCTCAGCCTGCTGGAAGAAACTCTCCAGGCAACGCAGTCACCAGTATGGTGAGCAGAATTTTTTTTTTTTTCTTCAGATAAAGGTATCGCTCTGAGCTGTCCAGTTATGACAAACTAAGTTTCTGCACTCTAAAAAATATTTTGTGGATATGTATTAACTTTACGACAAAATGCAATGGCTTTATAACTAAAAAGCACCTGAGTATAAAATCCTGTATAACAGTTGTGTAATACTTGTATTTCAGTTGTCACCATCATTTACGCCCACATCTGTGATCCGAAAAATGTACGAAACAAAAGAGAAAACTAGAGATGAACCAGGTAGTCATCCAGAGGGCAAGGAGGAGGCAGCAGCAGCACACTCCCAAGATGGTACGCAGCTTTTGTGCCCACCACGATGCTATTGTTGTTGTTATTATTATTATTATTATTATTATTATATCACTTAAAATACTAGAACTTGGGTTAAACAATTGGATCTGTGTTGTGTGATTACAGATAGCAGCTCTCCAAACTCATATTTGGAAAGCATGGATGGGAGTGCCTCCCAGTCTGGTGGGGTGAAGGCCTGCTCTACTCCTTTGTCCTCACAGATGTTGCCTGGTAAGGACCACGAGCGCCTCAGGCCAGGCACTGCTGGACATCATACTTCCACCATGGTATCTTCAGGGCCAGCCTCAGCCTTCCCTCGTCCCATCTACCCAGTACCGCTGCTATCCCATGTACCCATGGTGCGCCCTCCCCCACCCCAGCTTCACCCCAATGTGGTGCAACGAATGCTAGCACAGGGTATCCAACCCCAGCAGCTTGGACCTGCTCTGTTACAAGCGGGTTAGTGTTTTTTAAACAGCCATATTGCTTTCAATACAATTAATGTACTTTGAATGTTGCTGGTTATTGACTTGATGTTACATCTTCGACCTACAAAGGTAATGCAATTGTTTTACTGCTCCACACCAGGCATATTTCCACCACATGTTGACCTTGCACAACTTCAAGGCTTGCCCCCTGCCCTGCTAGGACAGCCATTATACCCTCTAGGTGCAACAGGGCATCCTCTTCTACCTCCCAGAGCCAACACGCAGATGCAGCTAGCAGTAATGCAGCAGCAGCTTCAGCAACAGAGACCAAGTGAGTGGAAGCAGTGTGAGATTTGGGTATCATTAAGTTTGAACACATTGTAGCAGCAGCATTGCTTCCCCTCTTAGACTTTATCTGAAGCCTCATCAATTTAGCTGGCAAATGAGTCCCTTTTTTATGTGTAGGCTGTTCTAAAAAAAAAAATAATTGTGCTATCAGAGTGTAATTTTTGTGATAGCACAGGGACTCTAAACAGGACTGCCAGGTCTGGAAATATAGAAAAAATTGGTAATGTCAGTTTGGTAATTTATTAAGATTAGACCATCATGTGATGTCATTCTTGGGTTAGGAGAAAGATGACCAAAATCTTTTAGAGAAAAGAGACATGACCCACAAGAAACATGTAATTTGGAAACTGTAAGAACCTGTTAGAACCCTCACAGTAGATATTGGTGACCATTTGAATCATTGTTTTGTTTTGTTTTTTTTCCCCATCCTAGCCAGTTGTAAAATGTGGCTGTAGAATAACCTGGTCACTCTAATGGCATGATCACTTGTTTCTTTTAATGGTTTGGAAATAATAAATCTTGGTGATATCCACATGATGGCAATGCTTCAGCTCCATATACTGCAAAGCAAAAAGTAGCAGTAGAAGATCTAAGTGTGTCATCAAGCATTGTAAGAGACATCTTAACTCAGTTCTGCTTTCTGTTAATCCTTTCATCTTGTGCCGACAGTATTTTTCAAACATTTTATCTAAAAGTTGATATTGGACAATTCCTTGACTGTTTGGTGAAACTGTTTATCTTGAATCTCTTGCAGTACATCCAAGTGTCCCAGGCCCTCAGTCGCAGAGCCAGGGCCCTCACCGGACAAACAGCTCCCAGCGACACGGGGGCAGTCCCCCTCTAGGCCTCGCCAAGTGGTTTGGATCAGACGTGCTCGAGCAGCCACTCCCCTCCATGCCTGCTAAAGTCATAAGTGTAGATGAACTGGAGTTCCGGCCGTGAGAATTTGAAACACTATGCTGGATAGCAAGATTTTTTTTTCCTTCCATCTCCACCTCCCCATTACTGGAAAAAATGTGAACTTTAATTTGAAAGATGGTGCAAAGACCCAAACAGTCTGACCATGCTTTGTCTTCAACCTTGAAGTCAATGCTTGTGATGAGGAGTATCCTGTCCTTTAGAAAAGGGAAGATGAGGGATGGAGATTTGTTTCTGCAGCTTTTTTTTTTTTTATAACTTGTTTTCTTGCAGTAAAGAATAAGTAAATAATGTATAGTCCCAAATTGTACAGACCATGAGAAATAATCTTATTTTCCCTGTACATAGCTATGGTTTCTTTTTCATGGTATGGGGAAGGTCAAAAACTATCCTGCAGTTCAACTCAAACTGCCAGGGACTGCCAGAGACTAAGTAGAATCACCAAGAGATGGTAGCATTCCTTTGTCTGGTCTTCCTAGTGTTATCCCCCCCACCCCCCACCCCGTACCCCCTGAACTGCACTGAGAAAGGGCTACTGCAAGTCAAAGGTGTTTGATTGTGGAGCAACCCTGAGTGTGTACCCTGCATCATGTGGCATGGTTTGTGGCCCCACTCTGTAGATATGACTGGCTGGAGCATTTCAGGAAGTCGACTGGGGAAGCAGCAAGTGCTGGTTGTGCCTTTCTTTCTGTGTAACCTTTTTTTCTTTTTTTTTTCTCTTTTTTTAAACTGTATCCCCTCACACCTGTCACTGGGGGAGGCTGCACTGCTCACTGTATTGTCAGTTTTTGAGGGTGGTTGGGAATCAGTTTCTGCTTATGTGCTGTTAAGTTATAAAAGCACAAATAGAATTAATAAATAAAATCTTCAGTAAAACTCACAAATTGCTGCCCTGAATGATTATCTGAATTCATTTATCTCAATGGAAGAAACATGTTTGAATATATAAATCTGTATGACAACAGACAACTTTAATTATGAGGCAAAAAATACATGACATTTTGGATTTGTAGCCTAATCAATGTTTGCTGCAATTTATAGGACAATATTTCGAGAATGCGTCGCAGTTTAGCTTTGTAACTTCATCCAAAACATTAGAGGCAAATAACCAACTAGTCATTGTACATGTGAGCGCTTGGAAAAATGAAAACTACCACTCGCAGGTTAAGTTTGACATAATGATGACATCACATGCAATGCAATGCCAGCCACTGATGACCCACCGCTCACAGTTGAAACTACTCTTTGTCATTCCCATAATCTCCAAACCCTGTTTTAATAATTTCCACAGATCATCCGAAAACTGGTCATCCACTTACACCTGAATATATAAACATATATAGAGTATGTGTGTGTGTGTAAGAGCACCTCAGTATCTTCGTGGTCTTTATTTACTTTAAGTTTTCCGCGCAACTATTGTCACGACAGCTTGAATACTGTTTACCTTCAGTAAAATTAATTTACAAGGGAAGAAATTGCCAGCCTGTCAATGGAAAGAGCTTAGGTTAGTGCGCTCGCCTGACGTTTTTTTTCGGGTTATGAATGGGGGAGGGGGTAACAAACAGCCCAGGCAGGAAGAGGGCTAGGGCAACTACATTTTGGCATGTAGACAAAAGACCCCTGCGGTGCTGAGCGCTGCTCTTGAGGAACAACTGCTGATAAATAAGGGACTCAAAAGAAAATTGTCGCGTTCACTGTAACGTAATAGAGAAACCAGAGAAAAATAAAAACGACCCCCACCCCTGAAGAAACACAGGTCAAAGTTCACAGGAAGCTGGGGGGCTGCCATTTTTTCCCTGCTGCTGCTGCTAGCGTTTAGATGCTAAAACGACGGGGAGGGGCGCTTGGTTTTTTGTAGCTAGCTAATTTCAACCGAACAAAAATCGTGTACGCAGCCCTCATTTTCTCCGACTATCGCTGTAAATACAATTTTTATTGGATGAATTCGGCATGGAGAAAGTAGTGGAGCCGTCTTGGACTTCTTCCTACACCTACCAGGTGAGCAAGCACAGTGCGGAGATGCTACAAAACCTCAACATTCAGAGGAAAGATGGAGGCAGGTTTTGCGATGTGATCTTACGCGTCGGTGAGGAGAGCTTCCCTGCCCACAAAGCTGTGCTGGCGGCGTGCAGTGAGTATTTTGAGTCGGTCTTCAGCTGTCAGTCGGAGGGCGACGGGGATGCGAAGGAACTAGAAATGCATACCATCAGCCCTAAAGTTTTTAAAGACATTTTGGACTTCGCCTACACCTCCAGGATTGTGGTACGTCTGGAGTGCTTTCCGGAGTTGATGACAGCTGCCAAGTTTCTGCTAATGCGCTCGGTTATTGAGATATGTCAGGAGGTAATTAAACAATCTAACGTGCAAATCCTCGTCCCGACCTCACGGGGAGGAGATGCCAGTCTTTTCCAGGCCACAGGGGCTGCAGAGTTGGGTTTCCCCGTGGCCCAGCAGGATATGGTAAACGGGACGGGCATGTTGGTGAATGGTCAGACATTTGCTAACAACGGACAAACGCATGTGGACGGGAATCAACCCAGCGATGCTGTGTTACTGGACGACGGCAGCGACTCGTCAATGCCAATACTGCAGCCTGTCGAGGGACTAGCCGTATCTCCGTCCGCGGAAATAACGGGGAGCGCTTTCCACTCCGACACTGGCTCTCCGGGGTCGAAGAGAAACAGGGGAAGACCAAAGAAACCCACAGTCAGTGTAGTGGAGGCTGTTCATTTCAATCATAGCACCCCTAAAGACAATGGTTTGTTTCCTTGCGGGACGTGCGGCAAGGCTTTCACGGAGGCTTCTCGCTTGAAAAACCACGAAGCGCAGCACGGAGCGTCCACGGGTGGTGTAAACATGGTCGGTGACAGGCTGTCCACAGAGGGCGGCATTACATTGTTGTCGCACCCTCAGTCGGGTCTGGTGGAAAACGGCATGCAGCTGCACGGGGGGGTGACGATAGACAGCGGACGCAAACGGGAGAGGACCAGGCGGCACGTTGGTTGTGACATTTGTGGGAAAGTTTTCCGTGACGTTTATCACCTGAACAGACACAAGCTCTCCCATTCCGGGGAAAAACCGTACGCCTGCCATGTGTGCGGGCTGCGGTTCAAACGCAAGGACAGGATGTCATACCATGTGCGGTCACACGACGGGTCAGTCGGCAAACCTTACGTGTGCCAAAGCTGTGGTAAAGGTTTTTCCAGGTGAGTTGCTGGACCATCTCATCATATTTTCTTTCAGCTCCCACAGACAGGCCTAGGAGGACACCAACAAAGATTGCAGTGTAATGTGATAGGTGTTCCTTACATAGACCTTTTTCTCAGAAGCCACTTTGACATGAATGACAAGGTAAACACAGTTGTCATTAATCACATTAATGAAGATTCAATTATATATATATATAGATATAGATATAGATATAGATATATGTCTTATAGAGCCAGGGCCCTGAAAAGGCTCTGGTACCCCTAAATGGAGCAGAACATTAATTAATGTCATTGATAACATCTGTGTTTACTCTGCTATGTCATGTCAAAATGCTGTGAAAAGGGTCTGTTGTGATCACAGATACAACTGTGATACATCTACACATGAAATACATATGGTTAGAGATGCAAGCGTCAATAAATACTCATAATTCATAATTCACCTTTCAGTATCCCACCAACAAGTGAGACCACACTTGCTGCAACAAAAAGTGATGGAAGTAGTTTGTTTGCCTCTAAGTTGCTGTGCTGACTCAGAAATAAAGAAATGTGGTTTTGAGGTGTTGGAACACCTCGGCATCCAGATTATGGCTTTAGTGGAAGGTCTAGGGCTGATGTGGGCCAATTGGTGAAATAAGTAAAAATTTAGCAAGAAAAGAAGACAGGTGCATGACATGCCTTGTGACAAGACATCATGCTGCCTTACGTAGAAATAAAGTGGAGTCAGGAGGTTGGACAGGGGAAGAGGTTGATGTTCAGATTTCCAGTTTCTCCCTTCAACTCAGTCTGTCAACTCTTCTTTAGATTTTTTTTCGTGAGACACAATTGACAGGTGTTGTAATTGATAAAGTATCTTTTATGCGTTTGTTGTTCCACACCTGCACAACTAGAAAAGTGATCTGACATCATTATCATTTAGCTGTGGTCATGCAGACCACACTCTCAGGTACCAGCCCTCTTCGGACCTGCTCTTTCAGGGTCCCGTTGGTCGCTCACTATCACCATCTACTGCTTTGGAGGTTAAACACAGTACAAATCATATTTGACAGTAGTAAACAGTTTGAACAGCCTGCTGATATTACCAAATAGTTTTGATCCTTCTTTACTTTTGGAATTTTCGAACTAGTTGGTAGCCTATGGGCTGCATGCTTCAATATTACATAATTTTGTTAAATTTGCAACCAAATCTACCAAACCAAATGTCTGAATATAAAATATATCTTAGACTTAGACTTAGACTTAGACTTCTTTTATTGTCATTGCACAAAAAAAAAAACACAGCAGTGAGATTTTGGCAACGAAATGTCGTTGCTTGGCTTCCGGATTACAGCAGAGATGGAATTGTGGGACCGTTTAGGTATATATAAATATAAATATTATACATAAATATAGTCTATATAACTGGTATGATATGGTCTATATAACTAGTGCTAAAAAACAGGAGCTAAATAGTAATGAGTGCAATTTAGAATAGCTAGATAAAACAGAATGTACAACAACAGACTAAACAGTGTAAAACAACTGAATAACCAGTATAAATAATAATGAGTGCAATTGAGAATAACTAGATAAAAACAGAATGTAAACAACGGACTGAGCAGCGTAAACAACTGAATAACCAGTGTAAATAATAACGAGTGCAATAAGAACAGAATGTAAACAACAGAAAAAGAAAACAACTGACTAAACAGTGTTAACAGTGGAAGATTGCACAGAAATGTATTGTCCATACGTAGCTGCTGGGCGGGCGGGGGGGGGGGGGGGGGGGGGGTTATTGCACAATAGGAGGTAATTAATTCTCCTCATCCCAGGGGTGTTTCCCGGACTGGGCTACACACCCTGGGCCTGAAGAAACCATACCTCCATAAAGGGATATTGCACAGAAATGTATTGTCCATACGTAGCTGCTGGGCGGCGCGGGCGGCGGAGGGGGGGTGGGGGTGGGGGGGGTTATTGCACAAATAGGAGGTAATTAATTCTCCTCATCCCAGGGGTGTTTCCCGGACTGGGCTACACACCCTGGGCCTGAAGAAACCATACCTCCGTAAAGATATATTGCACAGAAATGTATTGTCCATATGACAAGTTATTTGGCATTGAGCAGTCTGATGGCCAGGGGGAAGTAACTGTTTCTGAGTCTGGCTGTCTGCAGCGGATGCTGCGGAACCTTCTGCCAGACGCCAGTCGGGAGAACAGTCCATGCTGGGGGTGGGTGGGGTCAGAAATGATCCGGTGGGCTCTGGATAGGCAGCGGCTGTCTGCTACATCCTGGATGGGGGGGAGCGAGGTCCCGATGATCTTCTCCGCCGTCCTCACCACTCTCTGCAGAGACTTCCAGTCTGAGGCCCTACAGCTCCCAGACCAGACGGAGATGCAGCTGGTCAGCAAGCTCTCGATGGTCCCTCTGTAGAAGGTGGTTAGGATGGGAGGGGGGAGGGAGGCTCTTCTCATCCGCCGTAGGAAGTGCAGGCGCTGCTGTGCCTTCTTCGCCAGGGAGGAGGTGTGGAGTGACCAGCCGAGGTTGTCGGTGATGTGCACCCCCAGGTACTTGGTAGTGCTCACGACTTCCACGGCTGTGTCGTTGATGAGGAGGGGTGTGTGGCTGGGTCTGGATCTCCTGAAGTCCACGATAATCTCCTTAGTTTTATCGACATTCAGGACCAGGTTGTTCACCTTACACCAGTCCACAAGGTGTTGCACTTCCTCCCTGTAAGCCAGTTCGTTGTCGTCCTGAATGAGGCCCACAACTGTTGTGTCGTCCGCGTACTTCAGGATGTGGTTGCTGCTGTACCTGGGGCGACAGTCGTGGGTCATCAGGGTGAACAACAGGGGGCTCAGAACACATCCCTGGGGGGAGCCGGTGTTCAGGGAGATGACACTGGAGGTGTTGTTCCCCACACGGACAGACTGGGTTCTGTCGGTGAGGAAGTCCAGCAGCCAGTTACACAGGGAGGTTTTGAGGCCCAGGGGCTCCAGTTTGCATATCAGGTCCTGGGGGATGATCGTATTGAATGCTGAGCTGAAGTCCAGGAACAGCATCCGTACGTGGGTGTTCTTTCCTTCCAGGTGCTCCAGGCTCAGGTGGAGAGCAGTGGAGATGGCATCCTCCGTGGAGCGGTTTGGCTGATATGCAAACTGGAACGGGTCGAATGATGGGGGGAGTATGGAGATGATGTTGTCCTTAACCACCCTCTCGAAGCACTTCATGATGGTGGATGTAAGTGCAACGGGGCGAAAGTCGTTAAGGCATGTGATGGCTGGTTTCTTGGGCACTGGAATTATTGTGGCTGACTTGAAACACGGGGGGACAACAGCCTGGTTCAGTGACATGTTGAAAATGTCTGTGAGCACATGGGCCAGCTGGTCTGCACATTCCTTGATCAGCCGTCCTGGAATGTTGTCAGGGCCTGCAGCTTTCCGTGCATTGACCTTCCTCAGGGCTCTCCGCACTGCAGTGATTTCAAGCCTGAGTGGCTGTTCATCGGGGTGGGGGGTAGCTTTCCTCGCAGGATTTTTATTTAGAGCTTCAAACCTTCCGAAGAAGTTATTGAGCTCATTGAGGAAGCTGATGTCATCCTGGCAGGGTGTGGGTGTGGCTTTGTAGTCGGTGACAGTCTGGATGCCCTGCCACAGTTGTCTGGTGTTGTTGGGGTCCTGGAAGAAGCCCTGGATCTTCTGACTGTGGGCGCGCTTTGCTACTCTGATGGCACGGTTCAGATTTGCCCTCGCTGATTTGAGTGCCGTCGCATCACCAGATTTGAATGCAGCATTGCGCTCCCTCAGTCTTTCGCGCACCTCCTTAGTCATCCAAGGTTTCTGGTTGGCCCGTGTGATGATAGTCTTGGTGACTGTAACCTCCTCCATGCACCACTGTATGTAGCCTGACACAGATGCAGCATACTCCCCCACATTGGTGTGTTGATTGTCTGTTGCAGCCTCTCTGAACATGCTCCATTCGGTGCATTCAAAACAGTCCTGCAGTGCAGACATGGCTCCCTCAGGCCACACTCTCACCTTCTTCACAGCCGGCTTTTCCCTGGTGAGCAAAGGCTGGTATGCAGGAATTAGCATAACAGAGAGGTGGTCTGAGGAGCCCAGGTGGGGGCGGGGGGCTGCTCTGAATGCCTTCTTGATGTTTGTGTAAACCAAGTCCAGTGTATTCTCCCCTCTAGTAGCAAAATCCACATGCTGGTAAAAATTCGGAAGCACAGTCTTCATGTTGGCCTGGTTAAAGTCCCCAGCAACAATAAAAACGCCCTCCGGGTGTGTGGATTGCATGTCGCTGATGGCACGGTAAAGAACACTCAGGGCTTGTTTACAGTTAGCGCTGGGCGGAATGTAAACAGCAACAATGGTGACGCTGGTGAATTCCCGGGGCAGGTAGAAGGGTCTGCATCTCACAATCGTAAACTCTATGTCCACACAGCAATGACTGGAGACCAGAGAAGCGTTGTTACACCAGCTGTTGTTAGTGTAAATGCAAACACCACCTCCCCGTGTTTTACCTGTGAGAGCATGGCTCCTGTCGGACCTGAATGTTGTTAGCCCGTCCAGGCTGATGGCGGTGTCCGGGACAGAAGAGTTGAGCCACGTCTCGGTGAGAATGATAATGCAGCAGTTTCTTGTCTCCCGTTTCGTGATTAAGTCCAGCTTCAGGTAGTCCAGTTTGTTTTCCAGGGAGCGTACGTTGGCGAGCAGGACTGATGGAAGCGGCGGTCGGAACGGGTTAGCTTTTAGCTTAGCTGTAAGTCCACCGCGACAACCGCGCTTCTGCTTCCTCTCGCACCGCCTCCGATGTCTCCGCGGGTGGCCTGCGCTGGGGGGAGACTCCGCTGTTCTGTGATCCGCTGGATCTGACCGGCGTAGCAGACCGAGGTTGTGTAGAACGGTCCGCGTCTCTGGGCTTACAGGGTTTACGGGGTCTACGTTGCTAAATTTTCTAATACTAATGATAAACTGCCGGCCATATACTATTCTAGCACTGTTTCGCTGAATTTGTGATGCTAAAAACACTGAACTAGATGGCGAAATTACCGATAAAGTGGCTATGTTACCGGGAGCCGAAGCAGCCGCAGCCGGACAGGGCGCCGCCATCTTGGAATAAAAAGATATTTAAGAGATATTTAAGTGTAACAGTGGTGGTCCATAGGCCCAACTCTTGAAATTCACATAGTTAATTATGTGGATTTGCATCTGCAAGATTAAGTTAAATTTTGTGTCAGTCACTTGATTTGGAGTAAAATGTTATCTTTCAGATTTTTAAATTAGATGCTCAAACAAAAAGAACAAGGTCTGTTCTAGCTAAAAAAAAACAGACAGACAAAAAAAACAGCACATAACGATTAAACTGAAAAATGGATGCAAGATTTTGTTGTTTTCTGAAACAACAAACAACATTCATTTGTCCCCCTCATTTTCATTTTAACGTAACTTTTCTGTCATTCTTTCATCTTTTACAATATCTTCAGCAGTGTCTACAGTCTAATTTTGGGGGCTAAGAGTGCAAATGTTGAGACGGTTGGGGCCTGGGAATGCGGTCTGCAGCCATACCGCAATATTTCTTGAGTTAGTTGTGAAATCAGAAAGACAAAATGATTACAACATGTGCATTAAGAGCCATACCTTAAGTTCTGTCTCCTTCATGCAGCCATTTTTTTTTTTGCCATAAGGTTACTCTGCATCCCTCTGCACCTAAAAATACACAGGTTCCTGCAGAACCAGTCTGGGGAAAATATGTGCTTATATTACAACATGCAGTTAGCCATGCACAAGCCATAATTTGCCATTTAGCATTTTAGTGGACACGTGTATTTCAGTGGTTAGGGTCCACATTTGTTTGTCTAGGATAACAGTAAAATGTTTAACAGCACAAAACAAAGATGTATCTGTATCAGAACATAAAGAGAGACAGAAACTATCAAATGCTGATATAGGCATGGACGGTGAGTCAGTATATATGGCATGTGTCTTCCTCATAATTTCTGAACATTTCATCTCACAGCATCTATCCAACTTGGCTCACAGAGAGGTTGACTCCACTTGACAGCGTTAGCGACTGATGCCCTGACCTGACAACTTGTGTTTCAGCTTCTGCTCAGACATGCATATTTAAATTGTAGTGGAAAATGTGTGTTTGCTAGCCATTCTGGCAAAGAAGTGCATACAGCTGATCACCAGAAAGAGAGGAAATGAAAGCAAACTCATAACTAGTGTTGCTGTGGCAAACTGTAAAACATTTGTAGCTGCATTGCTCTAAATTTTAAAGTTACTAAATATTGCTATAGATTGTGAACCTGTCTTCATTACCAGATTGCTCTCTGCAGGATCTGAAGGTTCAACAGTTCGACTTGCAATGTAATCATAATGAGACTTTCACAAATCTGCAGCTCTAGTGTGGAAGGGAAAAATCAGATCTAATTTTTTCCTGAAATAAATTCAGGTGAATGAAAGAATATCTAGTTTGAGCATGAAATTCTGAAATGCGGTTGCTGTGGCCTAGGGCACTGTCTCTGTCGAGCAAATGTTGTATAGGGCACTGTAGTTGGAAGCCAGGGAAACCTCATCTACAGTACTTGTGGGTTGTTGTGAGAGGAGATGGGGAAGGTCAGACTACTGAGAGTTGAAGGCAAAGGGGTTTAATACAACCAGTCCAAAACCAGCATGTCACACAAGCCATAACGAAAGTTATTTTATGTTAATTCACTTTGTCTAGCCTCCATCTCAAATCAACTGTCCTGCCTGCCCCAGTTCTGTGCGCCTCCTAACCCCCTCCCACTGAAAAGTTCAGTGAGGAGCCCCTGTAATCACAATGACAGTTTCCAAACAAAACACTTCATATTGTTTAAACTGTTTAAACAGTTTACAATAACTATATTAATTCATCAGATATGCTGACCAACAGTAATTTTTCTTTCCCCAAAGTAAGATTTGGTATTCAGTGTATGTTTCCCTTCTTGTTTTCTTTTTGTGCCAGGTGTGGCTGCTGCGCTGCTCCATTCAGCACTGACATTCAGATTGTCAGTGTATTGACCATGATTATTTGCAGTGATTATTGGTGCCCAAAAAGCCCTACTGTGTCTTTAGCACTCTCCGTGCAGAGCAGCCTGTAAACCAGATGACAAGTCTGGCACATTGCTCTTGATAAGGGAAGTAGTTTTTAGTGGAATTAAACATTTTCATTTATTAAGACATGGCAACGCTTTTGCCACCAGTGCTGTGGAAAAACAAAAGTATTGGCATGTTGTCTTTTAACTGACAACCTCTTGATTAGTAAGTCGATCACAATAGCACTACACCACCACACCAGTTTCCTGCTTCCATACTTGAATGTTGGCTGGCTTTACCTAACTACACTCTTGTGTGTACAACCTAACCAAAACATGGGAACGAAATTTACCTTATGTGCATGAATTAATAAATCATGACCTTGACATACTTTCTAGACGTACTTTTGACATACTTTTGTAGAGCCAAGCACAAGTTCGTTTACACAGTAAGAGATACACATCCCTGCTGATAAGAAAGGTCATTCAACTTCGGTAGTGTAGAAATGTATTGGCTATTTAAACAGGAAAGGATTTAATTTATTTGATTTTGGGTGTTTGTCGTCATCAGGATGGTAAAATATGTCAGTGGGGGAGTAACCTCATCCACATTTCCTCTCTTATTCCTAATTGGCCCCAAATTGTGCTCAAATGCTCTGTCTTTCATTTATTGCTTGGTTTATCTTCTTTTTGTGTTCTTATATTTTTCTTCTTCCCCACTGAACCCTTTTATTTTGCTGCTGCAAGGACAGTTTACCCAGGAGGTGATTAATCATTTCATCTAAAGATTAAAGATTGGTCATGTGTATCTAATATGCCATATATATCTTACAATTCAAATTCTGAGTGTGGAAATCAGTAATTGTACAAAACCCTAGATGTGACAGGATTGCAGTTTCTCCAGGATGCCAGAGGTAGCTCAAAATGTAATAGGTAATTCCAGCAGAAGTTTTTTACTGCGGAATCCAGAGAAAATCACTGACATTTTCCTTCTGGATAAGACAAAATCCCTGTAGTGTTGAGGTAATAATTGCCAATCACCCAGCCTCCCTGGTAATACTAATATATAGTGGAGAGGGCTTAACATTACTTCTCAGCAGTAAACTGTAGATTCAGCCTTTTCCAGCACCGTGCCCTACGTCCCAAAACACACCACCGGATTGTAAATATATACTGCCAGTTGACACAGCCAGCAGTGAAGCGTTTTGTCATGTTTTGTCAGTGAAGAATACAATAACGTCAGCATTAACAGGCAAAAAATAGAGTGGAAATAATGATTCGATATACAGTGTGATCATGGTTGTCACTGAGTAGTGTGACAAGTTTTATTGTGGTAACATTTTTGGCCATACTTCCTACTGCTGTATGCACTAATATAATTTTAGAACTTATAGATTTAATGAGAAACTGGCACTGTGCCTACTTTTTGGTTACAAACAAGTAGCTAGATTGATTAACTTGTATAAAAGCTTCACACAATTACAGTTTGACTTCTTTGCTCTTTTCGGTCAATTATTACAGCAGCTTGCAATGTAAAGTGTCATCTTGCAGTGATGCTTTTACCTTGCTAATAAGAACATTGGGGTATTGCTTGAGTCACGTGGTTTGGTTACAGGGCCACAGGATAAGAGGAGCAGGACACATGGTTTTGCCATAGAGAACAGTGTTTTTTTTCCCCTTTCTTTTCAGGCCAGACCATCTGAACGGACATATCAAACAAGTTCACACAACGGAGAGACCCCACAAGTGCCAGGTGAATATTTCAGATCCAATTTCAAGAACAGATATGTTACAAAAATCATTTGGGTTTTTGATTGTGCAAAACTTGTCGCCCAAGTTTTATCACAGGTAGCAGTGAATCAAGACAGCTAATGGTGGGTTTATATCAAAGTATGTGGTGAGGGTTTTCAGATGTTAATTTCTGTCTTTCAGATTTGTAATGCCTCTTTTGCTACAAGAGATCGCCTCCGATCACACCTTGCTTGTCATGAGGACAAAATCCCCTGCAAAGTATGTGGCAAGTTCCTGCGGGCTGCATACATGACAGACCACCTCAAGAAACACAGTGAAGGAACTCATAACTACTGTGGCATTTGCAACAAAGGTAATTCATTTCATAGCTTGTGTAATGCATGTTACACAGGCTATATTATAGTCTGTGCATGATATAGATGTCTACAAGCTCATTTGAAACCGCTGCATCCCACATGCTAAAAAAAAGACACCGTGGGTTCAGAGATACTGTGAGTATAAAATGAAAACAAGAAGCCATACACTGTTTGGCTGTGTGGCAGGCTCATATGAACCCAGTGAGGCCTTGGAGCTACACCAAGGTTTGTCATCCCCCGCAGACACATTGCCTATGAACACTCCAGAGGTCACAATATTTTTTCTTGGTGTAATGTCCCGCTTCTCACCTTTTGGCAAGAGGTAATTTTGCAAAAAGGTGTTAAAATTTTTGACAAAAAAATGCTGTGGTAAAAACTATTTTGGAGAAAGCTCCTAAACTTGTCCGGGTGATACACCCACACCTAACATTCTTTATTCATTTTGGCTAGTCAGCCGCTGTTCCCTTGAGTAATATTTTCTTACATGAAAAGCCAACACCAAAACGGGAAGGCATTATTGAGTTTGAATTAGTATGTGTTAAGAGCCAGCACACGAGGTAGCACAAGTACTGCAATCTTCTGCAAAATAGTTCACACACCTTCGTGTATTTCAGCTCCTCAGAGTGTAGCTGCATGCATCAAAACTGACCTGATGACACTGGTGTTTGTGTTATTTAACCTTAGATGGAAGTAATAACTATAATGTTTTGGTGAAAAGACCTTCATTCCTAACATTTTGACAGAGCCGTTCTCATTGGTTTCAGATTTTTTTCCCTATGTGAGTGTTTTATGCTACTGCTTCATGCTGGGAATGCACTTTGACATGGCAGCTCTTCTTGCTCAGCAGTTTTGTTGTGATTTTTTGTTGACTGTGCAGACTTCTACCAGAATTTAAAATGCGCAAATGCCCTTTTGGTCTTGTGCATTTAAAAGCTGCATTTCAATTTACCACCCCTACACAACATACACTGTATATCTGTCCAGCTGTCTGGGTGGTCAGAGTAGTTTTTCAAAGAACATTTATTACTCCTGTGGTTTTGTGGGGTCTGTAAGCAGGATGAAGTGCACAAAATCTAAAGTGAATAGGTGTGTACGTGTATGATATGTCTGAGGAGTGGTTGGGGCCTTGCCCAACATGCACTATATGGACAGATGTATTGGCCCACCTACACATTACACGTTCTAAATCCATAGACATTAATATGGAGTTGGTCCCCCCTTTGCAGCTGTAACAGCTTTCCAGAAGCTATTCTTCTGGAAAGGCTTTCTACATGATTTTGGAGTGTGGCTGTGGGAATTTTTGCCCATTCAACCAGAAGAGCATTTGTGAGGTCAGATGCTGATGATGAACCAGATGGTCTGGCTCACAGTCTCTGTTCTAGTTCATCCCAAAGGTGCTGGATGGGGTTGCAGTTGAGGCTCTATGCGGGCTCGTCAAGTCCACTTTGCAATAATACCACTTACAGTTGATTGTGGAATATCTATGAGTGAAGAAATGTCAAAAACTGACTTGTTGCCACAGTGGCATTCTGTTGCATTACTATTACAGTACCACGCTGGAATTCAGTGAGCTCTTTTAGAATGAGCCATTCTTTCACAAATGTTTGTAAAGGCAGACTGCATGGCTGGGTGCTTGATTTTTTTCCACCTGTGGCAGTGAGACTGAATGAAACACCTGAATTCAGTGATTAAGAGGTATGTCTTAATACTTTTGTCCATATAGTGTATAAAGCGATTTAATGGTTCTGCAGGTGTGATTGTGCAGATTTGACACTGGCTCTGGAAAGGTTTCTTGTGATGTGTTGTGTTGTCTCATAATAACTCAAATGTACCTTTTATTTGCAAATTGCTGTTGTACCTAGTATCTTTTGTACCTGCTACCTTGAGGAAAAAACTTCAATTTTTTATATTTTCCACTGACACTAGGAGATTTAGAGGGACAAGGTTCTGAGCACATGGTGTGAAGTGTGTGAATCAGTCACCTTTTCTGGTTAGTAACTCACTTTGGTGAATGTGGTTACTCTATGTACTTGAAACACATTTACTAATTTACATTGTTTGTTTAATGGTCTCTAAGGCCGTGATGGACCATTACTTTTCATGGAGACTTCTTATGTTGGACTTTCCCTACCATTCCACCACTAACAACCTGATTATTATTTTCCGTTTCATGTCAGGGAAATGATAGTTGTTGTTCCTTGCTTATCACAGCACAGCTGGTTTGGTATGTCGAATGTCCATTCTAAATACCATTAACTAATTATTTTAGTTGTTTATTTTGTGATTTGTAGGTATACAGATCTTTGAAAAGATAGTTTTATGTTGAAGTAAATATACCTATACAAGTAGTTATGTCTCTCATAACAGTTTGTCGTCCTGTGGACATGATGCACAAAAATAAATATTCAAATAGTGAGACCTGTTGTTATGTAGAAAGAATGTCTGAATGTCATTTTTGGCCAATCAAGCACATGCTCACCCGAGTCACTCCAAATGCTCCATTAAATGGCCAAAGCCATATTTTCCGCCATTAAGAGGGCCAAATTATCCAGTGCAGTGCATCCAATACTAATACCTTTTTTGTTTTTCAACCTTTTTCTGTTGTAATGGTGTAATTAATTTGTTTTAATATTTCTTTTTGTATTTCTTCCAATGCTTTTCCTCAAGTGCCCAAATACATTAGCAGATTGACTTGCAGGAGATTAACTAAGCATGGTTTGTAAATGCATTGAATGTTGATTGAACAAGCAATGCTGATACCTCACTTATATGTCACTTGATTCACCTAGGCTGGCTCCAGTATTGATACTGGTCATCAGATTGGTGTATCCCTGTCATTAGCACGTTGCAATTTTTATTTCCTTGAAGATGTTATTTTTGGCAAAGTCACATCCATCATGTTTCATTAGTGGCCACATACAGAATGATCACATGGTCAGCAGAGGACAGAGAAACCATTAAGTCTATATCTAACAGCTTATGCTGTGTGATTTATAATTGATTTAGGACATGAATTACCAAAGAAATGAAAATTGCAAATGTGATCCATTTAAATGTGAACTAGCTGTTTATTGTATCTGATAAAGTATAGTTTAAGTCTGAGGCATTAATTTTGTTATTGTCTACAGAAATAGGCTAATAAGTGAAGTCGGAGATGCCGCTGATCTTAATTTGCACATTTGGCTTTGCAAGTTTCCATGTTAGTAAACAGGATTACATAGCTAATAGTTAATAGCAGTATGCCTTTATGTAATTACAAAAGTAGGCTTTTTACCTACAACCGTTAGATCCAGCTTTTGGCAATCAGAAGTTTACATTAAATAAAAATAATTTATTTCTCAAGAAAAACAACCTCATGGGATTTTTGTTTTTAAAATTCTGTCTTCTGTAGCTACAAGGTGCAAAGCTGGGTGAAATTGGACATTGGAATTGGAAAGAGTTTTAATCGCTTGTTTTGTTTTTTGTTTGTTTTGTTTTGTTTCCCTGGGACCTGGCACACCAGTAGGAACCAGCTGGTGGACCAAGCCAGATCTCACCCACGTCTTATCTAAAGCTAAATACAGTGGAGGTGTATTGATTTTGCCTTTTGCCTGAAAGATGTTCGTGTGCTCTTCATTGGTTAGAGTCAAACTTAAGAGAGATGGATTTCATGAACTGCTCATGGATTAACTATCGATATTTCACTTTTACACTGGTCCTAATCACTGTTGCTCACGTTTCCAAACCAGTCAGGGTTGACACTGGATAGATGTTGTTCCTTCTGACTGTCTTTGTTTACAGGACGCCCCTCTCAAAGCCAAGGCCTTGAGTGTGTGCAACAATTGCCTTGTTCTTTGTTCTTCTCCTGGTCCCAGGTTTCTCCACTGCATCCTACCTTAAGGTGCATATAAAGACACACCATGGCTCTCCAGTGCCCCCCCCAGCCACAGTGCACACCTTCCCTGAGCCAAGGGGGGAACTGCAGATGCACAACGGCACCCCTTACCTCACGGGACGCCAGTGCTCAGTGGAAGGCAAGCAGCCGCCCGCCCCACCCCAGACTTTCATGTTTCTGGCTTTCATTTGCTCTGCTGCTTTTTTTGGGGAAACGTGCTGCTGCATCTTTGTCTGTGTTTAAAACATAAGCATACATCAGCCTGTGCTGCCAAGCTTTTTTGCTCATACATCTCCCATTGTTCTACCTTTAGATTCCATCTGCTGGTTGTTTTTGCTGTTAGCATAAAACAGGGAACATCTTTTCAAAGTGTTGGTTGATATGAGGAGGAAAGTAGCATGACGTTTTGCGCAGTGTTATGGAAGAGTGAGATTTTCTTCAACGATTTATATTTTATAACTGCTAGACCCTTTTTATCATGTAAAGCATGATTGTCAGTATAGTACAATTTGGTGAATGACAACATGTCTTGTCAGTATAGTACAATTCATCAAGAAATCAATAGGAGGACCATAAGTTCAATTGTATGACGTCCCAAATTACCAAAACTTCAGGGGTATTAACTGTATTATATAAATCATGATTAATTACGTCTTCATCTAGTTTGATGATTTAAATCATTGGCATCCTTTACTAAGATGTGGGCCTAGCTCTTTTTTTGAATGATGAAAATAGGGAATATAATAGGTTGAGATATTTTGTTCAATTTTACAGACAGTAACAAAAGGAGTTGAAGTGGGCTGTTAGTATTTCCTTCCGTCTCGAATTGAAAATGCTTGACTCAGGCGTCATGCAAGACCTAGCAGTGCTAAGTCGGTGCTTTGTTGTATTTATTTTTGTCTGTGTGTTTAGCATGGCCATGGCAGTATATAGTTAACAGTGTCTGTTTCTGCTTGGCTGGTCCATCACCCAGTGGTCAAAAATGCACTGATGCATGATTGTCCTGATGTGTGCACCATTTGCCTTGGATTCATCGGAGCTTTTTTCTTTTTTAGATGTGTCATGTTCTGGGGGGTAAAGGGGTGGGAACCAGTAGCATAGAGACAGTGCACAGTGACTCATGAACTACAAGCCACACCTATTACATGAAAACAAAACTTAAAGGGAGAAAATCTTTGTCTCTGTGAAATTTACTTGAATAATCTTTGACATCATTGACTTAATAACAATGATTCAAATGAGCCTAGACCTTTTGAAAACTATGCTGTTGGGCTAGCTGCCAAACCAAGTTTGGCCTTGTAAATCATTGAATTTATTGAGAGCTCCATCATAGAGTTGGTTAACAAAAATTGTTCCCTGAATTTGGCTTTAGTTGAAACAGCCAGACATCTAGTAAATCATTTAAACTGGTGATTTTGTGTCATTTTATGTGTCACATCCTAAAATTATTTAATAATTTATTCATCAGTTTATACAAGAGCGGCTGCAGGTATAATTAACTAATCGAATCCTTAGGCATTCTGTATTTATAGTTATACTTTTTTGGAGCTAGAGTATTTTGAAAAATTTCATGGGCTTAAATCGTTTCTGGTGATGCGCTTAACATCAGACATTAACTTTTACACAGCACTATACAGGCTTTGTAGTTGTTGGCCATGTTTATGTACACACTGCAGGTTATGTAGCTTATAAAAATGAGTGGAAATAGTAGGGTACCTCTGGCAGAATGGTTACCATGGCAGCATTTTGGCATTCTGCGATGTTCCAGGCTCATGTCAGCAATTACAGTTTATTTTTTTCTATCTGTCGTGCTGCTCAAATTAAGACTAGGGGATACCTAAGAAAATACAGTGATAATAGCATCCAGGATGTGAACAATTTTGAACAGAGGATGAGCAAAAACATCAGTCAGCCGAGCTGGCTGACCCCAGTGTTGACCCACAAAAATGATACAAATGTGAAACCAATCAGTGAACACCCACATCATTAAGCCATCCCACCAGAACAGATCTGTTGCACTTGGCACGGTCCATGCCAAATTGTGGCCTGGTGGAAATACCATTGGGATGGTTACTCACCATACCACTAATCGTTCAGCCCAACTGTGGAAGTGAGGCTTTCGGCATCTAGCTTCATCACTGTATTTATTCCTGCCAAGGTACGCTGGAGACATGAAGCGAGGCAAACTGAGTATAACTGTAATATGATATGTATGCATGTTTACTGGTTCAGCTGTAAGCCCTTTGTACATATATAAATTGACATCCACAACAGTTGTCACATTTTCTTTGAACCTGAGGAACAGCCCTTGGGTTACCATCGGTTTTGTGCAAGCGCTCCTTGTGTAGACAATCTAACGGCCCGTAGAATGAGGCTATTTCATTGAAGCAAATGGGTTTTAAAATGTAAATGTTGCCGTGCATGGTAAGCTGCTCAAAATAAAACTGGTCTGTGATCTTTTGGAAAGACCTACTCACCAGTGGAGACTTGATTTTTGATTAAATGAATGACAAGCTAGTCAGTATAAGGTAGAATATTGAACCTGAGTGCAACAATATCTTCATGGTTAAATTGAGTTTGTCACCATAAAAGTATAGACAGTGTTAGGGTAAGATAAGCCCGGTCTCACCCAAGTAGCTACTGAAATGCTCTTGAGCAAGGCACTGAGCTCTTATAGTGGAGTGGCTTTACTGCTTTAGTTCAGGAAACTTAACATTTATCCCAAATGATGCAGCTCTCAGTTGGTTACAATGATTTATTTCATAGCAGCATTTCATCATAACATTTTGAACACAAATTTTTACTCCTACAAATAATCGTCACTAGTAATGTGTATTGTCACTATATTTACTGCAGTTTTGACCATAGTCATTTAGTTTCATGTCATTTGCAAGAGGAAATAGACCAATGCTATGTGTGGCACTATGTTAAAACTTCTCGTAAAAAGTACACTTAATCTATTCTTAATTCTATTCTTGACTTGGATGTAACAACATATTGTTTCCTGAAATGGCCTTATAGTTGTGATGCTACACTGAGATAGTGTACAATTTATGTTATTTTAGAGGACTTTAGAGGACAAGTTTGCAATTTTGGAACCTTAACCCTATTTACAAATTGTCTGGTATCATTCTTAGATATAGAGACCATCTTTTCACCAGCTGCTTCATTACTGAACCTGATACTCATGTGCTGCAGGCCCCTGCTCGGCTACAAACAGTGGTCAATGAGACGAATCGTAAAGGGATTTAAAAAAAAAAAAAAAAACGTAGCTAATGTTGCTTTTCCTAAAGGGGAAGCTTGGTATAAACTCTCAGAATGTTCTCCTGAAAAAGGGTTTGCAAAACGATCATTAAATCATCATAACCGTTGGGAACAGAACTACTTTATTTCACAAACCAAACACTATCTTTCAAGTTGTAACCTTCCTTGCTGTAGCTAGACTCTGGAGTCCTGTGTGTAAGCAGCCAAAACAGGTCTCAAAAGAATATTACTGACTCAGCCCCTAGCTATAGACAAAATGCCTGGTTTGTAATACATTTTTCAGGAAAATATTATAAGATGATAAGCGCATACACCTATCTTCCTATTTTGTAAAAGCAATGGATCATCTCAGTTTTTCAAACCCATTTACAATTGACCCATTGACCACTATTGTAGCCGAGCAGGAGTCTGCAGCACATTGATATCAGGTTCAAGACTGAAGTGACTGGTGAAACGATGGTCTACGTCTGAGGATGATGACTGTAAATCGGGCCTCGGTTCCAAAATAGCAAACTTGTCCTGTAAGTGTGTAAATGTGGCTTGTTAGAGAAATGAGTTACTGTGTAGTTTTCACCATTATCATACCATCATTACATTACCTTCTTAATAATCAGTTGAGTTGGAAAGTGTTGGGGAATGAAATTAAACGACAAGTCAGTTAGTCCAGGAAGCAGCAGTTTGCCTGAAGGGCAAGTGGTAGAGGAAAAAGATTTTAAGTCATTGGCAGAACTTTTAGTCATATCTAGTCATGCATCTTTACAGACAGCATTGCAATGATAGTGATGAAATGAAGGTAATTCTGTCTGTGGTTTCCGCTGGCCTGTTATGTCTGTCCCTCCCCCTTCCTTTCTCTCTGGCCGGGCGTTGTGTAGACCTGTGCGCCAGTCGCCAGCAGCTTGTCACCTCGCCTGAGGCAGAGGGTCGCTTTCATGGGCTCTCTGGACACCCCGTTCTTCCCCAGCCTGGCCCTCCAACCTTGGGCCTGCAGCCTGAGCTGCTCTTGGGGAAGTCAGGTGGGGCTCCATATTTCTGGGAGTATCGCTCTGGCGGGGTGCCTGGCTTTCCCTTCCATGGGCCTCTTGCAGGTCAGTACAGTCCAGCAGGAGGGTGGGTGGGGGCATGGTACTAGCACAACCCACTGATTGGATGAGCACAGCAGATTTCTCAGTGGACACTGGGCAAATGGTTTGGACTAGTACAGTTTTTGGGGAGCTGAGAATTTGACTTCTACAACCAGCTACCTGTAATCACATATGTCTTGCCAGATTTTTTTTTTTTTTAACCTGTAAAATCAAATCAATTGTCACAATTTCCCACACTTGTATTTGATGTCGGCACATGAATATTTTGCCTACTTAACCTCCTAAGTTTAAATTTGAAGTTGTTGCAGGTGGCAGCCCACTACTGGATGGAGGCTGTGTAGCTGGAGGACTTTGTTCTATATTGCATTTGTCCTAATTCGTGTCTCTCTTTCCTCCCTTTTCCCTTTTCTCTCTTGTTCCCCATCCCTCTCACCCACTTTGTGTTCACCTCAGACGGGCAGGAAAATGCTGGGAAATGTCCTCATCTGGAATCTGAAGAGTCAGACCCCTCGTTTGGTGAATTGTCCAATGGTGACGAGCTCAAGTCTCCACGCAAGCCTGACGGGGAGGAGCTCGAGATGCCCTCTTTAGCCTGTAACGGAGCCTCTGCAGGGGCCTTGGGCTCTCCAGAGGGAGCCAAAGCCAAGACGGACCCTGAGAAGAAGTTTACTTGTGGCACCTGTGGTCAGGCCTTCCGTACCAAGTCCTACCTCAACAAGCACCAGCACAGAGTACACAAAGCCCAGAAGAGCCAGGGGGTGACGGGGTCCGGCCTGAGCGAGCTGGCCCCCTCCCTGACCTCCCCCTTCTCCCCTCAACAGAACATGTCTCTGCTCGAGTCCTTCGGCTTTCAGATAGTCCAGTCTGCTTTTGCCTCTTCACTTGTGGACACAGAGGCAGGTCAGAGCGGCATCGACTTCGGGGGGAAGTGACCTGTCCACTGGAGATTTTGTTCTAGTGAAGCCTCTCATTCTTAAGACACAGCTGGGTTGCTCACCTGGGACGCTCTGTATTTGGTAATAACTTTGCCTCAAGACTACTTTGCTGTTCTTTGCGTCGCTCACTGTGCATCTGGTTTCTGTTTGTTTGTTTTTTCTTTGCTGGCTTTGCCATGTGATTTCTGCTATTTCAGAGTAGGAAAAATGTATGTACAGTGTTTTCAGTTTTCTGCATAAAGAAATGTCAGGTTTTTTTTTTCCCTTAATATGATCTTTTGACATTCATTTTTCATTGTTTTTCCATTTGTTTCTGGTGTATGTGTAATCAAACTTTCGTAGCTACATGTATGTTAATTGACTTTAGATGAATTATTTAAGGAGTCCTTAGAACGAATCATTGTCTGTTTGCCCGTTATTATTTAAATGCAGCAATGTGCTTGGGAAACCTACCATTGGCCATTACCTTTTTAAATGTAATGGTTCGTATTCTTTGTTGCTCCGTAGGTTGTCAACACACGTGTCTGCACCTCAGAGCAACAAGAGGGCTGAATCAATATTTGAAGTTTGTTGTCTCTGCTGCTTTCTAGAAAAAAATCCATTTATTTTTTTAAGGGCAGGGAAAGTCGGCCTCAAATAATTTGGTAATATTTTTGTTCAGTTGTGTGGAATTTTGATAGCAGACTTTTGCTAAGAATTTATTTGTGAGCAACGTAACCACATTCATAACAGGCTCACGGCATATTTAATGACTGATTTATGAATGAGCACTTCATTTTTGTAACAGCCACAACACACATGGCCTCGGTTGTCATGGACCTTGATGAGAGACGATTTAAGGTTTAAGTCACACTTTTTTTTTCATAAAAGATTAAGAGAAATAACTTCACAAACAACGAAATTCACAAAGGCATCCACACAGTGCCAGTCTGACACCTTTACATGCCAGGAAGGATACGACTTCTGCTCCAACAGTGAAGAATTCAGCTACCTCATAGAAGTAAAAAAAACACCACAGTGCTTTGTTTATCATAGCCTAGCCAAGATTAAATCACATTAATTTTAAATATTCATGACAAGTCCCCAGCAAAATGCACTGATAAACACAAATAATTCACCAGTAAATCCCATATACTCTTCTGCACTTATCTTCAGTTTCAGAAAATAAATTTGCTTACAAACATCAATGGAAAATCTGTTGCTCTAAATTGCGTTTGAGATCCACATTTATCGCTCATTGTAAATCGCTGTTCAAAGAGGCCGGTCGCTCAAATTGAAAGCTGCCTGGAGTCCCAGTGGTAGGAGAACCGTTAATGTTCACCACGCCGGCCTCCTGCAATATTCATGTTTCATAAAGTAGAATTATTGTGATTGTTGAGCAGAGACGGTGATGGACTGGCTGATGGACGTAAATCTGCTGGTGACACATTGGGCTGTGAAGAGCCCTCCACCACCTGTTTTGTAGGGGAGGATTTGTTAAAATGTGGAGTATTTATATTAATTAGAAAAAGTGGAGAAGAGAGGATGGGTCTGCCACTCTTCAAGTGTTACCTATACAGTGTACAGGTGTATTTTTTTTCCAGGAGAGACTTTTTTTTTAATTAGGTGGCGTTAATATGAAATGAAGATATTTGTCATGAAACATGCCTTGAGCTTGTTAGGAATGGGCTCTTTGTATACCCCTTACAGTGAAAGTGTTAGTAAGTCTTTTTTTTTTTTTTAATCACTTGTGTGTTGAATCAATTCTGTATATTGAACAGGGACCAAGTTCAGGTGTGACAATTATGATTTCTGAGAAATGTAGATTATATTTTATTAACTTATTCATGCCCTCTTAGTTTTGTGTACAATTTTTTTTTTATTGTCAAACAAAAATCTTGTGGTTTGCTAATTTTGATAATTTTACACTCTAAATTATGTTAAATAGAGGAGACGTGTGTGTTTGTTGGTGTGTTGTGTGTTGCAAGCAGGACTCAGACCCCGTGTCGACTGCAGAGGTTCACGAGGGGAAGTGGCAGAGGAGTTCTTCTCAGACTGAAACACCAGCCTCTCAACTGACCAAACCCAATGCAGCCCCTACAGATTCCACTTTGCTTTGACTAAACTGTGTTTTTTTTTTTTTTCTTCCTCCTTTTGCGTTCAGCTTCATCTCCATCAGTCACACTCCTGTCGCTCCCCTCCTGTCAGATCTGCTTTTGCTTCGTGTAGCTTTCACCAGTGGACCAGTAATGTAAAATTGAGCTAAATCGCTATTTGTTTGTACATCGACTCCTATCACATCACACACATCAGTTGAATGATATCCAATATTCCCTTTCATGTGTCAGTGTTTTTCCTCTGTGCGTTTTACATGTATGATGATGCAAATCAAGTCGGTCTAACAGGGAAAGGGCGTGTGTGTGTGTGTGTGTGTGTGTGTGTGTGTGTGTGTGTGTGTGTGTGTGTGTGTGTGTGGTGATGGGTATGGAACAGAAGTGTGTATACGTGTGCTGAGTAGGCTGTCTGTGTTTGTCTCTGTGCTTGATCAATGTTTTTTTTTTTCTGGTTTGTATACTTTTGTTCGATTATTTGACTAATTTAGTCTGTTAAATTCAGTACATTCCTATATTATTTATGGTTATATTGTGATTGTAACAAGTGTATATACCATTCTTATACACATGCTATAAATATAAATATATATAAATATATATATATATGATCCAACCAATATATGATCAATGTTTGTCAGTGGTGGTCCTGTACATGTATATAATTTTTTCTTGTCCGTTCTGTAGAGGGATATTAAGTTATGGCCATTTGATTGAAAGTGTCTTCACTGCATGCACAGAGTAAACGTCGGGTGCTCTGTCTTGGTTTGCGCGTCGAGCTGGGGACTGAATGTCGATCACTGGTTGGTGGCAGTGTTCTCACTGTTCACTGCACTGTCACTCTGCTCTGGTAGCCCTCACACTGCCGGACGCACGACTCATGTCTTTGACCAATTTGTTCCCTTTTTTGATCCAGTCTGCGGTCATGCACTAGTATTTACTCTTCAAAAGTAATAAAGGGTGTATTTGTGTGTTTTTTTTTTGTTTTTTTTTTAATTTTGTTATGTTTTGTTTTTTTAACAAATGGACAATGCCGGGAGGAAAAAAATATCTTTGTTACGATGTCTTGGCTGACAACTTGCTTTTAAACTCCTCTCGGTGTTAATTATTTCTCACTCATGTCGGTTCTCAAACACAAAAGGTTGGTTTGATTATTTAGGCCCAGATTCCAGTTTTGCTTTCTGCTTTTGGTCTGTTGCAAAGTGCCTTCCAAATACTGATTGTGCACAGCAGTGGATTAAAAAAGGTCCTCTTTTTTTAGAAAGGGTGGGTAAAATTGTACAGAGTGACTTGCATTGACACTTTTGTATAAAACAAACAAAACAAACAAAAAAAAGACATGCACACAGAAGATGTACAATATGTTAACTTGGTATTTTATCATCGTACTCAACAAGATTGTTCTTAAAACATGTGAGTTACATGTTTTGTTATAAAGTCTTTGGACATATTTCAATATAAGCATACTTTTCTATAGATATTTGTTTTTGTACTCTGTTACTGAGTCTCATCTCTCTTGTTGGTACAGAGGTGAGTATCAAATAAATTGCATTTGAAAAAGCTGATGTCCTCGTTTTCTTATTTTCAGTTGTTCAGTTCAGTTTTCTTGGTTTCAGTGGTTTTAATCAATATATTTATTGAATTTTCAGTTCCATACCTGTGATGATACAAACATACACAAGCCCATGTTCATTAAACCTCAAGTAAATAAAGGGGGGGAAAAGAGTTGGCAGGGGTTGTAAGGCACCATTTATTTATCAAATAAAAATACAGCCTCCAGTACAATACAATACAAATAAAGACTTATTATTATAATAGATAAAAAGCACATTCATCCTGTAACAAGTCATTCATGTCATGCTAGAAGAGAGAGAACAAAATTTTGTTTGCTTGTCCTTTACATGTATTTTTTTCCCATTGAAAAGCAAGCAAACATCTTGATTTCAGACATATTGTTGGAGTATCACAGAGCCAAACTGAGTGACCTTCCAGAACTATAACTTCTGGACTATAACCAGAAGCCCTTTAACTTTCATAATCAATACTGTTATTAAAATGGATCTTGAACTCTAATTGATCTTGTGAGGTTTGGTTAAAAAAAACAAACAAACAAAAAAAAAAAGAAGAAAATAGCATGAGGACCTCAAACGACCTCTCCTCTGACCCTGCAGGGCTGCAGACTCTTTGTTTCAATGTACAGGGTGTTTTGTTTTCTCCCCAAATCTGATTACTACCAGCAGATACAAAGGGCTCTGTAACTCAGCTACATGTTTGGCCCGTTTTCACAGAGTGATTTAAACAGGCAGTCAACCTGTGACAGTGCAGATATTACTACTTTGCATTGTGTTATTAAAAACAAAGCAGACAGTGCAAGTTTTCTCTCTTATTCAGGCAGTTGCTTGAGAAGGAGGCCATTTGTGATGCTCAAAAAGCAGCTGATCAGTTGGCAATCAAGAATCAGTTACTAAATCTATAAAGAAACAGCAATCCGATTATGAACTGATAAATAAGAGTTATATAACTACTGGAATATTAATTGATTATAGAGCGTCACAAAGGGCCACCCTGCATAGATAGCTACTGGTTTTCTACTTCATAACCACTGAGAACCTTATTGTGTCTTTCACTTCAATAAACACTTTTCTTATAAATCACTACTTGAAATAATGCTAACAGTAATTAAAAAGAAAGGCTCAACAGAATACAGACAACACAAAACAGCTTTCAGATTGTCAGCATCTTCATAATTTCATACAATCAGGTAATCTGTTTACATCTTATTACCCTGAGCTGAGAAGCCTATGCCAAGCGTAATGTTTCGATAAATAAATAAATTTTTGAGAAGAAAGGTAGACATCTTATCAAATGCCAATGACAATGTACAAGTAGTTCGCTAAAAACAGTTTCAGGTTGGTTATTTTTTATCAATACCCAACATTTAATAGCACTGACAAAATCAGACTGGAAACCAGATTTGTGGAAAAAAAATGTAATGAAAAATATAAAAACAAAGCAAAACAAACAAACAAATAAAAAAACAAAAAACTCCTTAGAGTTTAGTACAAAGGGCCAAGTCTGCCTTTGTGGTCTCGTTGGCCTTGTTCTTAAAATTCAGTTTGTTGAACTCTTCCGTAATCTCTACCATCGTCTTTCCTTTGGTCTCTGGGATGAAATACAGCAAGAACGCTGCACTGAAAATGCAGTAAGCCACAAAAATAAGGAAGCAGAACTGCCCGAGTCCGTTCTGTGTGGTTGAATGAAGAAAAGAAAAAATACAACATGTTAAAACACACAGTGCTTTAAAACAAAACATTTTTTTTTTGTTGTTGTTTTAAATATCTCACCACTATATAGCCGAAGGACATCCCCACAACAAACATGCCTAGCCAGTTGACAGTCCCACTGATCACGTACGCAGAGGGACGCCAGGCCTGCAGAAAAAGGTCAGCAGGGAGGGCCATCGACACTCCAGCTGAAAGCAGGTAAAATATGTAATGTGAGTAAGTGACAAAATTTCAGCCACCGCTGTGGCTTTGTATATGTGTGTGTGGGTGTGTGTGTGACGGTCATCTGAAAACTCACACGGTCCAAGTCCATATATACAGATGACAATAAAGATCAGGCTGATGTTTATATATGGGATCCATGAATTCAAGTTCTGGAAGAAAAGGAAAGAAGTTTATATCTTAAACAACATATAATCATGTAAAGAAAGTGCATCTGAATACCAAAAAAAAAAGGGGCTGGAGTGTAGTTACCTTGATGGACAGCATGACAGTGAGTACAATCATGGTGATGCCCATTGACAGATAACCATATCCCATCAGCTTCTTCCTCCCGGCTCGATCTATCAACAGAGACTGAGACAAAACTGTGCTGTTTAGTTTAAGAATTTTTAAGGGTTAAAAACGAACAGATATTAACACTACGCATAACAAATCAATTAGTGGGGAGTAAGTTGACTATAAAACCCTGCAGTAGTGAGTCTACATGGACGCCTGAAACACCTGAAACGTCCCGCTACACATCATCACAAAACTCTGACCACAGAGGACTTGATTAACTTTTCAGCGGCCATGGCACATCACAAAAAGTAACACAACAGGAAAGGGTGACTTATTCAAAAAAGATTTTGCGGTCAACCGAAGCACATGAGGAAACAAAGACTGCATCTCAATTCATTCATTGTCATCTTATCAGACGGCAGAGACAATGTTGAGACTGTGTAGGGAAGACGGTCCTGGACTTATGCACACACACACACAAGGACACACATACACGCATCCCTTGAAATTCAACGCCTCGTTGGCCCCCCACCCCCCTCTCCCTCCCGTTACAGTGCAGTTTGTGGGTGCGGAGCGCCGTAGTGGCTGCATACGCCTCTCGTCTGTGCTGTGACTCCTCCCCCTTCCCCTAATCCCTTCCTCCTTCCACATGTGCAATGTCTCGAGTCATGTTGTAATGTTTAATATGTGCTTATTGTGCGGGGTGTTTTTTTTTTCCCAATGCCATGTTGTGTTCCCCTAGGAGCCCAGTTTGACATTTGACCTTTTTTGCCCCCCTTTCCCTATTGTCCTCCTTTCTCATCTAATGTAAGGGGCGCTGCGCACGCTGGCTGACCCAAAGTTCTCCTGATCCTGTAACCCTGTATTTGTCATGTCTTTTTGTGTTTCTTGGACGGGATGTAACTTAAACCAAATTTCCCCCTGGGGACAAATAAAGTATGATTGATTGATTGACTGATTGATTGATTCAGGAGCTGCTTCCTTCACAGGTCAAACGTCGACAGTGGTGGCAAATATTAAAAGGATAAAAGTGAAGTGGATGTTGTTTATGCCCATTATAACTTAGACTTAAATCTAAATTTGAAGGTGAAATTGTAACCTCAATCTCATATATTTGTTGAACGTTTCACCTTCTAAGCAGAGGCAGAGGCAGAGGATGCACACCTTCAAAAAAATAGTCCCTGTCCCTGAGGGGATCGCATGGAGCCCTTAGAGCCAGCGGTGCACTAACACGTAATTTCAGAGTTACCCCACCAGGATTTGTGATGTAATTTTGATGTTGCACTTGAAACCTAGATATCAGAGTCATTATTTCTAACCAGAAGTGCCGACTCTCCAGTGCTATCCTATGGACTTTCTACATTCTGTGTTGTTTGTATTTTTGCATTTCCTTTATTTCAAGACTCATGAGACAAATTCACATGACAGTCCAGTGATACTTACACATAATGTTACAGTGATGACCTCCGTTGCTCCAAGACCAATGGAGAGGTAATGAATCTGGTCTTTTGCAACTCCTGATTCACGGAAGATGTCAAAGGCATAGAAGTACAGCTGCAGGATGGGATGGGAAATGAAGGGACGTTAAGTTGGAGGAGAAGTGGACCAAATTGCCAAGAGTTTTTGGCTGACATTTGCAGTATTATCAACAAGAGAGCCAAAATGCACACACAGCATTGATGCCGCAGAATTGGACACCCGAGCAGGGGATCAACATCGCTGCCATCTGCCATCTCACACAGCGTGAGCGGAGAACATCCATGATTGTCTTTGCCTTCTCGCCCTGTGAGTTCTCTCTGTCTTTATGCATGTCGTCAAGCTCAAGCTTCAAGTCGTCGTCCTGCCACAGCCACTGCAACACTGTCACACATACATTCATAAGTTATTCAAAGAAACACGGTACATCTGTGACACACTGTAAAAAAGACAAAAAACATCTGCAATTCTGTCATTATGTGAGTGATACAGTAGGTTTTAAAAATGTTTAGGGGTTTAAAAGCCTAAATGTGATAATCCCTCTGACTTTAAATATGACACTGAGATCAGGACCACTCTCAAGAACTTGAAGGATCAAACATGCTTTAATATACATTAATGCATGTGTCTGAAGAGAGACAACCAAGATGGCCTGGACATTTTACAGAGCTGGAAGTGAGTAGGGTTTGTCCACAACAAGTCTAGGGAAGCTAGGGAAGTTATTAACATTTAGTTTAAGAAAAGGATAGTTTTTTTGTATCAATTCTTATGAATATGGCATTTTAATACAACAAAAAATGTCTCATTGTAGCCTTAAGGGGCGCTCACACTGAAAGCGACAAAATCGCCTGTGGTCGCTCGATTCGCTTCCTTCGCGTCGCCTGCAGTTTTCTGCAGGCGCGATGGAAGCGATAGAAGCGACGGAGGGGGCGGGGCAGGTGTGTCAGCGGGAGTATAGACTATATGTAGGTGCTGTATACATGACTTTTTCCTTTTAACTAAAAGACGTTTTTGTAGGCTACCTTGTAATCTATGGGGTGCCGAATGTAAAAATTCGGTCACCATTTTATAGACAACATATTTCCAACATTTAGCTCATTTTTCTTTCATTTGAGACAAAAATTCATGTAAAACAGCATGTTCTATAATTGTTAAAAAAAAATGTGTACATGTGAAAAATAAATATAAATCTAAATGTTAAATGTAAATGTAAATGTTAAATGTAAATCTAAATGTTAAATCTAAATGTAAATGTTAAATGTAAATCTAAATGTTAAATGTAAATGTTAAATGTTAAATGTTAAATGTTAAATGTTAAATGTAAATGTTAAATGTTAAATGTAAATGTTAAATGTAAATCTAAATGTTAAATGTAAATGTAAATGTTAAATCAGTCGCCAAGTGTAAAGCTAAATATTTAGAAATTATGCAAATTGGGCAGGTCAGCGCCTGTCGTCCACGCCCCTGGCAGTAGCCTCAGATCATGTGGCCCCGCCCACACCACCGACTGCGGCTCAGTGGGTGAGGCGAGGTGAAGAGGCAGAGACATGGCCGGTTCACTCCCGACAGAGGAGCTCGAGAGGGCCGCTGTGCGGGCTGCACTTCAGGGGATAATTCCACGGGTGCACTCCACACCACAAACGGTAAGTGAAGCAGTTGAATTTTAACTTATTAACTAATTCTGGATTGAGTTCCTGTTAACTTAGTTAGCCGGCCGACAAGCTAACGTCACCGTTTGTCAGTGTGACTTGGATGCTAGCAAAGATTATGTGATCCACAGCGCACCTGTCATATCCGGCAGACCTGACCGGGTGGGCACGGTGCCGACCGAGGCACCGGCCGGCATCAGGTGGGCTGGCCGGTGTGCGCCACCCCGTTGAATGTAGCGGCCAGCTGACATGCCGCTCCAGCTGGAGGGTTAGGAGGGTGTGCGATTTTGTGAATGAGAAACGTTACGAGGGCTGTGATGCAGCAAAAGCGCTTAAAGTTGCCACAGAGCTATACCCCGCACTGAGTTTAAAGCTAGCATGGGCTGATGTTGCAGAGTGTCCATATAAAAAGTATTTTTCCAAAAAAGGGTCTTGAAAAAGAGAGACATGAAACATGGTCACTGTTGCTACTGGTAACCACTAAGTTGTAGTTAACTGGGGTTACGTTTTTCAAACATAGCTATAGCTAATCTTTACTGTGGATCACATAATCTTTGCTAGCATCCAAGTCACACTGACAAACGGTGACGTTAGCTTGTCGGCCGGCTAACTAAGTTAACAGGAACTCCGTCCAGAATTAGTTAATAAGTTAAAATTCAACTGCTTCACTTACCGTTTGTGGTGTGGAGTGCACCCGTGGAATTATCCCCTGAAGTGCAGCCCGCACAGCGGCCCTCTCGAGCTCCTCTGTCGGGAGTGAACCGGCCATGTCTCTGCCTCTTCACCTCGCCTCACCCACTGAGCCGCAGTCGGTGGTGTGGGCGGGGCCACATGATCTGAGGCTACTGCCAGGGGCGTGGACGACAGGCGCTGACCTGCCCAATTTGCATAATTTCTAAATATTTAGCTTTACACTTGGCGACTGATTTAACATTTACATTTACATTTAACATTTACATTTACATTTAACATTTACATTTACATTTACATTTAACATTTACATTTAGATTTAACATTTAGATTTACATTTAACATTTACATTTACATTTAACATTTACATTTAGATTTAACATTTACATTTACATTTAACATTTAACATTTACATTTAACATTTAGATTTACATTTAACATTTACATTTAACATTTAGATTTACATTTAACATTTACATTTAACATTTAGATTTATATTTAGCATTTAGATTTATATTTATTTTTCACATGTACACATTTTTTTTAACAATTATAGAACATGCTGTTTTACATGAATTTTTGTCTCAAATGAAAGAAAAATGAAAGAAAAATGAGCTAAATGTGAGGAAAGTGAGCTAAATGTTGGAAATATGTTGTCTATAAAATGGTGACCGAATTTTTACATTCGGCACCCCATAGTAATCAGACATAGGGAAGTTTATTTACCTTAAGTTTGGGAGGTAACTTCCTCCTTCAGAAAGGTCCAGCTGACAGCCGGAGTGGCACCTGTCAGATCCGGAAGACCTGACCTGACCGTGTGGCCGCGCACGGTGCGGTGCCGGCGCGGTGCCGGTCGGCACCAGGTCTGCCGGATCTGACAGGTGCGCCATGCATTATAAACCGACTTTTGTTTATATGCGGTTGCAGCAGCACAGCTGACAACACAGACAACATGGTTCATTATTGATTGCGCAACGCGGTCATTCGCTGGTAATCGCACTGCGCGCATTAAACGATTTTGCGGAGGCAGGGGGAAAGTTGCATGATACACCGTATCCACGTTCGCGCTGCGTGCGTGACCGTGCATGTGCTCGTGCATGAACGCTTGGGCGCGGTACAAACTTTGTAATGTGAGTAGCCTCTAACTCATTCATTTCATTGGATAATATGCCGGTGGTATGAGTGGAAGTCCCTGATTTATCGAAAAGATTCTTCTGATTGGCTGGGCCTCTTGTAATAGTGGCCCAGCCGATAGATCACAGATAAACAGAACCGTTTTTAGTCAAGAAAAAAAGGCTCTTAATGAGCACTTCAGCGTGAGAAATCGGAGGTGTGGAGGTTTTTTTGTTTTTGTCCCTGTATATTTGTTTTTGTCCCTGTATATAAGCAAGCTTGAATCATAGAGCTCTGGAAAACCTGAGACCACAGTTATCAGTTTCTCCTCCATCATCCGTCCTCCTCCTCTCTCATACTCCGGTCAACTTTTGCCGCTGTGGGAGTCCAGATCGGCTCGCTATTGGCCGTCGCCTCGGTCGCGTCGCTCCTCATTTGCATAAAGCTGAGATTTTCTCAACTTTTTTCGCTCGCATCGCGTCGCCCAATTCGCTCGTCGCCCGTCGCTCGTCGCCGCTGTCGCCCGAATCGCCCCTCGTCGCCAGCGTACATTGAAAATGAATGGCAGCTCGTCGCTCAAGTCGCCTCTGTCGCTTTCAGTGTGAGCGCCCCTTTACATGCACAGACTGCTGTTTCCACTGACCTTTTTTGCTGCCCTCAGTATCACCTTTGTCAATGTAAAGGTATCGAGGCGTCTCAGGGAAGTAGAGCAGTGTCACAAACTGCAGTATGGCGGGAATGCCACTAACAGCTAAGAGATACGGCCACATGTCTTCTGTGCCCATCATTTCCCTAAACAGAGTGTAAAATAAAGTCAGTTTAGAAGAATATACACATCAGCATTACAGTGGTAATGAAAAGGGAGACAGATTTAATTGTTGGTACTGAAAGTCTTTAAGTGGCAAAATACATCTCCTAGTGTTAGAGTATTCATCTATTCTGTAATGTTTGCCCTTGACTAATTAGTAAGACAAGGTCCTCAGAGTCTTGCACTTCAGTCTTGGACAAGAGAGAACCTGTTTGATCTGGAGGAATTATGGACAGAGGATTGTTTTGGCCAAAGAAATGCTTTCTTGGCATTTTAATAAGTGAGAGAGTAAACTTTTGTTTTATATTTTATGTATATATCTATATCTATATCTATATCTATCTATATAAAGCTGTTACTGTTCAATAACTAGGTCCGTTTTTGTAAGTTTTTATTGCCTTATTACCTAATTGACTATGTAAGGAATGCAAAGTATATGTAAAATCTAAGGACCTTAAAAGCTGCCAGTCACCTCTGTAATACTGAGAAACTACTTCCAAGCTTCGGTGTGTGTGATTCTGCTGCTGTCACAGCATTAAAGGCCTGATGACAATCTGACTTGACTTTTTTGAAGAATTCCACGACAGTGTGTCTATAGACACTGGTGACTGAGTTTATGCTTTAAGGGGTCTGTTCTTACTTGATGCCAACTATTTGGCCTGCAATTTTCCCCACGCCGCAGAAGATAGAGCTGGTAAGAGTCAGGAAACCCCTCAGTTTCTTTGGAGAGCATTCCCCCAGGTACATCAAATGTACACTCAGTCCAAGGCCTTTGGAGACAGAAAGAGCGTTTAATAAATAGAAAAGTTAAAAGAAAAACAGGCAAGCACATTGCAAAGAAGGAAAGGAACGGAAAGGAAAGGAAAGGAAAAGAAACTGAAAAAACTGTTTTACAAATCCAACAAATGGGCACAAGCACACGTGCAAGTCTGCATGCACTCACTCACTCACTCATGCACACACACACACACACACACACACACACACACGCACAGACATACCCATATTATATCCATAGAGCAATCTGCCCAGCAGGATCATCTCAAAGGACTTGGCCATACGACTGAAGAGCATGAGCAAGGCCGCAACAACTGCCACAACATTGTTGATCAGCAGAGCCTTTTTCCTGCAAAATCAAAAGAAATATCCACGTCTTAAATGTCATTATATCTTTTACAGACTTAATCTACTCTTAAAAATGGTGTTACAAACAATCATGTTGTAGATATTGAGGAGTCAATGTGTGTCAACGCTATAAGTGTGCACAAAAAAACTAGCGCAGCATATGCTACATTACTACTGTTCTAACCAGGGTCATTTTGTGTATTAGGGCAGAAAAAAAATCTTGTTTCCCCTTTGTGTGTGCATGAGTGAGTGTGAGTGTATGTGTATATATGTGTGTGTCTCACCGGCCATAAGTGACAGGAAGTGTACCAGCATGAATAGCCCCAGCCCAGGCTCCCAGGCTTAAGACTGCCACAATGAAGGACCAGATGAGCTGGATGTTGGAGTCTGATGCTGGAACACCGTATCTCTCCATCCATGTCTGGTTCACAAATTTCTGAACATGCTGTGCTCACAAAGGTCATGGGAAATGTTAGTGGTGCACTGGCACAGTCAGTGGCAGGTCAGCTTGCATGGCATGCAATTGCAGTTCTGTGAATCAGATTTTATGAATCTTATGATGTGACTTGACATGCCTTCTCATCTCCACTGCCTCCCTTTGTCTTTCCCCTCTTATCACTATCTGATGACTGATTAAATGAATATAAACTTAAAAGGAGAATACTGATGTCATTCAAAGAGTTTTTGTTGATTGCTATGACACACCTGATGAAATAGATCTCTTGATCAAGTGATTAACAGATCATCATCAGCTACTCAGCACAGCAGAAGTCTTCTCTTGCATGCATCTCATGTGTCAACACTTTTTATTGGTTTCACACATTTTTCACACCCTTTTTCAAAACAGTTAACACAGACCTCAAACTATGACATGCCAGTCAGTTACACTGCACATTTCACATTTTTCCCTCTTACATATAGTGTGATAAATCTTACCTCTGCTGGCGATGCAATGATGGACACTTGGATACCATATTGAAATGATCCCCCAATGCCCAGGACCAGTGTCAAAAGGTAAAGCCTCCAGTACTGCATCTAAAAGTGGAATCAATAAATAATAATAAACTTTATTTATATTGCACTTTTCAGAACAACAGTTACAAAGTGTTTTACAATAAATAAAGAAACCTTAAAACAGCTCCTTAGTCTTTTTACAAGTTAGCAGCTACATATGATGTCTGTTTGATTTGGCTTTAAGCGTGCTATATTCAGTAGTTATTATGTTCCTTTTTCATTTGGGCAATTATTTAACTGTTTTTGTACCAGGAAGGTCCCATTTAGATTAAGGGAGACATGACCAAGATAGGCTGTTGCAAAACATAGCTACATATATAAAACACACACACACACACACACACACACACACACACACACACACACACACACACACACACACACACACACACACACACACACACAGCCTGCAGTAGATTGACACACTCAAAAACACATAGTAGCATCCTTAAGCCATTGTCTCAAATACTTTCTTTTTTTAAATTTAAAAACATTCAGTCAAATCAATTCACCAAGTCTTCAATCAGTCCATAAGCTGCTTTCCAAGCAGAGAGTGGACAGTACATGAACCTTTTTCCAAAGTCTGTCCAAACATTCGGGACAGAGAGCAAAAACACACCTTGAGAAGGGAGCAGGAGTAGTGTCTATTGCTTTTCTGTCAGATGGTTTTTACAGGCACAGGTAGGAGGCAGGACTGGAGCATGAGAGATTTGTCTCATAAATAAAGGTGTATCAGTATAGAAGCCTGCAGCACAGTGAGAGCAGGCCAGCTTACTGCAGTTTCTAACTCACAGCAGTGAGTGTGGGCTCTATGGCTGGAAAGGGACCTCAAGGCTATACATTATGAATTATAACTTATACAAACAGTTGTGCTTGTATCATGTTGAATCATTTTTAGCATGAAAAGAAAAAAAAAATCCTTTTTCTTCTAAAATAAAACTCAATGTAAGCCTTAGCTTTTTGACCAGATTCTGTACACAGGGATTAAACCTTTGAGAGTCATCAATTAACATACCCTGGTGGGGGCACATGAGATGGATGTGTTTATAATTATAGTTACCTGTCCCTCTAAAGTAATCACCGAAAGAATGTTGGCCTGTTACTAGGTTTTGTAAACAACATGAGTTTGGCCTCATCTGCATTAAGAACAAGTTCCAGGTGAAGTAAGATGTTTTGAACAATATTTAAGTCTCTCTGTAAATTTTTGATGGCCTGGAGAAGTGTTGAGGCACAGCAAAATATGACAGTGTCATCCGCATAAAAGAGGAAATTGCTGTCAGATAGGTTCTGGTATAGATTGTTTATATAAATGGTAAAGAAAAGCAGGCTTTACACAGCATTTTGTGGTATGCTTCACAAAGAGGTAAGAAACACAAACAAATTACATCATACTTACCCCACTCAAACTTACCAGTGAAGGAATTTACCATAAAAGTCATGTATTGCGTTAGCCTTTGTCTGACCTAAGAGTTAAGCTGGTGGTATTTGCGATGGATCAGACCTTCTACCTGCTTATCTCATTTAGAAGTGGTAATTTACTTGTTCAATTCATGGCTAGACCTGTTCATTAACTAGGTCTGTTTTTGTAAGTTTTCATTGCTTTATTACCTGATTGACTATGTAAGACATGCAAAGTATATGTAAAATCTAAGGACCTTAAAAAGCTGCCAGTCACCTCTGTCATACTGACAATCTACCTCCAAGCTTTGGTGTGTGATTCTCCTGCTGTCACAGCATTAAAAGCCTGAAGACAATCTGACTGTTCGCTTTTGTGAAGAATTCCATGACAAGTATCAGCGATAGCTAGGAAACCAAGCCGCTGCTTTTTCTGATAGGCCTATGTTAGGAAGCCTTAGCTTTACAATGTCATGGTCAACTGTGTCAAAAGCCTCAGACAAACTGATAAACAGTGAAGCACAATGTTGCTGCTTGACAAGTGCCACATGAAGGTCGTTTATTGCAGCATTAATGTTGCTGTGCTGAATCATTAAACCAGACTGCCATAGATAAAATATTATTTTTATAAAAAAATGCCTTGAGCTGATCACTAACAAGACCTTCAAGAAATTGGCAAGCACAGGGAAATTGGAAATAAGCCAGTAATTATTTGAAATAGTTGGGCTTCCACCCTTTAACACAGGAGAACAAAAGCAGATTTCCAAATCTTTGAAAATAGTGGCCAACATGTCCGGACTTGGGGGTTTTCAAGGATATAAAGTTTTTAGGGCTCAACAAACTTCTTGCACACAAAAAGGAAGTATTGTCTTTATAACATCAAAGGATTTTACTGCTGTAAAGAGGCAAAAATTAATTATGATTTGTGTAAAATCATCATTTAAAAAAAAAGTTCAGGCTGTATCTACACCAGGGATCAGCTTTGTTCTACCCCAGTTAAAATTAAACACTTAATGATAAAACCCCTGCTCATTAAAATGTTTAAGATTCCACTTACAAATGCAGTGTGGTTTTACTTTAGAGACCCTGGCATCTCTGATGGCATTGATAAGAGAGTGGTCACTATCAGCTGAAAATTTATGTGGCACATTTCTAAAAAGTAAGTTGATTGCAGTTAATTTATAAGGAGATTGAAGCTGGATAATTTTAATAATAATCACAAAAATATTTGGTCATCAGAGGCTGATTTGAGCCCAGTGGCGGTTCTGCCCATGTTGCCGCCCTGGGCGAAATTACTGCCTTGCGCCCTACCGTTCTAGCCCGGCACGCGCGCGCGCGCGCGCGCACGCGCAAACTTCCAAGCGATAACGGCCGCTATCGATGCCCCTCTGGCGGCTAGACGCGCCCCTCCCAGAGCAGGGGCGCCAACACCTGCACAAATACCTTTTTTGGAAAAATACTTTTTATATGGACAAAATCTTGTTTGCATAAAAAAAAAGCCACCGGTCAGCATCAGGCGGGCCGGCCGCGGCACCGGCTTGATGCTTACAGGTGCCGCGCCCACCCGGTCAGGTCTGCCGGATCTGACAGGTGAGCAGCGCACACATACTGCCATCCTCTCATTATAAATCAACTTTTGTTCATACGCGGCTGCAGCAGCACAACGGACAGTGACACAGACAACATGGTTGATTATTGACTGCGCAATGCGGCCATTCGCCGGTAATCGCGGCATCAGGCGAGCCTACCTACTGGTTTATATGCAAGCACAATACATGTGTATTTGCTTAGACTCCAATATTAGACGAGGGCGTTTTTTCAGGGCATTTTCAATGGAAAAAATATTGTCTTATATTCAGATGAATACGGTAATAGAAAACTGCTTTGCAGCGAGGATGATTTTTTTTTTTTTTTTTTTTTTTTTTTGCTCTCATGCCGCCCCCCACGTGACATGAATATATGCCGCCCCGGGCGGCTGCCCGCTTCGCCCGTGCCTAAAACCGCTACTGTTTGAGCCAATCCCAATTAAAATCATCAGCTAAAATGATCTCATTGTAGTTTAGTTTAGATAAGAGCTGTGTGAGTGACTGCAACCACATTGATAGAAAAGTCCTCTGTAATTTCCCATTCAATGCAAGAAGTTCCATTTGTTTTGGAATAGATTCAGAAATATCAATCTTAGTTTGAATATATATATATTTTTATATTAAAAGCATAACATCAAAGATCTGACTTGACAAATGCCAGCATAATTAGGCTTCTACAAAGGCTGAACATATTCTTCACAAGTCAGGGAACTAGGGCATTGAAACTGTGTTGTTCCTTGCTTTTGTTCCATCTACCAGCCAAATCTCAGTATTCACAAAAGATTCTTTTTAAGGTCTTGCATTCTCTGGATGAGAAATGTGTAACAAAGTGCTCACCACTGTAGGCTGAACAGATAAAAAAGAACCAAAAAAAAAAAAAAAAAAAAAAACCCCACAATGCTGGTGTAGCTACTTTTACATTTGAGAATGATATATTAATTTGACAGTCACACTAGAGAGAGAAAGGAAAGGCAGGGGGAGAGAGGGGTGACATGCAGCAAATGGCCTGAGGTTGGATCTGAACCCAAAATGCTGTGATCAGGACTCAGTCTTAACATGTGGTGCAGACTGTTATCCAGTGATCTGCTGGGGCGCCTGATATTGATAATAAAACTGGGCTCTCAGGTGCTGCAGTTTCCACAAACAAGAGAGCTGTACGCATCAAAGAGCAGTAATCTAATCCCCTGAAAACAGCCAGTGAAACAACAGGCTTCACAAAGCTGAAGAGCGATGTGACTCTGACTCTGCTGACCCAGGAGGAGCCGCTCCATCCCAACAGCCATGAATGATTTGATTTTAAACCAAAAAAATTATCTGCACAGTCTATAAGCCAGGCACAACTAAACAGACTGATTGCCAGGTATGTTGTTGAAGACATGCACCCTGTGTCAACACTGTACCACAGCAACAATAAAACAATAAAGCTGCATGTGCATTAATAAGAGAATTGAAGCTGGCATTTAAAAGTGCACAAAAGCCACTTTCCCTATTAACTAATTATTTTTATATGGAATAATTTGTAAACTAATTCAATTACTTTTGAGTGAAGCAACTAGTAATTAGTAATTAGCAGTAATTTTCAGTCACTTGAACAACACTGGTTGTAATTGACAAAAGATGTTTTGTACATCAGACACAGATTTGATTTTACCCTCATTTACTCTGCCAGATGGATACTACTTAATATGTCAAGGTCTCATTCCACAGTTGGCAATACTTTTTAAATATACTTTGAAAGTGTAAATACATTATTGGTTGCAGAAGCAGAAAGTTACTAGCAGGCTGAATCATGAATGGATATATGTATTTAAGAAAAATACTAAAAAAAATAAAAAAAATAAAAAATAAAAAAAATGCATTAAAAGTAAAGCATTTCAAGAATGCAAAATTAAGTCTAGAGCAATGTTCACCTACCGGCTTTTTTGGTGGCTCTTCCATTTTTGCACAGGCTCCTTGGATGCTGGCTTTAACAGGTGCACAGGTGAGCTGTGTGAGCACCTTTATCTGTGGAGGATGAGGGAGTTCACATGGAGCACCCTCATATATCCCCGATGCCACCTGAAGTTACACATCAATAGACTATTCATTCTGTTACCCAGACAACCTTGGCTTGACTGCGTGACTGCGTAGGGCTGGCCCAGAACTGTGTCTTTATTCCTGGACTAAACTGGATCTAATCTGGTTGATTCCTGTAGCAGTTAAAAGTGTAATATGTTCTGCCAATGTTTCCTCTCTGCTGGTTAGGGATTATTTCTCTATTTTGGAGAGAGGTGTCTTAGAAAAAACAAGAAGAGCTTGTGAATTACAAAAATCATTATTAATGTGAAGGGAAGAGAGAGAAAATAGTCAAACTGTGGTTATCAGTGCTTGTCAGCCACTACATATGAAATGTCTGAGGTTCAGTCTTTTACACTGGTAACTGCTATGTAAATATGTCCACTCGAGCTAAATAAACATTATATAAGCCTCTACACTGTAGCGTAGTGACCTGGCCATATCTGACTCACACACACAGACACCTCTCCTCCCCTGACGTCTGTCTCAGTAAATAAAGACGACACACTCCTGTGATGAATGACTGAAGTGAAGATTACATATTCACAACCTCAGCAGTGGGACTGCCATAGTACATGCACCCTGCTAATGAGTGACATTTCAACAGCTTTCTCTTATGTAACACAAAACAATCAGTTGCAGTAACGTTTTGTCTTTTCTCTCTGTGTTTCTGAACACATGCAGTAACCTCGCACATGCTCTCTCCGATTTTGTCTTTTAATTTACAGACCTGTATCACTGAACCAAACTAAACCCCTTGGGGAGTGCTCTCGGTAGCATGACAGGATTTCACCGAGGCTGTGTGAGAAAAGGCAAAAACCGACTCAGAAGATTAATTATAGATTATTTAATTATTTAAAACAGTTGGTTCTCTACCCTTGAACACGTATAGTGCCTTGAGCTGCTCACTAATGAGACCTTTAACCTCAGCAAGCACAGATAAATTTGCAACTAGGCCAATAATTATTAAAAATAGTTGGTTTCCTCACCCTTTAACACAGGGGAACAAAAACAGATTTCCAAATCTTTGTAAATAGGGTCTAATCTGATCAGCTAATGACAGTTTTCGAGGATCTAAAGCTTTTAGGTCTGAACAATCGTCTTGCACACAGAAAGGTAATAATTAAAAAGACTGGTCATTATTTGTCTTTGTAGCATCACAGGATTTCACTGAGTCATAATATATAAAATGTTCATTAAAACAATTCTGTATAGCCTTTCTCTCATAATAAATATCATATTCCATCATAATATATGTAGGTAAAGCTCCTGAGTAACTCACAGCCAGGGATACCATTAATAACAAATAAAATTCTGATTTGGCCCTCTTGATAAAAGAGTAAAATTTATTTCTTAATTGTCTTATTTTATGCGTGTGTGGATGGATTTTCATCCATCTTGCTGTTATTGATAACATGTTACTAGTATCACTACTAATAAATGTCATCATTGTCCCATTAACAAATATTCTAACATCAAATCATGAAAGGCACTGGGACTCTTTATATCAGCTTTGTATTAATCTTTTTAAATTCTTTACCTAAAAACACTACTACCAGCTACCCTTCACCAGTAAATTCAGCCCCTTAATGCTAATGTGACAGTTTGGTTAACCATGATACATATTTTTGTTGATATATTTGATAAGTGCTCATTGCAGTACTTCAAACTGTCATCATTACTGTGATATGGATGATGAAATCTGAGCTTCATTTCATTTCATTTTTATTATACAGGAAATATTAAAAGCAACATTACAGATGTTACAATCAACTGGCCGGACTCAGTTAAAAACTGCTTTGCAGCGGGTTCCTGTTCTGCAGCACATAACAAAGTCATATCACAATACAAAATAAAACAAAAACAAGAAAACACACAGAAACACTACAGGGGAGAGTATGGACTGAATAACATAGTTACATATACATACACACTGATAGTTAGATGATTGAAGTGAACTGGTTATGCTGCTGCCACTGGTAAGGTAAAATGTACCACTTCCTGTATCCCAGAGGATTTTTTTTCTTGGAAGACCTACCCAGCATGAGTGTTTACAACATCCATCCATCCATCCATCCATCCATCCATCCATTTTCTAGTTTCCTATCCAGAACAGGGTTTCAGTGGCAACAGAGTGAGCAGAACAGCTCACATGTTTTTCAGCGTGGTGTGTTTACAACAGCAAAGTAATAGTCTTTAGTAACCGGGTACAGGCTGGATTACTTTTGAGTCATTTGACACAAACAAAGATATGGATTATTACTTTATATTGCCATCTTTTTCCAAAGAAAACAAACTCCAGATAAAGGAGTTAACACCAGAATACTTTCAGTGATATGAAAGTGAACAAACATTCCTTCATTTCTGTTATACTGTGCATGACTGGTTCAAGTGACAGAACAAGGCGTACAGCGGCCCCTGCATGTTACTGTACTTCATGAAAAAACCTGTCTCTCTACAAGGCTGTGGAATGACACACTTCACCCAGTTGATACTGGGCCTGGGTTGCTGATGAACACTGTTTCTCCTGGGCCTTGAAGTTGAGCTTGTGGAATTCGCTGGTAATGACTGATAGTGTCTTTCCTTTGGTCTCAGGCAGAAACAAACCAACATACAGGGCAGCTAACAGGCAGACTGCACCAAAAGGCACGAAGCAGAATTGACTCAGCTCGCTCTGCAAGAGAAAGGTCAAGTAAAGCTCTCAGACCAATGAGAAACATAATGAAAAGTAAATGATATCTAATTGTGTGTCTCTGTCTACATCACACCTTCTTGTGTGGTGCTTATGCTGCACATGCATTCATATTTGAGTTCATATTTAAAGGCTATAATAAAAAGGCTTTATACCTTTGTCATTAAACCATAACCTCAACTTTGCCTGTCAAGATTTTAGAAATATATAACATATTTAGAAATATCCTTTTGGTAAATGTGATGTCATTTTGTACATGTGTTAAGATACATTAAAATGTATCATATTTCATTTTACTTTTGTAGTATTTGTAGTCACTACAGCTGAGTTTAAGTGTTACTTGTATCAAAAGGTGGGTATCTTTCAGTGATGAAACAAAAGACCTCACATATATATTTGTATGTATGATGAAAGTAAGTGGATGGATAGATTGTCAGACTGACCACCAGGAATGGGAAGATCATTCCAGTGATGAAGAGGTTGAGCCACATCATGGAGCCAGCTATCATGTAAGCTGCCGGCCGAGCTGCCTGATTGAAAATTTCTGTGGGCAGAATTCCAGTCACTCCAGCTGAGAGAAATGCAAAACATATTGATCAATATCAATTTCAACATCCTACCCTTGGAAATTTGTTTTATTACTACTTTAAGTTTTTAACTGACCAGGTCCCATGCCAAAGCTAAGGATGTAGGTGAAGATGCATGTCATGCTCAGGTAGGGCATCCATGATATTTTGTGCTGTTTGCATGTGGGCAGGGAAGAAAAATATGCACAATTAGCACTTTATAAGCCAAAACAGAAGAAACAATGCAAACTTGACTCTTTGACACTGCAGAGCTTGCATGATAAATGCATTTGTTGGTTATAGGACTACTCAGTTATCAGCTGACTTAATAGAAAATACTCATTATAACATCATATTGTATGTCTTACTGTATAGGAGGGTTAATGTGGCAAACAGCTGGCCTGTGGCAATGAACCCAAACTGTGAAATCACTTAGCGAGCGCCATCCGTCCCTTTCACCAAGACAATTCATGACGTTCCCTCCAGTAAAGCACCCTCTAGTGGATCGGCTAATGTACTGAGATGTTTTAAGTTGAAAGGGAATTTCACTCAACTTCTGCATTCTCACATTCTCCCTTTTCCCTTGTATAATTGATACAAATAGTCACTGCTGTCCCCTGATACAGAGGAACAGCAGGGACTAGGATTTAATACTAATTTATAGTGACAATATTCATGATGATTTTTTGTGAACAGGAGTTGAAATTTGCAGGAAAAACACAGAAATCCAGTGACAATAATACTGTAGGTGCAGGACTAAAGCAGTAATACAAAACCATGAGAAAAAGAAAAGATGATTATGATGATGATTATGATGAAGGACTTGCTCAATGCATCACATTTTGGGGGAAATCCACTTTGGCAACAGACATGGTCTGTGGACTTTTCTTTCTCTCAAAAGTAAGAAGTTGCTCATTTATTATTGTAACTAAACTAGTTGATATTTTTTGTTTACATATATTATATTTATACTTTATTTTCATGAATATTGATTTGTTTTGCATCAACAGTATGCAGGAACACAGTTAGTTGCCGCATAGGAACTGCGTTTTCATTCTGTGTTGTTTGTATTCTGCTTTAAAACTTTCAGGATTTCCCTCATGGTTTTGTGCAGCCAGATGGTAAGTTTATTTACATGTTTGTTATGTATATGTATAGTTGGGTTTCAGTTTGTGTGGGATACGAATGTATGCTCATCATGCACAATGTCATGTTTGAACAGTTCGACAGTGGATTTGATGACGGTGATATTGACTCAAGTCCAACTAAGATGAATACATCAATCAGCAACAGAAGAACCATGGTGTGTAATACCTGAAGGGAGTGATAATATGTACTCAGAGTAAAAGTTGCCTGGTTACTTTTCAGAAAAAAAGATCATTGTTAAAGGTATTTTCCATGCAGTTCAAAGAGGTTGCCAGTACAGACTTAAACTAAATTCTTTTAACTGGAAAATCTAGAAATTACAAAATAAAGTGCCTAAACCAAGTAAAACTAGGTTATTCTAATCTTCTTTGTTGGCTGACTGTCCACCGCAATGGGCTCCGCAGAGTTTCTGTAACTTAAGGACAGCGGGCTAATTTGGATACTGAATGTTTGGATGTTATTCAAAATGGAGTGAAGTACAATACTTCAGTAAGTAAAAGTCCAATTACTGATAAATACACCAAAAGTAGAAGTACACAAAATTGTTGCTCCATTACAATAACATAGGTGAGTATAATTAGTCAGCTCAACCCTTTCTTTGAGATGTATGTCAACCATCCGCCTGCTGGATACAACTGTAGGCCACTTTAACCTTAATTGAAATAATCCAAATAACCACTCCCACAACAGCACCACTTCTATGCTGTCCAAATTTAGGGGATTTGTTGCAGTTACCCAGATCTGTGATACAGGACTGAGATAAATGAGGTAGTGCTATAATAACCACAAATGATCACATAGACGAAACAGTTAATTTTCACAGAAAGTATGCATAAGTATTCATTATTTAGCTCACAAAATACCACTGACACAAACTGAGTAGAGTTCCCCTCAACAAAATTCCACAACACTTTATTAACAATATGTAACCTTGAAATGCATTTGCCACTGGTAAAGGAAAGAGGAGGATGTGAGATAAATACCTCAAATGACAGAGCTATTGTGAAGACAACTGCCCAGCAAGTCATGAGAACATAGCCTCCCATCAACAGAAACTTCCGGCCTTTTTGCTCTATCAGCAGATTCTGAAAATATGAAAATGGTATATTTATTTACATCAGACTCTTCTTATGGTGAATTGCATTATCATTATAAGTCAGAATGTGCTCAAAAGTGCTTTTAATGGCCCATGGAATGTGCATCACATGTAAGTGGAACTATTCTCACAGTGAAACTTTGCCAATAGTCTGGATTAAGGATTTAACAAGGGTGGGAACAGCAACCTCTCTTTCTTTCAAAGGCACATTACATAACAAATCATGTGCTTTGCTGAAGAGTACTTACACACATTATACAGGCGGTGAATTCACATGTACCCGTGCCAATCGTGACATATTGTATCGCCTCATCAGATATCCCAGCCTCTTTAAACACATAAGATGCATAGAAGTAGATCTGTAAGAAACAGAGCGCAGGTTAATGCGGGAGTACGGCAGGGCATCCTTAACTGTTTTTCAAGTTGATAAATTGTTGATAAGCTGATTTAGCCAAGCATTTTCTACATAACTGCATAATACCTAGTTCCCTTCCTAAAGCCGCCAACCCTGTGGTTCAAATCCTCACAACACAGAACTATTTAATCAGCATTCTCTAAGAAAGCAATATAACAGACTGGCAAAAATGTTTCTTAATTGATGATGCCTTGTTTTTCTCATCTCTAAAGAGCAAAAATGTAAAAACGCAATGTCAGTAAACGAGGGCACCCTTTAGTCCAATGCAGCAATTTGTTGCAAACTAAAACCCTTGAAATTCTATTTACATGTCATTCACTCAGCTGTACAGTGAGGGGTTATGTTTCATCACTAGCATACATTTTTAATATGATCTGTGGGAACGTAAAACGCACTATCCAAACTACTGATGGATCATCTCAGATTTCTAATTAAGCTTGTTGAGAAGTGACCGGGGGAACCTGTGGCCAGAGGCACATCTGATCTGGTTGCAGCTGCGCTCTGCACTAGTGTGCTCGTATCATGTGTCAGTAACACTGATCCTCTGGGATAATCTGACAAAAACCCCTATTGAAACATCTATTTAAACCTTCGATACAAAGACAGTACCTACAGTAAAAATCACACTGATTACATTAAGTTGCAAACAAACTGCTGCTCAGAGACCTGCACTGCAAAAAAAAAAAAAGAAATGTTATTTTCAGTAAGTAGGCCTATGTGATGCCTCTTCTCACCGAGTCATTACCACAAAGCTGCATGGCACTGCTGATGATCATGACAGAGAGGAGCTGCCAGCGCACACTGCGATCAGTGAAAAGCTCCCACGGCCGGCTGGCTCTCATGCCTTTAGTTTCGGCTTGCTCCTGCAGGATCTCATCCAGCTCACTGCTCTGGACCTCACAGCCACGCAGCTGCCTCAGAGCTGACAAAGATCATCACCAAAAGTTAAGACCAGCTTTGTGGTGAACGGATTATTCTCCTTTTCCAGGTTTAGATTGTAGAAATGTGTATATACTGTATTTGAAAGGTGTATTACCACAAGTTTTAAAAACATCCCTGAAACATTCTGTTACTGGCTGGCTGCAACTTGACTTATTTTATTTACTGTATAGTTTATATATTGTCGCTATCAAGTGAAAACCATGTATCTCCAATTTTGGTGATTTTCATGTTTGTACTTTCTCCTTTATGACTTCAGAAACTTCTACAACCCTCAGGTTTATTAAAGTTTTTCAAGACTAATAGTCATCCAGGTTAAAAATTATTTTTCTTAGTGTCTGAGATGTTGACATTTTGGAGAAACGTGGTTTTCACTGGACAACAGCGATATATTATAATTTCATGTTCCACTAGGGCTAGATTTGCCCATTCCAGGACTCACCTTTCACACAAGCCTCCTTGTCACCCCTGTCAATCAGTAAATATCTGGGGCTTTCTGGGAACCAAGGCAGGGTAAGAAGTTGAATGAGTCCAGGAATGGCATTACTGGCAAGAAGGTACTGCCAGCATGGCTCACTGCCCAAAATCTCTCTGCAAATAAATCAACCATAGCAAACAATATATTCTGAGTCAATCATTATTAAAAGATTAGACTAAAGTGAGACATAAATACAATATGCTCTAACTGGCATAGGATGCCTGTTTCCTGTCCATACCTGAGTCCAATCACCTGTCCCAGCACCACTCCAAATGCTGTGAAAACAGCTGATGACAAAGATACAGCACCTCTTAAGTGCTTTGGTGCACTTTCACCAAAATACATGGGTTGCACATTCATGCTGATTCCTGAAAATTAAACGCAGGTTTTCTGTGATGTCATTGAAGTTTCTGTGAAACTGTGTTTCCCCACATATTTGACTTTTTTTTTTTTATCCACAGCTGTATGATAATTTAAACTGATGTTTCAGATCTCATTTCAGTTTGCCACATTTATGAAAGCTATATAATATTCAAGGAAGATCTGAAAGCATAACAAGTGGTAAAACATTTCTTAGAGCTGGCATGGGACATACCAGCATTTATTCCAACCAGGACACGTGAGATGATGATCATCTCAAAGGACTTGGCAGCTCGACTTGACAGAGCCAAGACAGCACCAGCCATTAGAAAAATATTATTCAACAGTAGGCATTTCTTCCTTGGGAAGAGAAAAAAAGAACAAAATGTTGTTTGTTAACAACTTGGATGGTTAATGGGAATTATAATCTGAAAGACACTGGCCCATGAACCTTATTAAGGGTCATACTGGTGCTATGAAAGACTGGAATTCTGTATCTGACTATCTTTAATCACTATTTGAAGTCCTTGAAGGAAAAGCTCAACCAAATAGCCCCTTTTTCCACTTAATCTTTATCAGCTTACTGAGACCTCTTGGTGTGTGTGTGTGTGTGTGTGTGTGTGTATCTGTGTGTGTATGTACATTCAAGTGAGAGAGGAGATAAATGGAGTAAATGATCAATCTTTTCATTCATTCATTCATGCATTCAATGGGTTGACCATTGCCACTGTGCGTGAACCTCTCAATCCATAATCTTCTGAAACAATAAATACATATGTTTACATTTGCATGGCATTATACAGCACCTGGTATTACCTCCCAAAGCGTATGGTCATGGGTCCGGCGATAAGAGACCCTGATAATCCTCCTAATGAGAAGATGGAGACAATAACTGTCCAGACCAGAGTCACCTGGTAGTCCTGCAGCTGGATGTCCCAGCGCTCCCGAAACGTCTCATTTACAAAGTTTTGAATGAACTGCAAGTATAGACAGAACAGGATGGTCAACCATTCCAACACATGCCTCGCTGAATTAAACACACACACACATACACACACACACACACACACACACACTTACACACACATACACATACACACAGAAACACAATACAATCTAGCATTACAATATCTATGTCCTTTGAATTAAATGCTAAACAAAGACACAGGTTTACCTTCACCAAGGAAATTAACCTTGCCTCTGTTAAGATGGTTTATGTCAGCAGGATATCTCAAAAACTTCTGAACAGATTTCTAGGAAATCTTGTGGATACACAGACCTTGAATAAAGTGACTGCTGATTTTAATTTTGTGGTGATCTGAATCTGGGGTTTAGCTGATCACTGTTTTGAAACTAAGGAATAAAAAGACTGAACTTAAAACTCTTACATAGTATTTTTTGCAGCACCAAGAAACTGATTTAATATTTAAATGATGAGAATGGTGCCTTTGGGTTTAAAAGCCAGTTGTAGAATTGGGGGAATGATGGTGGAGGTTTGCTTTCTCTGACAGCCTTCTTGTTATAAGAACAACTGCTGTAATCAATGAAGAAATGCTGAAAAAAAGGACAAGAGAGGGGAAAGAGCATGCAGCTGCTCATAATTGATACACCACAACAAAACTGGATGTGGTGTAATGAGCTTGTGTTCGCAGTAATCACTCACACAATTAGCCTACCCTAGTTCTTGCATGTGCCAATCAACACTGTGACCCAAATGCAAAGTAAGAGTGACTACAAATACTTTTCATAGCCAACACACACACACACACACACACACACACACTGATAGTTTGCAGTGGACCAACAGCCTAAAAAAACAAAACAAAACAAAACCAAACAAAAAACAACAACTTACAATTGTCGGTGCATTCATTATGGCAAGGTTATAGCCATACTGAAGAGTGCCTCCAATGGCTGCAGAGGTAACCATTAATGCCAATGTCCGAGAACTGCCCTGTTAGATTAGATAGATAAATAGATAGATAGGTACATACATACATACATACATGCATGCATAGAATATACAGTACAATCACACATTATTTTTCATTAAAATATAAGATGAGACATTATCTCCTTAAAAATTTGTTAATTCGCCCAAACAAAACACACGTATCAGGGTGAAAATAAAATAAATAAATAAAAATAAAAATAAAATTAATTAATTTAAAAAAGCTTTTGAAAGGAACAATAAAATGAAAATGTAAAAATTTGGTTTATCTAAACTGCTATTCCATGGTATTATATCGTAGGATACTGTAGTCTCTTTGAATTCGTGCTGTTTACTAAGCATCTAGCCTATAGCCTGCATGTCCTAAAGAAATCTATGTTTGAGCTTTGATCGATAAATGTGTTATTTATTTAATAAATACGGTCTAGGTAAAGCAGATGTAGGGGTCAGCTTCAGGACGTGAGGCTTAAGCTGCTTGAGTTTAATCAAAATATTTGTCTGCAGATTCCACTGTGGATATTCTGTTGTTGGAAATATATTTGCATCTCATTTGGTCACTTTGAGAAACAGTCGTATACAAAGGTCCTCAGTGGCAGGACACTTACTGTAAGACTTACTGTAAGAACACTACCAAACAGATGCCTGTTTACTTTAACGGAATACCAACTTCTTCCCATGATTAATCAGAAGCATAATGTGGAAATATACCTTCTCAGCAGCAGCGTTTGGCATGATGAATCCAAGATGATGGTCACTTAATAACGTAATGAAAGACTTGAAGAGGTTGGTCCGTGTCCGATGCGAGAGGAATCTGAGGTGAAACCCGCAATGGTCAGGCCGTCAGGATATGAAAGCCGATATGAAAACAATCCTCCACACCGCAGGGCCATACATGCGTCCTGCGTGCGCGCGTCTGCCTATGTGCGTGTGCACGTGTGTGTGTGTGTGTGTGTGTGTGTGTGTGTGTGTGTGTGTGACCAGGGAACGGCGGGCTGGGCGACAGGCTGACTGTTGACGCACAAGTGGATAAATGATGAACCACGAAATGCCTCACCAGTGAAAACTGAAGTCAAATGTTCATCAAATGTTCATCAGTTTCTGTGTTTAGACGGGAGTCCCCACGTGCAGATTTCCATGTCACTGTTTTGTTGAAACGCACGCAGAGAGGTTAGTGAGGTTACCCTACAACCAGGAGACCCGTGTTCAGCCTGCCCATCCAGCCCCAGTAGCTCTGCAGCAAGAAGCTCTGAGGTTAACCATAAGGGGGCATGCAGAGAGACAGTTTCTCTGTCTGTGAAGATGAATAAATAATCTGCTGTGATTTACTGCTTTTATAGAGCACTTTTGAAGATAGACTTTGCTATTAAAGTGTGACAGAGCCGAGAAAAATGAAACTGACCAAATAACAAACAATAAAAAAGTAGTTTGGACAAAGAAGCAAAACAGAAATAAAGACAAATAACATCATAACAATGATTATAATAACAGGTATGAATACAGGATAAAAGCCAGTGAATGAAGAAAAGTGCACTGGGAGTTACTTTTGGTTTTGGATTGTTTTGGTGCCAGTTCTGATTCTAGTGCAGGTTGGGTTGTGCATTACAATTAAAAAAAAAAAAAAAAGGGTAAATACTGTAACTACACTGCATATTCTCCACATCCATCAGCACACTAGCTGTTCTTGTCCAGTAGATGGTGCTGTGTTGAAATGAGACGTGGTGCCATCCTACCCAGGCTGTTTATGGATTGAGCTCCAAAACCTCAGCCCGCTAATCTAAACAAACAATAAAATTGCAAAGATTTTGTGCATGAATGAGGTTAATATGAGGTAGTTTGGTGGCAAAGGTTACATAAAATAATGTACACTTAAATAATACATCAGTTTAACCACTCAGTTACTATGAAGTCAAGTGAAGCCATATTCCCCTCCCTCAACCACTTGTTCTTCCAGTCCACAGAGAAAAGTAGTTCATGGTGATGGAAAGGAGCAGGGATATTTAGGATCTGATCCTGTTGCAGAAAACTGGTTGCTGTAACAGTGAAGTTACTGAGCCAAAAGCTTTTCAATGTTGCTCCTTTCTTCCCCTGGAAAGGTGATTGGTTTCCCAGGTTTCCAGCCCTTACCTTGACATGTTAAAAGTCAGCAAACCTCTAAACTCATTAACAGGTAGGCCTACATTTATCACATAGCCAACTCACATGTACTTAGTAAGTGTGGGAACTTGTGTTTGATGGAAATGTCAGGACAAATGGGTGGCAATTACACTTTAGTAGTTTAACAATAAAACTATTAACCACTAAACTACTAAGTGTATTTGCCACCTATTTGGTGACAAATACACTTAGTTAGTGGTTAAACAAACTGAGTGTAGCCCATGGTTAAACTTTTACCGTTTTCTCAGGTGAATCCACCTTGATCATTTCTTGGGGCCCACAACTCACAGAGTTTTCCCAAAATTTCCCCAAATTTACCACATGGTCATAACTTGATTGAAAACCTGACTGCGAGGTGTTTTTAATGGGACTACCAGTTTATAAGGACCATTGGATCCAAAGTCAGCATGCTGGCTGCCAGGTGTACATTATTGACACTAACTCACAAATGGAAAAAAAGTTTTTCATGTGAGTCACACATTACTTCTCATGTGTTAAGGGAATTTAAGGGAAAAATGTAATATGTTGTACAGTATAATTAGTTCTTGGTAACACTGACTCATATGTTTAAAAGCCAGATAACAGCCACACCCCTGCTGATGTGTCTATTATCATTGAGCTCAATGAGTTGCGTGATTACTGCAAAAGTATGACAAAGACTTTCCTTCTGCTCATGGGCATCATCTATGTAGTGACTTTACTACCCACAGAAACTGAGGTACAGTGTTTCAAAAGGCTCTTTCTTGAGCTTGATGCCCTGAAGATGTCTCCAAATGTCCAGTCTTTGCACAACAGTCTCCTTGCATGAGCTAAAGTGTGACTTACCTATTCATGGATGTGTTTAGTGTAAGAGGAAGGATTGTGTTCTCAGGTAAAGCTGAAGTCTACTGAAAGAAGCATTGTTTATTGTGCCTTAAATTAAATATAACTGTGTTGCCCTGTCAAGAGTTTTAAAACTCATTTGGCAATTTCATTGTCAGTATTTTTTTTATACTTGTTAGTGTATGATCCTGTGAGAGAAAGAATTACCTCAGCTTGGTAAAGCTAATTCACAAAATAGAATCCAAGACAACAGATCACTCAGTGAATGCTTCAGCAACATGACAGTCAGGATGTCAGGATGGGTTACGTGCATAAACCAAATTATTTCAAAGAACAGTAAACCTCAGCATACAAACAAGTGCTAAAATAAAGCACACATTTACCTCCACACATTAGCTCCCTGTATTTAATTTGCCATGAGTTTGAGAACCTGAAAGTTGGAGCCTGTAGGACTATATTGTGTGAATGTGTGTATGTTGTGTGTGTGTTTTTGTGTGTGTGAGTGTTTATGCCTGCTGTTGTTTTGGCTAATTAACTCCGGCTCACTGAACAATATTTTTCCAGTTGGTGCACATTTACTTGATAATGTTATGTAAGTTTTGCCTATATAACAAAATAAAAAGTGTGTTGTCTTCATTTCATGTGTTTTAAGAAACCTGCAGTGAATTGTCACCCCATGTTAATGCACAACTGGATACCAGCACCAATAATGTAAACTAAACTTGACATACCATATAAATATTACACAAATATTGCACAAATGAGAAGAATTGTACAGTGGAAAGAGACGTATAATGACAATTCACACTGAAGGTGGTCATTTTATTTGGATAAAAAAAAGAAAAGGAAAAAGGCACACAATATTGCTTAACATAACTTAAAGAATTTTATTTAGAACAGACTTTACTTGAAAATATGCACAGATCAATTTACCTGAATTTCTGTGTGGAACTGGTTATGCAATTTTTTAAAGTAAATATCGCTCCATTTTTTTCTGTGTTGGGGTGGGGGTAAATGGGATATTGATAAAGCTCATAAGAAAGGTTTAAAAAATCATAGTCATACTCCTTTAATATTCCTATTGTGAATTACAGTGTGTGGTACTCAATAGTGGGTTAGTAGTGACTTTACACTTTGCCTGGTTATGGTGTGCTTCACTATTACATTCCAATTTTTTTTTCTTCATTCAAACCCTATCAGGAGACTACAACCCTATCTGCAGACACCACGGAGTAGTGGTCTCTCTCTCTCTCTCTCTCTCTCTCTCTCTCTCTCTCTCTCTCTCTCTCTCTCTCTCTCTCTCTCTCTCTAATTGCCCTGCCTCAGTGCTGCTGTGAACGGCTGAGAGGATTACATGTGTTTTCCAACTGATGCGGAGCAAAGTTAAAACACGCGTGAGATATCTCCTGCAGAATATCGCCTTTTCTCCTTTTTTTCTTGTTCTCTGAGAAAACTTCTACATTTGATTGACTGGGACTGCAGGCGCCACATGCCTGTGGCTCCATCGCTCGACAAGTTCCTATCGTGATCAGATTAAATGTTTCCTTCCCTGGCCGGTGCTCCCTATTTTGCAACCCACATGAGTAATGTTTGTAGTTTCCTAACACACGGTTCAATTTCGAAGAATTCCCAGTCAAGTTTCTAGTTTCAGCGTGCAGTTCGTCATGATGAGTCGGATTTTCTGGGATACAATATTTCTGATAAGTGGTGAGTAACTTGGAAAATCAATATTTGCCTGCATGTCCTTCAAGTTTATTTCAAATTCTAATTGTACCAAGTTAGACGAAGAAACGGAGAAAATGCGCTCCTTAGGTGACTTTCTTTTTTCTTTTTTCTTTTTTTTTTTTTTTTTTGTTCAGGTCTAGCAGTTTACCATTAACTGAATTCTCACGTATTATTTGTCATTTGAAAATACTCAGTTAATATTACTGACGGCTGTGTGCCAGTAGGCGACTCACTCAACAGTGAGTTTATTTGGCCCTTAATGTGGCCTATAGTGTGTTTACTGTTTCACTTGAGGGTTTTTTTTAAAGGTGTCTTTGTTAACGGTACATTTTCTTCTGCTTCTTCTTTAAGGGAAGAAACTGTCCTCACCTTTCCGTGCTTGTGGGCTATAGGCCAGAGTGTACTGTTGTGTTTACGTGTCTGCTTTATTTATAGTGCTCTTTATCTTGACCATGTTACGTTTGTTGGGAACACCTCATTCAATTAAGATCCCTTAATTCCCAATTAAGCACCAACATCACAATCAGGACCAGGCTGCAAGGTTTAAAGTAGCAGATGGGCACATTGCTGCTCGGGGTTGTACCCTGAAGCGTTCATCGTAAGACCCCTGGTCTTCTCTAAACATACATATAACATTCCAATGAGTCTGTAGCACTCAGTGGGGAATTATTGTAATTTGTAATTGGTGGCCTGTTGAATGGTACTTTTCTTTATTATTCTTATCTTGTGCTCCCATGGTGTTTCTGCAGAATGTGTGCCTTTTAAGTTTATAGTGACACTGATGTCTCTCAAGGCATTTCTGTCTGTTTTTAATACTCCTAGATGGGTTTGTGGTTATCAGTTAAATTTGTTTTATATTTGTACAGGATTTCCAAAGTTCATTAGCAGCGATTATATCACTGTGTTTGTAACAGCCATGTATTTTTCTGTCCAACAGGGTCCCTCTTCACATTTGGAGCAGGGCAGGGAAATTCAATTATTGATACCAGCACTCCCATCGATACAAACTCCACCAGCGCTCCCAATGCCACCACAGCCACCTCTGCTGCAACCACCAGCACCAGCAGCACTGCAACCACAACAACCTCTACTAACATCCCTCCAGTTAAGAGTAAGCCTCCGTGTTGGTGTGCAGCAACCTGAATGGGAGCTGTAAACCGTCTCCAGAGAATGTATAGCATTTATTGACATGAAAAGTGCTAGAGGTTTTTATTTGCCGTGGTGATCCTCTCTCAGTGCAGCTTTGCCTCCACACAGCAGCAATTCTCAAGAATTAAAAGCTTCTCTTGTGAAATGTGACTCATCCATTGAGCTGCGCTCCATAAACACATGCCGCCAGCATGGTGCTCACTGATAATTGATCCTCTTAACATGAGGAGCGAGGGAAGCAACTGAAGATAATGAGCGGTATATTCAGCGACCCGCAAGCTGCACCTACAATATTGAATCATTATCTGAAAGGCAGCATACATGCCCTAATGGCTGATTTCTGTCTGAATGTCATCCTCGTCTGACTGCCAAAATCACATGGAAAGAGAGAGGGGTTGGTAGGCAGATGCCTCAGGCACAACAGAGGGCTTTTACAGAGTCTGAAAGAAGGAGACAATACATGTAGGCTGGAATCCAAAAGCCCATTTACCATTGGAATGGAGTGTGTGACAAAGTCTGTAATGCAGATATCTGTCTGGCTGTTCATCCTCCTTCCCACCCTGAATGCAACATTGTGACATCTGTTTCTGCTGCTTGAGGAAGCAAACACCGACTTTTGTTTGGGTCAGCAATGTAGGAATTTGTCTGACTGTACAGCTTATGTGCAAGAAATTTGCTGTGCCGTCTGGGAGTCGATTTAATCACATACTCTTGTCCCAGTCATTTTGTAGTCATGCTGTTTGAGAGAATGAGAAGTGAGATGCAATCTGTAGGAGAAAAAGTCAGTCTCCAGAAGGCGTTTCGTTTCTGCCAAAGAACTATGATTCCTCCAGGGCTGCGCTCTCTCCTGCGTTGTAATGGGCTTGATGGGCAGATGTGTTTTGTTTGCCATGTCTCACCAGGGCTTTCTTTTCATTTGATCCCTTGGATACAACACTTTCTAATGCATGATTGTCCCTCCCAGGGACAACAGTAGATATAAGCCACCACATATTTACACACAAGTGGCAACAAAAGGCCTCAGTCCTCTGCTGTTGGTGACGTCGGTTAGCTTTGGGATTTAGTACATGTTATTTCAGGTCTCCGCAGGCTTAGGATATTTTTAGTCTTGGTGATATATTCACCTGTGTAATGTATGGTATGGCTACTAAATGCACTTTGATTACATTCTGTATGTTTATTATGGTTAGATGTTGGTGCACTGGATATCATCTTATTTAGACTATATCTAATATTTTTCCTAAGAATTCTGATCTTATGTTGATTCTCTGCATAATTAACAATTACACTGTCATTTCATGAATGGATAAATATTCACTGCAGCCATAGATTTCCCGACCCCAGCTCAAATAATTTAATTTATCATGGTTTCAGTGGAGGATGTCAGTCACCCATGGTACAAGAAAAAGCACAAATACTGTCCTGCTCCTGAGATTCTGGAAATATCAATAATATCTCTGTCATCACCTCCGCAGAGTTTGTGGCAGCAGCTGTGCGATCTCATTTTGACGATTGTCCAGACTCCCACAGTCATTTTTGCTTCCATGGCACCTGTCGCTTCCTGATATTGGAGGAGACGCCTGCATGTGTGTAAGTAGATCCCGTCTTAAATATACAGTGCAGAAAGGAGTGCATAATCTTTGTCTGAAAAGCTCCCTGTCACTCATCACAAAGAGAGGACGGTGTTGTTTCAAATGATCATCCACTGTAACTTAAAACATTCAAAATTAAAGCTGACAGTCTGCACTTAAAGCAAAGTAATCAAATCATTTGACATCTAAACCAGAGCATGTCCCACTCCCATCTTTGGGTGTTGTGTTTGAGTTTTACAGCCTTTAGTTGACATTTTAGACTCTGGAGCAGATAGAGGGGCTCTGGGTCAGCATGCCGTCTGGCTTGTAGGGAGGTAAAAAGTTGATAAATAGAAGCATAACAATGCCGCCCATGGCAAATTCCTGAAGTCACACCTTAAACTAACAGATATCCAGTGAAAAACTGGGGTTTTAAGGCTAAAATTGTGTTGATATGGTTTATATTTTAAGGTTAGCGACGGCAGTGAGCAAAAAAGCAGCATTCTGGGTGAACTGTAGGTGAGACTTTTAAGTGATGAAGGGGTAAAGGGAATTACTGAAGTGTAAGTGAGAGGAAATTACTGCTAATCAACTGAGGAGAACAGTGGTTTATCTCTAAAACCATTCTCAGAGGCAGAAAACACGAATAACAAGCTATTCCTAACAGGATTATGCATGGAGCCCTAACCTGTCCTCTCAACACATAATTGGATAATTTGTCAAGTTGAGTTTCAGGGGAAAAATGTATTTTCCGCTTTGAAAATAACAATATTTACACAATACAAATCAATTCAAGGAGGTTTTCAGATTGCTGCTCCTTCCATTATGTTCTCTATTATACATTTTTTCTGTTTCTTCTTGACTACATCATCAGATGAGTTTCAGAGTTCCTGCTGCAGGTACAAGGCTGAAGACCACCACAGGTTCATTATTTTATTGGAATGGGCAATATATCCGTGGATTTTTCAATTTTTGCATTGGACCAATGTTATTATTGCTCAAATCAATTAATTCAACATGGTTAAACTAAAAATTAAGAATATTGAGAATTACTGAAGCACTTGCAGTTTTACCTGCTAGTCAGCAATGCCAAGCAAGGCCAGAATGAACATTTTTCTTCATCACTTTTCTTTACACTGCAAAATGGAAAATCACCATCTTAATATGTTATTCAGTTTCATATTCAGTTTTTAAATCTTATCTGTCCACAGTGGGGAAAAAAATCTGCCAGTGGGATGACATAATCCTGTTTATTTCCAAATTGTTTTCCAGATTTTTCTTCTTCTTGAATCAAATTGTTCCCGGAAAAAATTCCCCAAAAGTGAAACTGCATTAGAACCAAGCAGGATTATTTCATTCCCACTGGCAAATTTGTTTAAAGAAAAGTTTTTTTTTTTTTTTTTTTGCAGTATAATACTATGCACATCCTAAACTGATGTTGTGTTCTCCCTACATGTGACAGGTGCCATCCAGGCTTTGTTGGGATGAGGTGTGAGCATGCAGACCTGCTCGCAGTCGTAGCCACTAATCACAGACAGCAGACCGTCGCTACGATGCTGGTGCTCTGTGTGATTGGCTGCGTTCTGATCATGCTGTTCTGCACACTTTTGCAGTAAGTAACATGTGTGGTAATCTGTAATCTGGGGTGGATTATTTTTTCAAGGACATAAAATCACATATCCATTTATGAATTACAGAATCTCCATCCAGCGTATCACGATGCAGGTTCATTGAGCTCCCAGCTGATTATATAGTGTTGAGGAACTCTGAATGCACAGCATGTTAAAACCAATATACTGTCAGATTTCAAGAAAAAACATTTTTAAAAACTCGGCCTGATACTCACTCATCTTCCATCCATCTTTTTTTTTTTTTTTCTCCCAGTTGCTGGTGGAGGCGGGACTGCCACAGACGGAGCAACGTGCTTCACTATGCCTCAGAGAAGTCTGGCAGCGTGCTGACGCGGGGAGCGTCCTGCTGTGACTTTGAAAGTGGTACTTTCTTAATGTTTCAAATACATCTCTGTGCTCATGCTTGTATGAAATTGTCAGCTCTAGGGAATGTAATCAGCCTCATCAGCCGGTAATAATGAGCTTGAGAGCCTGCAGAAAACTGATGTATGGATTTCACCTTCCATATATCACGTGCTCTAAGACGGACATGTTTAAAGGAACAGTCCGTCCTTTTTTCCGGCTTACCCAGACTGAGACAAGATGTTCAATATCATTTTCACCTCTGTACACCCAGTGGTTTGGTTCCTATGGATAGCATCTTGTGTTAGCATAGCATAAAAATGGAAAAAGGGTAAGTCGGAAAAAGGATATTTTACCCTTTATACTAATTTATTTTTAGGTCCACTTTCATTCACAATACATTGGCAGCTGCAGGGCAAAGTGTGTGCAGTACTTAAATTCCAAACTAAGCATCCAACACTGCTAGCCCTCCTTATTGATTATATTATCAAAATACTTTAATTCCAGTTGCTGACATTGTAAACAGGGTTTATTATAGACAATGATGGTCTCATTATACTATTAAAAATGTGCTAAAACACTTTTTAATTTCCCCTTTCAGTGGTTTGAGAGGAGATCTGACTGGAACATGAGTCATGTTTGCATCACAAGCTGCTCGTATTCCTCGTCTGTCCAGCCCTCCTCAAGCCCTTCAGGATTTCACTCAAAACGGTTTTCGGATATCTGGACAAAGTCGACCTGGCCAAAGGCAAAGCAGCATTGTCACCCTTGGCCTTCTTGATACAGGAATTTAAATGTCCCACAACATTTTTTTTCCTCTGCCTGGGATTTGGAGCTACAGAAACTCGGGAGCACTGTTTTCTTCGCTGTTCAGTTCAGTGAAAATATACGCAGAATGGCTGTCAATGCAAACTGTTTGGAGCTCTGAGGATGAAGGCAAACTGCTGCCAACTCCTGTACACACAGGGCTCAGTGTGTCGTGTTTATGACCGGCTCAGAGGACACCAGAGATGAAGATCTACAAGGACAGTAAACATCCTGAGCAGATGTTGAATAGGAAAGAGCTGTAACTTATTTTGGGTTTGCGGGACAATCATGTTTCATCTACTCAAGTCAGAGGATCCCAATTCCTATTTTTGTCTTTTAAATGTCTTGCACAGAACTGTACAAGCACTGAAGAGCTTTTAAACAAGTTATGGTGGGGGAAAACCGATACTGGAAAAGGAGTTTTAGTGTCTGTTTTTAAGCGAGGAACTCACTTCACCTGACAAAATGGGGAATTGTTAATGGAACTGACTTCTAATGGATTACGAACCATTGATACGCTTGAACTTTAACATTAATATTTATGATGACGATGATGATGACTCCAGTATTGCTACTGAAGCTAATATACTGGTCAGTTTTGTTATTTTTGATTCCTGAACTGTACTTGAACATATTCTGCATCAGAGGTTTGCGGTTTGCAATCGATAGACATCTTGGCTGACAAGAGAACAACAACAATCCATCTATTTTTATGACCAGTTTTTGTAATACTGCACTTTTCCTGCAGGACAACATAGTCAGCTGTTTAACCTTCACTTGAAAAGCGTCCACATATGAGCGATGCCAAATACACTGAATTATAACAGAACCTGAATGAACACTGAGGGGAAGACACAGGGTTTTTATCACAAGTAGCACACATCCACCTTTGCATGCATCTACTTAAATCACGGTGTATTTTTAACACGGTATTTGAATTTTTACACCAAAACATTTGGCACAAAAACAGCTTTTATGTAAAGAGTTAAAGCATTGCCTCTGACTTTTTTTTTTTTTTAATTTAACACTTTTTAAGACTGAAAAGCCTCTGAATGACAGTTTAAAGCAAAGTCTTAAAGTTTTTAGATTATATTTGAGAAAAAACAGTGAAGGAATACGAAAAAATAATTACAAACTGACTTAGACAGAGAATGTGTATGTGTGTGTATGTGTATGTGTGTGCTTTAACAATATACGAGTGTGGAAGAAATGTAATGAAATTACGCAAACAATGTTCAGGATCTGGTAACCTCTACTATGTGATGAATGTGATGTTATTTACATGCCAAAAGACGGGATCCTAAGGGGATGTTACACTTAAAGAATCGTTTTGTTTACAGTATCTGAAGATATTGGCACGGCAGATCATGCTGTAATGTGTTTGATAATCCAGTATCATTGTGTAAATATCAGAAACACACTGAAACATTCTGTATATACAGTGTAATCTGGAAAAGGATGCGAGTAGCAGTGAGTTTGTGTCTCTGATCTCACTGTGGCGCTTCTCATGGATTAACCCTTTAGTTTGCCACATTCATGTGTCAGATTTGACTGAAAGGCCTCTAATCTTTGTATTTGTTTGCTTTTTTTTTTTTTTTGCTTTTCACAGAAGAATTAAATATGCAAGTGGCAGTCTTGATTTCTTTTCTTTTTTTTATTGCTTACAATGTTTTTATCCGCTGATCTACCCCTCCCTTGAGTCCCTAAGAGATGCTAAACCTGCCCTTATTCAATCCATTGCGTGACCTTCTTTTCACTTTTGAAGCTCTTTCCTCTTCAAATACCCCGATTCTCAGACTCTGTCCATCTATTTTTCTCTTCCACTGAATATTTCAAGACACGGCAATGCAAACATAAAACCCTGAACCCCAGGCACAATTGAACAAAGAGCCTACCTCTTGAGTGCTTTTATAGCTGAGGGAACGCTGTGGTTTCAGCCATCTTCTGCATGGCTGTTTATGGATTTATTTATTTATTTATTTGGCTTGCTCGTCTGGTGCACTTTTGAGGCCTGTGTGTAAATTGTTGTTTATGCATTTACTTATTTATTTTTGTCCAAGTGCAGTTGACAGAAACGATAACCTGTTCATGTGAAAACATTAGTTCTCCATGTTAACACTGAGCCACATTCACTCTTTTTTTTTCCACCCCTTTGCATGTCATTGGCTTGACATCTCCTCTCATGTACTGTATCTCTTCCGCTCTTCCCTTTCGCTCCCTCCATGAGGAGCTTCATTTTGTTTCCCAATCCCATTATGTTTGCAATTGGATTTGTGTGGAGCTCTTTAGAGCCGTCTGGCTGAGCTACTAAAGCCAGCTTTGAATTAAGCATCTCTAGTGCATGCTTGCCTAAAGATACACAATATCCTTTATCATGTGAAGGAGAGCAAAGGGAATAAATGAACTGTAAACAAGGTAAAGACGGAGAGAAATTGAGACTTAGTACTAGCTGGGCATAATTCACATTTTATGCAACACAATGGAAGGCTGTTCTGCGAGACTCAGGAGGTTCTCTTGCTCCTCTTTAAATCTGATTTGGACAAGTGTCAATCCCCATTCCCCATAAGAGGCTGGAGCTCCGCTTTGAATTGCAATGCTGTGTACCATTCTATTCTTTCCCCTTTGCTTCCTCTCTTTGCCCTTTTGATCCGCAGCCCAACATTCCCAGTATCTGTCTTAGACCAGATGGTTTGAAATAAGAGTATTTGGGTATTAGGGTTAAGCAATCCTGCCGACTCCCCTGCTGTGTTGTTCTCACCCGCTAATATCAGCACTGAAGCAGATCATTAGGAACGATGAAAGCTCAATAGCTGCAATTACTTCTTCATCTCTGGAAAGATATTGCACAGTCCAAGACCAGCTCCCATCGCCTCTCTAATACGCCTGAGAGCAGCTCCACAGTGTGAGTTCCTCTCAGTAAACAAGAAACCTAAAAAGAGCTTCTCCCTGCTTTTTGATATCATAAAAAATCTTTTCTCCTAGCACACCACTTTATTTTGAATCATGGAATACTCCTGTTTATTCAGTACATGTTTTAATAACATAAATAATTATTAAGCAGTGCTATGGGCTATGGGCCGGTGGGACTATGTTATGGCTCTCACATTGACATTCTGTCAATTGTGGCCTAAATAGAGGCTCCTCTGGAAACAAGGAAAACAAGATGGACTTCATTGAAAGTGAATAGAAGCACTCTACCCATCCAGGAAACTCAGACTGGTTACTGCCCTTAGGGTTGGCTCACACTGGAGTGCTTCAGTCTGGCTCCAGTTGTGCAGCCCCCCCCACCCCCCACCCCCTCTACCTTGTGTGAGAAAATAACCACGATTCTGATTGGCTCCTGCTGCCTGGCATATTTAAGCATGACTGGATCAAAATGAATTGCTGAGTTTCTCTCAAAAAATAAATATTGGCATGTGCACAAAGGACATGCATTTCTGTCTGCATATATATTAATATGCCACAAACTACTCTCATTGTTGGTCATTTTAATCATCATATCTGCATTTTATAATTTTTCACCTCCTATACCAAACATAATCAGTCATTCCTTTGAATTTTTGCCTGGATATGTATTAACATTGCACAAAAACTTTTTTTTTTTTTTTTTTTTTGGCTCCAGTGCCAATAATAATTATTGATGTCATCCAGTTGAAATACATAATTTGATGGAAGTCTTAACAGTCCTCACTTGAACTGACCCTCAGCAATTGCATAGTGCACCTTTAATCCATGTCATGTCATGTAAAAAGTTTAACCCTGTCCCTCAAGGGCCAATTTGAGGCAAGCACATTTGCAAACAACTACACATTTACAATTCTTTAAGGATTTTAGCTTTACAGATCTTCAGAGCTGGAATAATGTAAGAGCTTGCAGTGGATGCCCAGGTGAGTGTCTCTGATGATTCTTAAATTGGGCACTAAAATCCTGAGTGTCAAAATGGGAGAACAACTCATACATCATAATCTGTGATCCCTTTAAAGCAGCCATCACTATTACGTGTGTGACCCTGACCCTTGGAGTCATATTTGCTTTTAATTTTAATTATCAGCCAGGGCTGTTGATACACAAAAAGTTTCAGCCCTGGCTGACAATAAAGTATGATCAATCAGTCAAGATTCTCTACCAGGCGTCAATTTCAGTCGCTTGTGTCTCATTACTGTTTAATGGGATTTCAGTTAAATCTGCAGTACAGTGGTACAGTACATGGCTAAGATCCTGAATGACCAGATGTGTTGAGGTCAGGCGAGTGCCACAATGCTGAGCCCTTTAATCACGACTGATTGGGTGGTGAGAGTAATACTAACAATCACATGGTCTATGGTTCATAAAGAATACACAGGAAAACCTGCATAGAAAAATTCCATACTATAGTAATCTTATTTTGCAGATGGTGGGGTGTTTGTATATTTTAAACAAAAGTAGAATAGCTCACACTATTTCAATTCCATCATTTAGAGAGTCATTAGATTAATAAAATTATGGAACTGAAATAGTATGTGGCTATTCTACTCTTTTTTTTTGTTTGTTTGTTTGTCACTGTCATAGCCAGCATCTTACATGTTGGTGTGTGTTTATTCATGACATTGTGTTGGATATTTTGTCAGAGTCACCAGGGTCGTAACCAGTCAATGAAATGCAAGAAGTTGCATTTTGGTCTTAGCAGAGTGTTAGAGAGATTTGAAAACTCTGACTTATTGATGGTGATGGACAATATAACTAGAGTTCAAGGGATTGTTAAAAAAACTGAATTTAATGACCAATAACCGATGGCTTGATACCATAATCCAACCATAAAAATCTATACATTTGCCTCATATACTGTACATTGTAATATCACATGATGTGAACTGTGTACAACATAAGAACACAAAAGTCCCAAAATGAGTTGACAAAAGTCATAGAACAAGAGTCCTAGAATAACACTGAAGTGAAGTGGCCTCTTTTAGGTGCTGGCAAAATACAAGTAACAGATAAAATTTGCTGTACTCGAAAAACTCCAGATAGATTTGTCAGCTTGTTTATTATCAAGTCATTTCAGCAGGTCCCTCACCTTCTCTGAAAATGGCCAATTTTGCTCGGTATAATATACTTTTCACCTTTAATCCTGCAGCCTGACACACATTTGTTACTTTGGACAATAAAACTGTTCTGTAGTGAACATGCTGTGGTTCAGCAGATCCTCAGATCTAGCCTCGTTGTGTTGAGTAACCATGGGATGATTCTACTTTTTCTCTTAAGAATTTCTCAAAATTTCCACTTGGATGATCTCCAAGAGGAAGGATGGTGATTGTGAGCAGGAAGAACAGTAATGTAACTGAAATACAGCAGTCTGTGCTGCTTAATTAGCCAATAACCTTTCCATTTAAGATGGTGAATAATCAATCTGAATCCTTTTCAGCCAAACTGTGGCATCTGAAAGAGCTGGCAGAAACCATTTTAATGGGCAGAAGTCACAGACTCAGCTGATGTAGTCTGCACAAGTTAGTCACTACAAAGCTGATTTAGGACAACGCTGATGATCTGCCTACTACCATCAAGGCCACTGCTAGGAATCAGGCTCTCATTTTTGATTCAGATCTTTTAATGAGGTTCAGCAGGTTCAAGAAATGAGAAATGCTTCTTATATAACTTAACAAATATCTCCAGCTTAAAATTAATACTGTACTTTTGCTATTAGGGAAAACAAACAAAAAAATGCATCCCCCCCTCACAGTTGGCCTTTAGGCCCGTGCCAGCAAGGGCAAGAACTGCCATCTCTTATAACTTTACACTGACAGACATAACAAAACAATATAACCACCGCAAAATAATTAAGTCCCTTTTGGTTTTGTCAGAACCGCTTTCATGGGGCCAGTCAGCAACAGCGAATAAAAACATACAGCTCTGAGGTCTCACAGGCCTGCATCTACCTTTTTATATTTGTGAAAGTCCACAAAATAGAGTTTAAATAAAGTGTAAAGAACTAATGTAAGTTTATACACACACACACACACACCAAACAAGTTTTATATTTTTCCTAATATATTGCTTCTTGTAGCTTTTTATTTCATTCAAGTTCATCATTAACTGCACTGTAAAGTTGGTATACTGTGGTAGCAGTATACCAACTTTTGCTCCCTGGCCCAAAACATTTGTTAATGTCAGATGAAAAAAAGTGAAAAATGTGGCAGTTTCCTAAAGTTAACCCCCCCCAAAAAAGGAGAACGTGGAATCAGCCACATCCTAAAGCTAACATGTTTCCTAACTTAGCCGCAGTTTGTCAGAGTGACTGGAGCCTCTGATGCCCTGACATCAGTCCATGTGCTGCTGAAACAGTGATGGCAGCTCCTCCAGAGAGCTGAGCTGGTGCTCTCGAGGAACGTCACTTTGGTGATGCTTGTTGTCTCTGTCTAACAGGTAGCCATGGATGCCCACTGACCGTGAGGTGAGGTAATCCTTCACATAGTGGTCTCCAATATGAGCTACATTAGTTGCTGGCACACCACATTTCTGTAGGGCCTGTTCAAAGATGGCTGGATTGGGCTTGGCTACACCTGCTCCTTCTGATGTTACCACAAAGCTGAAGTGAGACAGCAGGCCACAGGCACGTAAAATCCCTTCTAGGCGACTATCAAAATTGGACACCACACCCAACTTCAGTCCAAGAGACGAGCAACTCTCAAGGGCTTTCTCTGAGTCTGGAAATACCTGAAAAGAAAGGACATTATACATTTTGGATGCCCAGTTTCACAGTTTCTTGTGTGCACTATTGTAAACTTGGACAGAAAGAACAAACTTGTCGTCCATGAACATATTAATCATGGTGCTATGTGCAACATGAAAACATGCCACGGGTGACAGCAGGTCCGCAGCACCGCTAACATTGAAGGTTGAATGCACTTGATATGATCCGATTTGGAAATGTTCATGTGGTAAGTTGTTTGTTGACAGATTTAGAATGAATTGGAACATGTCTATTAAAATAAACACATTTTAGAACATATCTGGGACAAATGGAGGCACAACTTCAATCTCTCCACATGAATACCACATCAGAATAATTTGCCATTTACCTCCCAGTTCTCTGCTTTGCAGAAATTGTGATAAAGGTTGAGAGCCATTGTGTTGAGCAGGGCTGGCTCCTGCACCCCGCACCGGGAGAAAGTGTCCTGTACGACCCCCTTCCACCAGGCCTGTCCGTCCAGGCCCTGACTGATGCCATAATTTGGGTACCGGCTGGAGAAGTGTCGATAGGCTTGGTGGAAGGCAGTGTTGACCTCCGCAGGACTGAGGCTCAAGCCCATTCGCTCTGCTTCCTTACAATACTGCTCTCCCACAGAGGCACGCACCTTCAAGAGGGTGTCTTTCACATCCCATAGCACCCACCGCAAAGGACCACGCATGACACCTGCACAAATAAAACAAACACAGGCAGTAGTCTGAGTCTGAGAAAAAAAAATCTGCTCAGACTTCTCTGTTTAACTTGTAACAACAGGGAGTAACAAACTACATAACTTACAGATTTTAGGACTCTCCTCCAGTTGTAATTTTCATTAATCAAATACTTAAAAGGTCTTCAGATTTAAGGTTCAGTAATGAAACAGCAGTTCTTCCCTGTGCAAGACCACAAAGTATAACTACCATTCATTATCACAAAGATGCTTAATAAAAAAAACAAAAAACAAAACAAAACATGAAACATATATAACCTGTATCCTGATGAACTACAGTAAGAACAAACAAACAAACATCAACAAAAAACGTCTTACACGTTCATTCATTCTTGGACTTGAGTACCGCCCCCTACTGGTCGCTCCAAGTAACTTACATATGACCTACAGATAACTTGGTTTGAATATAACTCTGACTGTTACGCTATTTGCCACTGTGAGCCACACACTACTTAGCTACAGTTTATCGAGGAGGGCTTCTCGTCATGGTAGCAACTTTTTAAACATTATCTTAGGACGACAATGTAGCAATTTCTATGTAACATTTGTAACAGTTTGTGTCGTGTCTGTCGCGTTGCTATTAACAACTGTAGTCCAAACGGTCGCCGACTCTCGCGAGGGTTTGTTTTTTCTGTATACAATACAATCTGTGGAATATCCATCGCCTTCAAAGCTTTATGCATTAGGTTACCTGTTAGTTTCTTGCACATGACAGTTAACTGAGCGGGTCAGCAAGCAGGCTGTAACCTCCAGCAGTGAGGAATATAGCGAGGCTGTCAGTAACTCGGGTCCCTCTCTCTGGCGTGACGTCTTCTGTCTGTTAGTCCAAATTAAAGCCAGAGTCGTTTTTGTACAGTAAACTTAGAAAAGACGACAAAAGTGACACATCGCTCCGCATTAGCCTTATCTTCGACAGCGCTGTCGTTGAACGAGCAGCTCCAGTACAGCAGGTGGCGCTGTTCAAGATCCAAGTGTCATGTCCACGCATGCGCGGAGCTCTCACATGGCAACAAAGTCAGATGGCGAGACAGTTAGCCTAAACGTCACTCTGTTTTCACCTTATTTTGTAGGGTGTGTGCAGTGTTTATGTTCTGTACTCGTGTATTGCTGTCATGTTTACAGTACAGGCGTTGCTTATCTTGAACTGTTTATGTCTTGAGGGATGAAGTCTAGAGAGATTTAGCCTGGAAACTGTGCTGACCTAACTGCAGTACAATGACAACTCCGTGTATCCGGATGTTTCGTCGGTTGGAGGGTCTGTTTTGTGTGTATAAACCACCAGGTGTTCACTGGAAACACGTCCGAGACAGGATAGAGACAAGTCTTCTCACAGGTGAGCCATTCTTAAATTCTGTAAATGTGTTTGCAGTAATGTTGAGGCTAACTTCAGTGAAGTCGTGCAGACTTACACAAATGGTGCAGCTTGGGCGCCATATGATAATCCGTGGCAGCCCTAAGAATGACTGTTTTCTTGGTTCCAGGTGTAAATGGCACCCCGCAGCGGCCCCTTCCCCAGGTGGTCAAGTTCTTGGCACAACCAGGAGCTGGAAATGACGGATCCAGTGAGCTCACCCTCTCTGCAGCCTCTGTCCCTGTGCTGGCCAGCCACCCTCTGGGTATGTGACGCTGACTGCAAAATAATCTATCACCTATTTTACTGTTATCCTTCATCAGCATAAATCTAATTCACTGATCTGAGTGCCTTGCTGACCACAAGAGAAGATTCACTTCAGATGGCACCAGCGATCTGTAATAAACTCTGTTACAGATCAGTCTGGCTGTATTATTATGCACAGAGGATTTTGTCCATAACACAAGTCACTAGGGCTCAGCTAATATGGGTTTATTAATTCTGATCTTTGATATACTGTACTGAAGCTCCTAGTGGCTCACATTTTGTGGTGTTAAATGTCTTTAAATAATTATAATGCAGAAAGGAAACTATTACTAGAGCAAACCTCTTGTTTGAGTAAGCCAAACGAACAAAGAGAATATTGCAAATGCAAAGTAACATGAGACTATTAATGATTGCATTAAAAATCTACAAGACAAAGCAAAACATGACAATATCCAATACCCCCAAAAAGCCAGATATCAGCTAGATATATTAATAAACCAAAGAACTGGTCTCACCATATATATATATATATATATATATATATATATACCTTATTCCCTTTGTATTATACAATATCTATTATAACAATATCTTTTATTGTTTGTTTTCTGTGTCTACAACAACTATTGCACATCTGTCCGTCCTCTGTTGCTCCCCTGAGGTTTCTTCCTATTTTTCTTCCTGTTAAAGGGGTTTTTTAGGGAGCTGTTCCTCATCCGATGTGAGGGTCTAAGGACAGAGGATGTTGTATTTCCTGTAAAGCCCTTTGAGACAAATTTGTAATTTGTGATTCTGGGCTATATAAATAAATAAAATTGAGAATTGAATTGAGAATATTCAAGTAACCTGATTTTGGGTTGATGTATGTAAATATCGTATCCTGGTCATCTGGTTCTCTGAATGTGAGAAACCCAATAAGAAGCCTGGCCTTCTCCTGTACCAAAAGGTCGACTTTGGTTTGTTTTTTTTTGGACATCTGCACAAACTCATACTCACACAGCATTATCGGTGCACCAGAAAAACACAAAGTGTGGTTATACCCTTATTTTGTTAATCACATAACTGCTGTAATTTAGTAACCCCATTACTAAACTGCATGGAAACTACTGGGATCATTATGTCTTTAGAGTTTGTAAAAAGTTGCCATGCACATCCCCTTTGATGGCTGGTGCCGGACCAAAAAACAGTCAGTAGAAAAATCCTTGCCTTGCAAAAGGTTAAGGAAAGTCCGCACACAGCTTATACTCCATATAATTTATTTCTCCATATAATATTAATTTTGCTAAAGTGCAAAACACAACGTTTCAACCCAAAATGGGTCTTCGTCTGTGTGTATCACCATCACCTGACAAACACCCGTTTTGGGTTGAAACGTTGTGTTTTGCACTTTAGCAAAATAAATTATATGGAGTATAAGCTGTGTGCGGACTTTCCTTAACCATTTGCGAGGCAAGGATCTTTCTACTAATCATTATGTCTTTACTCATATTAAAAGTGTTACCTGCTGTTGCTCAGTCAAAGAGGGAAAAGGGCTGTTGGTGGCTGCACCTGTTTTATTGTTTTTCTGGTGGGCCTCTCAAGCGTGATGGGAAGGAGTATTTTGTCACTTGGTTTATTCATAGCAACTGGGATGCCCAGTTGCAGGCTGTCAAAGATCTATCAACATAAAACAGCTCAAGGTACATAAAAGTTAAACCTGAAATTAACCTCAACCTCACATGTGGCAGCTTTCGCATCTTTAATAGCCAGACATCCCATCCTGCTGCCCTGGAAATCTGTCAGGAGCACCTCTATTTCTGAACAGCTTAAGGAAACCATGTTTTTTATAAAACTGTAGAAAAGCAAATACACATTGAGAGGATCAACTGCAAAGTTTTTTTGTTCATATATGGCAACGTTTTATTTCTTATTTTACAGAACTACAGATGTTGCCCAATTGAACACACATCTGCCATTATTCACCACATTTTTTATATATAATAATTTGGGTGCATGTTGGTCAGATTGAGCCAGGGTGGGGTGTGTGTGTGTGTGTGTGTGTGTGTGTGTGTATATCTAGTTATGTTTATTATTCTGTAACTTGCTGTTGTTGAATCTGTACTTGCCTCGATTGTGTTCCTCCACAGTACTGTACTTGTTTGCTCTGTTATTTTTTTTCCTTCTTCTTTCTTTTGCATAAATTTAAAATGAGAATTGTATTTCAGATATGTCATCACTTTTTGTCCAATTATTCTTTTCTCAATTAAAGAAAAGTTAAGTGCCTGCTGAGTTTGGTATCATGTTGGAGGACTAAATGCTCCCAAACTGAGCTGCTGGTATTAGTGCGCACTTTGCAAACTGCATTTGATAGAGTAAAGTTATCACACTGTTTGTTTTTGTTTCAGTGAGCGGACCTGAATTCCAGCGTATTCCGGTTGCAGTAGGACATCGTCTCGATGCGTTTTCTTCCGGTGTTCTTGGTAAGGTTTTCCTGCACACCGTGTGGAAGAAACATTCATAACATTTGTTCTACATAGAGTTTGCACTGTCTTATGAGGTCTGTCTGCATCATCAAATCATGTGTATCTTTTTTCTGAAGTTCTCGGAGTTGGGAATGGAAACAAGGCTCTGAGTGATTTCTACAAAACACCAGCCACAAGGGTAAATTTTAATTTCCCGTGTTGACATCAGCAGGAAACCACTGCTCTGAAACTCAACATGCAAAAAAAAAAAAAAAAAAAAAAAAAAAAAAAAAGAGGCTGAGTGCTTAATTTTGTGTTGATGGATTTTTGTTTGATGTGTTGCAGGACTACACATTGGAGGGTGAATTTGGGACGGCAACAGATGATTTCTCTCACACAGGCCGGGTTGTTGAAAGATCCACATATGGTACGCTAGCTCAATTTTTTGTCTGCAGCTTATGAAGATTATATTTAGAAATCACATTATAAAAAATTAGTTGGCAAATTCAATCTGATTTGAAAGGAATCATAACAATAGCAGCTTGTTTAACTGTAATATTATAACTCAAATTAGCAGCAATGTGTCACTGGGATAATATTCACTAATAAGCGTTTGCCACCTGACATTTTCCCATTTTACAGCATCTTTAGTTCATTTTATCCAGGGCACTATTTTTACTTGTGCAATGCCTTGTTTTTCCACCTTTTTAAGTGGAGAAAAATGTACATATTCATCAACAGCCAAATATAAATAAAATAAAACAAAGGACAGACACCTTCTGTTAAACTAACGTCAACTCTCTGTCCCAAAGCGTGTGCCTTTGACTAAACTGACCTTGAAATATTTTGTGTTTGACAGGTCACATCACCCAGGACAAGCTGGAGAGAGTCCTGGCCATGTTGCAGGGAGCCAATCAAAAGGCCTTGTTAATGTATGTTTATTAAACTTATAATTATATCGATAACATTTTCATCAACAGCAACCCTCTTACTGTTCCTCTTTACTAGACTGTTGTCCTGCTGTGATGTTAAACCACATACACCCATTGTTCTCTACATACCGATAGTGTTAAATCATGAATTCTAGATGCAGGTGGATGACTCTGCTATTCATTACAGGTATTCCAACATAGACATGCGCTCCCAGGAGGCCTATGAAATGGCTGTGCAAGGCTTACTGGGCCCAGAGGGGAAATCCGCCCCTATTTTGAAAGGCTTGCGTTGTGTTCGCTTCGAGCCTCCGCACTTCACCCTGGGTAAATATCAGAGGAGATTCACTCTGTAAACATAGCACACATTTACAGTTGACTTATTGGCCTTGTCTGACCTTCTGTTCTCATGTTTTTACAGAGGTGCAGTGCCTGAATGAAAGTCAGAAATATTTGCGCAAAGTTGTACATGAAATAGGACTGGAGCTGCGGAGCACAGCGGTGTGTAAGGTGGTGCGGCGCACCCGAGACGGTGTCTTCACCCTGCAGGACGCCCTGACCCATCACCACTGGACTGCTTCTGATGTCATGGGTGCCATTCAACAATACCACTCCTCTAAAAAACTGAGAAAAAGCCCTCACACACAGACCAAAGACCCAACGATACAATCAAGAGGGGAGGATAAAAAAACAGAGAGCCAGCAAAGTGAAATCAGTGAGGAGACAGCCGTCAGCACAGTGCTCTAATGTTGCCGTTGATTCTCCATCTTAATCATGCCGCTACTGCTTATGAGTGGTTTCCTGTAATTGAATTTCTCATGATGAATACTAAATTATTTTCCAAAAGCGTAATATGAAAGCAATATTTGCCTAATGATCTCAAACATTATTTTGTTCTGGCAATTTAAATAACATTGTGTGAGCTGCATTTCAGTTTCTATTGACAGGAAGTGGAACAACACGCCTGTACAAAGTGGTTAGCATAATGAATATAACCCAGTGTTATCAAAATGTTAAGCTGCTGATGTTACTCATTTTCACCATTGTTTTCAACATCCTAGACCTGATTATCTGATTGCTGTGGTAATTAAAAAAAAAAAAAAAAAAAAAAAAAAAAAAATCAAAACTTGATACACCAACTAGCATTCTCACAATTAGGCTTCACACTCTCCCAGTTCACTAGATGAGATGATGCACTCTGCCCCGTCAGGGTGTATAAAACTTGACAGAAAGTTGCTTTTAGCTCCAAGCTGAACGTGCTAAACTTTGTTTCGATGCAGCCGTCGACAAGACAGTTGTCATGTTCAGGCTACATACATTTGAGTTCCTCCTGTTGAGCTCTACTGTGAACCTTTTGTTACAGGAATAAACTTCTTAACAAAATATCCCTGCATCCTGCAATGCCACTTCTGTATTTCTAACATGTATAAACTGTAAATTGACCATGAAAATATTTTTTCTTTTACTGTGTTCCGTGCCGTAACTTGTAAGGCAAGTAATTTGCTTGCCTGTTTGTAACAAGCGAGAATGATTATGTTATATCCACTAATTTCTTTGGGTGTTATTGTATTTTCTTCTACTGCTCTGATTATTTTTCTATCATACCTCATTTTGTCTTCTTCTGTTCAGCACTTATAAACTATTTTTGATAAGTGCCTTATGAATAAAGCTTTTTTTTTTTTTAATTTAAAAATGAAAAAAAACTTACCACAGGTTTGCTATTCACTATTTAAATGTAGAAGATTCAGTCTCTGTTGTTTCCTCAACCAAGGAACATGAAAAATATTGTTCTATTAATACAATTACATGTTCATTTTCAAATAAGAATACTTTGGGAACAAAACACTTCAAATAGTGCTTTAATGTAATCATTTGAAATAACACTGAGTAAGTCTGTACTGTCCCAGCATGTCATTTCAGCAGAGGACAAAATATATGGTATGATTATATTTAGCAAAATTAAAACGAAGCAAGAATGATAATTCATATAAAAACTCAGTTTCTCTGCTAACACGAAGCTGTATTGACTTAGAAAGAATGCTAGACATATACACTAGTATATAAATACATGTCAAAACACTGTTAACCACATAAACCTTCTCAGTTGCTATTTTTGCTGCAGGCAAAGCACATTGCACATGGTTATATGAGGTGGAGTACGTCCTACAGATAAGGCACAGCAGTCACTGTGGCTGGCAGCAGACTAAAATTATTCTAAAATGATCCAGATTCACTTTGAATAGTTGCTTCAAGGCTTCCTCACTGGGTTTGTCAAATTAGTAAAAAAGAATTACATATAAATGGTAGCTTATTTTCTTTGATGAGTGACAATGACTAACTCAAGACATCCCAAACAGTTCAGTGCGCTGCTCATTGCTACTTTGCTTGTTACTAGAATCCCTTTCACAGGTTTCATTCTGTATGAAGGCCATCAAAACTGCCAGAGTTGGGATTGTTATTCTGACATTAATGAAAAGTTGTTGATTTTGGTAAACATATACGAAATATTACCTATTGGAATGTGCTGCCCTTTGCATTTTTTTTTTTTTTAATTCAAATATTGCTCCTTTTGTGGCTTCCTCTTTCCATTTAAACTCATGAGCTTATCTGAAAAGGCTCAGTTTTAAAATTGATATACATATTCTGTATGACTGCCTTTAGCAGTCACACTCACAATCATAGTCAGCCCGATTTTTTCAAGTCTGGCTGTGTCAAGTGACAGGAAACTGCAGTCACTAATGTTGCCCTCGAAATCAATTGTTGACTTGTGAGGCTTTGTTGGGAAAATAAACAAGTGTTGGTGAAGTGACTGGAAAAGTGGCTTTCATTTTTCTACTTTCCCCATGTGTTTGGAGGCAGTGTTTAATTTTGCGCATAATTTTTATGTAATGAAAAATTTATAAATTTACAGCACAAAGGGTGCTTGGAGGGTGAACCCACGGTGTACCCACAAACAAAAATGGATCAAACCACCATGTCCACTGTGTGTGGACACCACTTAACATAACATACACCAAACATAAAAAAAAAAAAAAAAAAAAAAAAAAAAACATATACAGCTGATCAGCAACAGCCTGATGATTTCTTCTGCTGAGGCTCTTTGTGTAACACCAAGCCTTCCTCTTTTGTGTCAGCTTTTTCACACAGCATCCTGGCAGCAAAACACCGCAACAGCTGAGTTAGTTAAATCAGTTGGGCAACTATAGATAATATGTGGCGTCACAGGACACCTCACCTAAGACATGTTTGAAAAAAGTTGAATTGGATTTGAATTTGATCACCTGGCCACAGTTTCCAAAGAGCGAGTCACATTTTCACCTGTGGCAGCGCTGCATTCCATGAATTCAAAGCTGTAATCCTGTGAAAGGATAATTATTACCATCAGTGGGTGTGTGTGACAATCATGACACCATTTATTTATTTATTTATTTTTTTCTGTGAAAGGTAGTAATCACTTAATCAAATGGTAGTAACCCATACCTTAGCAAGGACCTCGCTATCATAGGAATCAACCTGCCGTTTTGTACAATCGCTCTTATTCCCAAGAAGTAAAATGATCACGTTTTCTGCAGCACCTTCCTACAAAATATGAATGATCAGTATTATTGTTTGGATAAATTGTCATTCACATATCTTTACACAGACCGATATCAGTGTTTCTGACATGTAGGTCCTGTCCTATGGCATTTAATAGTGCAACCTTTATTTTGTTCACACTCAGCTATCAGAAATAAATACAATTATGCTGAAAAAAACTGTCCCCACAACAAATATTGATATTGGTATTTTACAGCACTGTTGATACACATCCTATTTTTGCAGCAGTGGAGAAAACCTCTCAAACAAGCAGTGTGTCTTTGAAAGTTGGCTTTGATTCTATGCAGAATAGGATGGGTGACAGTTCACATTAATATAGGGGCATACAGCAGTTACTTAATGTACTAACTGTAAATATGTGCTACTTTAAACATGCAATCCAGACTTCATCTGACAGTCTGAGATTTTGCTGTATTTATTTGCCTTGAAGAGTATGACTTTTAGATGGTCAACAGACTTTTTTTGGGAGGGAAAAAAAAGTTTATCAATTTTAACAGATTTTGTATAACCTGAAAATATGTATAAAACCCAAGTTTAGCCTCCACATACTGACAGCATTGACCAAAATCCTCTAAAAACAGGCCTGCAAATCACTGGGCAAACAAAGCACTGTACCTGAATACAGCTGATCCAGTAGCGGACATCAGAGAAGCTCTGGAAGGAGGTGATATCATACATCAGGAGAAACGCCTGGGCTTTGTGGAAAATCTGTCTTGTAATGCTGTGAAACCTTTGGGGGATAGCAGAGGATGTAATGACTGACAAGGTGAACGGAGATGCCGGCTTTCCTTTTCAGGAGGCCATTAGTCTTCACACAGTTGCTCCATTTTCCAACACTTTGATCACATTCAGTCAGAAGCGCACATCAAAGATTTGTGTTGCATGATGGAAAATAATAGAGTCAGACACGCTACGCCATGGCTGAATTGTGTTTTGTGTTAATGATCTTGGACATTTCAGTCAAAATGTATCTGTTACTAAGCCAGAGACAACAGAAGAGACTCCTTTGAGGTTATTTCCAAGAAACAAATCAACAGTGAATAAGAAACTAACACTGTAAACATAATGAAAGCAGCTGGGTTGATGCGTGGTTACAGTTTCTCAATTTTAAAAAAAATGTTAACACAAGAGTGAAAGCAAGCCTATTTAATTTTAAAACTCAATGCAAACACTCTGCTGCGCCCACATCATCAGCCTCCATCTCATCTGTGGAGCAAATGCAACTTTCATAGCTCATTTTCATAAATGTTGACTGAGCTTGGTAGGTTCAAGGGAATGACACAAATTTTGTTTTACTTACCTTTCCTGACCTGCTGTATCCCAAAGCTGTAGCATCACTTTTTTCCCATCTATCATCACAGGCTGCCTGCATGTATCAATACCTACAAAGTATTGTTATTCAGCATGTTTCCGTTGATTTATATATACTTCCGAGAGCAGTATAATACAAACAAGATGAAACTTACCAACAGATGCGTAGAAATCTGAACAAAACTTCCCACTTTGAACCCGTTTCATGAAGGAGGTCTTGCCCACATTGCTGTTTCCAACCAGCACCACATTATAATGTGGTGTGAGGCCAGATTCTTTGGAAACAACTGAAGAAAGGGAAATAAATTCTTGTTCATGCAAATCTTTAAAAAATATCCATCTCTAAGCATCTCTCATATCACCAAATATTTAAGTTGTGTTTACCCAAAGAATGTTTCCTTTCTGTTTTTTGACCCAAGTGGTCTTGAGGGCCTGGGTGTTGAATTGGAGTCACTCTTTCAGATACTTTCCGACTGTCAAAGAGATAATCGGCAAAATTTCGCTTAATTTATATGAATAGTATGCACTATAATACAAAGTGTTATAAATACCTATAAATACTCATAGTCTATGAGTGGCACTTACCTCAGACTGTTAACAGGCTTAGAGGGATCTCCAGTGTCAAAGATTCTGTCACTGGATGATGGTGTCTTGTCACTTCTACCAAATGTACTGACAACCTACAAATCCAAAAAAGGTCTTAAAGAACTCCATACTGACATTTTCCTTAAAGCTATAACTCCTTCATACACATACAAATAAATGTCTGTTTACCCACTTTCCACTGCTGAAACACATAAGACAATGTTGGGACATCCTGTGTCGAACTAATGTACTAAATGTATACTGATACACAATACAACAACCACTAGAAATATGCCATTAGAAATAGTGTTTTTATATGAAAATACAAGAGAAAAATGTTACATGTTTGGCATATGTTGGCATAGGTAGGGCAGATGTTACAACATCAAAAATTGGCTAACAAGGTCTCACACAGTCTGTCTTTAAGGTTCACACTATATGAGGCAATTGTTTTTTCTGTAGATGCTCTCAGATAATAGTTATTGCTGGACATAAGATTCTTGATTGTGTCATTTGAGCCTACTTACCCATATAAACATATACATTTAAAAGCCCTGATATCAAAGCAAACTGAAACATCATCCTTAAGCTCAAGAGGCCTGAAACACTTTAAAGTTCTTCTTCCCACCACACAAAACTTGCTGGGACCACAAGTTCCCCATTGCATAAGTCCCTGTTCCGCATTTTGACATTTTGTTTTCTTCACAACAAATAGTTGACAGATCAGTGGTCAAGAGGTTTTATGGCAGAGAGAAGTATACACTACTCACAAAAAGTTAGGGATATTCGGCTTTCGGGTGAAATTTCTGGATGAACCTAAAATGCATTATAACCTTTACAGGTGAATTTAATGTGACCTTCTGTAAACTTTTGAATGCACATGTCCAACTGTTCAGTGTTTCATTACTTTTTGCACAAGTTGCTGTTCTCTAACAAGGAGTTTAACGGCAAAATTCACGTCAGGTGTTTGATGCTCCAGCTCATCGAGGTCGTATCATTAGGGAATGGCTGCTGGAGACTGGGGTACCTCAAATGGAGTGGCCTGCACTTTCTCAGACCTGAATCCCATAGAAAACCTATGGTATCAGCTGAGTCGCCGTATAGAGGCTCGGAGCTCTGTACCCCAGAACCTCAATGTCCTGAGGGCCGCCCTTCAAGAAGAGTGGGATGCCATGCCTCAGCAGACAATAAGTCGACTTGTGAACAGCATGAGACGTCGTTGTCAAGCTGTAATTGATGCTCAAGGGCACATGACAAGTTATTGACACTGACATTTTTTGATGTGGTATATCCACCACTGTTGTTGGCTTTTGTTTCAAGAAATTGTTTGAGATGAAAAATCACCAGTGCACGCTTCTACTTAAATGCCCTACTTTCATGATATAATATCACTGTAGCGTGAACATTTCACATTTTCCATACATTTCACCCAAAAGCCAAATATCCCTAACTTTTTGTGAGTAGTGTATGTATGAATTCTGTTTTTCCAATTAGGCATTGAAACTGAAAAAATGTCTGAACCCTAAATACTATTTAATGCAATGTTTCGACCACAATCAGGGTCTTTGTCAGGCAGCGAAGGCCTTACACATCCCCAACATTAACTCCTTTCATTTTGGTGTATTTGCTGTTTCATTAATTGTACCTGTTACCATGTCAGCGGTTATAACGTTTAATTTTAATAATTAGAACATGTGATTTTCAAATATTCTTTCAAAAGAAAAACATGATTTAAAAAAATCAACATACTTTTGCTTTCCAGTGTCTAGTATATCCATAGTGTGCCTTTTCATTGTGTCTTACCTCTGATTCTGCTCTGTGGTCTTCAGAGGTCCTGACGGCTCTTTCCTCTGTGTCACTTTGGTGATTTCTTCCATGCTCTTCATCTGTTGTCTTATCCTCGCTCTCTGCTGGGTCTTTATTGTGTTGGTGTCCTTTTGACTTGCGGTTAGACCCCATTTTTCTTCTCCTTCCTTCAGTTTTTGATTCTGATAGTCTTTGTTCAGGAAATGTTGCTGATGTTGAATGGAGATGCTCTGTTTCTATTAGAGGCCTATCTTCAATTCCCAAAAGTGACTGGGGGGTTAGGAGTTGAAGATTAGACTCATCATCTTTGTCTTCCATTTGAAGTTTTAGTTCTTTTGTCTGAATGCTCATTACACTTTCAACTGTGGTGGCATCCTCTAGATTCTCTGGCGCCTCATTTTCCACCTCCGCGTTCCTTTGTAATTTGTCTTCTTTAGGACTTGTTCTGAGATTCCTACGAGTGGAGCCCATCTTTCTTCTCCTGCTTGGCGACCTGGATTCTTGACTTGACTTGTTGAGCTCAATTTTTATAACTTGCACTCCTTCACTCATGTTGTTTGGTGCTTGTACAGCAGTCAGTGCATTCTCATCGTCATCCTTTGCTCCACCACTATTCTCAGACTTCACTATTTCAACATGTGCCCCATTCACACTGGATGTCTCCTCTGATTTCAAAACCTTATCTTTCTCAATATCTTTGTCCTGTATTACTTGCACCTCCTCCGATCTGACATTGGGATCACTGTCTCTGCAGTCTTCAATATTCGGAGGCATCTGTAATAACAACTGATTAAGTGAGCAGCTGCTGGTTTCAGAAACTACAGTGGTTGTGTCAATCTTGTAGGCACCTATGTTACAATTTTGCCCGTGTCCTTGACCAGTGGTTTCTTGGGTGTCCTTATGTTTTTCTTCTTTTTTGATCCCACCATTAGGTTTATACATAGTAATCATTGATGCTTTTACTTTTTCAGTTTGCAATATCTCTGCAGGTGCCTCTGCTGATAACTCCTTCATAATATCCATGCCAATAATGTTTTCTTCCTGATTAAGTGATTGAGTTGAAATACAATATGTATGGGTCATGTCTGTTTCAGCAGTATTACTTTCCCTCTCAGCTTCAAAAGTCACCTGACTTCTCATGTCAGCATCTGTGTTCAATTTACCTTCCATTGTTTCATCATCTTTTTGCTCAATGCTTGTTATACTTTCAGCTGTGATGGCATCTCCTACATTCTCTGCAGTCCCTGGCACATCACTGTCCACCTCCTGCTTCCTTTCTAATCCTTCCTCTTTAGGTCTTGTTCTGAGATTCCTGCGAGTGGAGCCCATCTTTCTTCTCCTGTTTGGTGACCTGGATCCTTGACTTGACTTGTTGATCTCAATTTGTATAACTTGAGCTCCTTCACTCATGTTGTTTGGTGCTTGTGTAGTAGTCAGTGCATTCTCTTCCTCATCCTCTGCTCCACAACTGTTCTCAGACTTTTCTATGCCAACAGGTACCTCTTTCACACTGGATGTTTCCTCTGAAGTCAAAACCTCATCTTCATTAATATCTTTGTCCTGTATTGCCTGAACTTCCTCTGGCCTGACACTGGAAACACTGTTTTTGCTGTCCTCAGTACTTGAAGGCATCTGTAATAACAACTGATTAAGTGAGCAGATGCTGGTTTCAGAAACTACAGATGTATGAATCTCAGTATTCATAACATCGTCTTGTTGGGATTTCTCCACAGAATCATCTATGAGATCCTCAACATTTCCATCACTATCCCTTGCATCAGAGTCCTGAACAGATATGACAGGGTTGCCAACATCCACACTTTGGGAGGTAGCACCTAGGGAGTCCAATTCCTCAGTAAGAGGAGCCTTTGAAACATCCATATTTGATGTTCTATTGTTTTCCATGTCTGCACTGTCCAGGTCAGAGGCACCTATGCTTAAGACTTGCTCGTGGGCTTGACCAGTGGTTTCTGGGGTGTCCTGGTGTTCTTTTTCCTCTTTGACTTCATTATTGGGTTCATACATAGTAATCAGTGATGTTTGTACTTTTTCAGCTTGCAATAACTCTGCAGGTGCCTCTACTGATAACTCCTTCATAATATCCATATTGCCAGTATTGTTTTTTTTCTGATTAAGTGATTGGGTTGAAATACAATATGTATGGGTCATGTCTGTTTCAGCAGTATTACTTTCCTTCTCAGCTTCAAATGTCACCTGACTTCTCTTGTCAGCATCTGTGTCCAATTTACCTTCCATTGTTTCATCATCTTTGTGCTCAATGCTTGTTATACTTTCGGCTGTGATGGCATCTCCTACATTCTCTGCAGTCCCTGGCACGTCACTGTCTACATCCTGCTTTCTTTCTAATCCTTCCTCTTTAGGTCTTGTTCTGAGATTCCTGCGAGTGGAGCCCATCTTTCTTCTCCTGTTTGGTGACCTGGATCCTTGACTTGACTTGTTGATCTCAATTTGTATAACTTGAGCTCCTTCACTCATGTTGTTTGGTGCTTGTGTAGTAGTCAGTGCATTCTCATCCTCATCCTCTGCTCCACCACTGTTCTCAGACTTTTCTATGCCAACAGGTCCCTCTTTCACACTGGATGTTTCCTCTGAAGTCAAAACCTCATCTTCATTAATATCTTTGTCCTGTATTGCTTGAACTTCCTCTAGCCTGACACTGGAAACACTGTTTCTGCTGTCCTCAGTACTTGAAGGCATCTGTAATAACAACTGATTAAGTGAGCAGATGCTGGTTTCAGAAACTACAGATGTATGCATCTCAGTATTCATAACATCGTCTTGTTGAGATTTCCCCACAGAATCATCTACGAGACTGTTGTTTCCATCACCATCCCTTGCATCAGAGTCCTGAACAGATACGACAGGGTTGCCAACATCCTCACTTTGGGAGGTAGCACCTAGGGAGTCCAATTCGTCAGTAAGAGGAGCCTTTGAAATATCCATATTTGATGTGTCATTGTTCTCCATATCTGTACTGTCCAGGTCAGAGGCACCTATGCTTAAGACTTGCTCGTGAGCTTGACCAGTGGTTTCTGGGGTGTCCTGGTGTTCATTTTCCTCTTTGACTTCATTATTGGGTTCATACATAGCAATCAGTGACGTTTGTACTTTTTCAGCTTGCAATAACTCTGCAGGTGCCTCTACTGATAACTCCTTCATAATATCCATATTGCCAATATTGCTTTCATTCTGATTAAGTGACTTGGTTGAAATAAAGTATGTATCGGTCATGTCTGTTTCAACATCATTACTTTCCCTCTCAGCTTCAAAAGTCACCTGACTTCTCATGTCAACTTCTGTATCCAATTTACCTTCCATTGTTTCATCATGTTTGTGCTCAATGCTTGTTATACTTTCAGCTGTGATGGCATCTCCTACATTCTCTGTAGTTTCTGGCACCTCACTGTCCACCTCCTGCTTCCTTTCTAATCCTTCCCCTTTGGGTGTTGTTCTGAGACTCCTGCGAGTGGAGCCCATCTTTCTTCTCCTGTTTGCTGACCTGGATTCTTCACTTGACTTGTTGATCTCACTTTTTGTATCTTGAGCTCCTTCACTGATATACTTTGGTGCTTCTGTAGTAGTCAGTTCATTGTCATTGTCATCCTCATCCTCTGCTCCACCACTGTTCTCAGACTTTTCTGTTCCAACAGGTACCTCATTTGTACTGGATGTTTCCTCTGATTTCAAAACCTCATCTTCATTAATGTCTGTGTCCGGTATTGCTTGAACTTCCTCTGGCCTGGCACAGGGGTCACTGTTTCTGCAGTCCTCAGTACTTGTAGGCATTTGTAATAACAACTGATTAAGTGAGCAGATGCTGGTTTCAGAAACTACAGATGTACGCATCTCAGTATTCATAACATCATCTTGTTGAAATTTCTCCACAAAATCCATGAGATCATCAACATTTCCATCACTATCCCTTGCATCAGAGTCCTGAACAGATATGACAGGGTTGCCAACATCCTCACTTTGGGAGGTAGCACCTGGGTAGTCCAATTCCTCAGTAAGAGGAGCCTTTGAAATATCCATATTTGATGTGTCACTGTTCTCCATATCTGTACTGTCCAGGTCAGAGGCACCTATGATTAAGACTTGCTCGTGGGCTTGACCGGTGGTTTCTGGGGTGTCCTGGTGTTCGTGTGCCTCTTCGACGTCATTACTGGGTTCATACATAGTAATCAGTGATATTTTTACTTTTTCAGTTTGCAATATCTCTGCAGGTGCCTCTACTGATAACTCTTTCATTACTTCCTTCATTTCCTCAGGTGCCTCCTCTGTCACTTCATTTTGTTTTCCATCATGGACACTTCTTGAAGTAGAGTCTGCTGCTGTTCTTTCAGTAATATTAGGCTCATTAAATCCACCAACATCCTCATTAGCTGGATTCTCGAATGGGTCCATATGTGGCTGCATGTCACCCTCCATCTGAATAATATCCATATTGCAAATATTATTTTCTTCATGATTAAGTGATTGGGTTGAAATACAATATGTATGGGCCATGTCTGTTTCAACATTACTACTTTCCCTCACAGTCTCAAATGTCACCTGATTTCTCATGTCAACTTCTGTGTTCAGTTTACCTTTGACTATTTCATCATCTTTATGCTCAATGCTTGTTATACTTTCAGCTGTGATGGCATCTCCTACATTCTCTGCAGTCTCCAGCACCTCACTGTCCACTTCCAGCTTCCTTTCTAATCCTTCCCCTTTGGGTGTTGTTCTGAGATGCCTGCGAGTGGAGCCCATCTTTCTTCTCCTGTTTGGTGACCTGGAATCTTGACCTGAATTGATGATCTCAATTTCTATATCTTGAGCTCCTTCACTCATATACTTTGGTGCTTGTGTAGTTGTCAGTTCATTGTCATCCTCATCCTCTGCTCCACCACTGTTTTCAGACTTTTGTATTCCAACAGGTACCTCGTTCACACTGGATGTTTCCTCTGAAGTCAAAACCTCATCTTCATTAATATCTTTGTCCTGTATTGCTTGAACTTCCTCTGGCCTGACACTGGAAACACTGGTTCTGCTGTCCTCACAAACTACAGATGTACACATCTCAGTATTCATAACATCATCTAGTTGAGATTTCTCCACAGAATCATCCACGAGATCATCATTTCCATCACTATCCCTTGCATCAGAGTCCTGAACAGATATGACAGGGTTGCCAACATCCACACTTTGGGAGGTAGCACCTGGGGAGTCCAATTCCCCAGTAAGAGGAGCCTTTGAAATATCCATATTTGATGTTCTATCGCTCTCCATATCTGTACTGTCTAGGTCAGAGAAACCTATGCTTAAGACTTGCTCGTGGCCTTCACTAGTGGTTTCTGGGGTGTCCTCGTGTTCTTGTTCCTCTTTGATGTCATTATTGGATTCATACATAGCAAACAGTGATGTTTTTTCTTTTTCAGTTTGCAATATCTCTTCAGGTGCCTCTACTGGTAACTCTTTCATTACTTCCTTCTTTTCCTCGAGTGCCTCCTCTGTCACTTCATTTTGTTTTCCAACAAAGAGACTAATTGAAGTAGAGTCTGCTGCTCTTCTTTCAGTAATATGAGGCTCATCATAGCCACCAACATCCTCATTAGTTGGACTCTCAAATGGATCCATATGTGGTTGTCTGTCACCCCCCATCTGACTAATATCCAGATTACCAATAATATTTTCTTTTTGATTAAGTGATTGGGTTGAAATACAATATGCATGGGTCATGTCTGTTTCAACATTATTACTTTCCCTCTCAGCCTCAAATGTCACCTGATTTCTCATGTCAGCGTCTGTGTTCAATTTACCTTCCATTGTTTCATCTTTGTGCTCAATGCTTGTTATACTTTCGGCTGTGATGGCATCTCCTACATTCTCTGCAGTCCCTGGCACCTCACTGTCCACCTCCTGCTTCCTTTCTAATCCTTCCCCTTTGGGTGTTGTTCTGAGATGCCTGTGAGTGGAGCCCATCTTTCTTCTCCTGTTTGCTGACCTGGATTCTTCACTTGACTTGTTGATCTCAATTTCTATATCTTGAGCTCCTTCACTCATATACTTTGGTGCTTGTGTAATAGTCAGTTCATTGTCATCCTCATCCTCTGCTCCACCACTGTTCTCAGACCTTTCTATTCCAACAGGTACCTCATTCACACTCAATGTTTCCTCTGATTTCAAGACCTCATCTTCATTAATATCTTTTTCCTGTATTGCTTGAACTTCCTCTGGCCTGACAGTGTTAATAACATCATTTTGTTGAGATTTCTCCACAGAGTCATCTATGAGATCATCAACATTTCCATCACTGTCCCTTGCATCAGAGTCCTGAAGAGATATGACAGGGTTGCCAACATCCACACTTTGGGAGGTAGCACCTGGGGAGTCCAATTCCTCAGTAAGAGGAGCCTTTGAAACATCCATATTTGATGTTCTATCGCTCTCCATATCTGTACTGTCCAGGTCAGAGAAACCTATGCTTAAGACTTGCTCGTGGCCTTCACTGGTGGTTTTCCCACTTTGCTCAGAAATAGGCACAGCCAGCAGTTGAGATTCAGTTTTGAGATCTTCCTTATGACAGATATCAGACATCATAGCCCTAATTTTGCCTTCATTGTCATACACCTGATCTGGTGCAGTGTCTATTCCTTCAATTTTGTTGAGAAATGGTTCGCAGGAGGCATCTACATTTCTCTGGTTTAAAACCTTCAGATTATTTTCTTTTGTGGGATGTTCATCCTGTTTCTTGTCAGAATTTGAAACTTCTTGGTTGTTTACAGAATCATCAGCTGTCACAGTTAACTCAGACTGGTATGCATCTCCAATTTCAACATCAGCATCCACCAAATTTACAAAAGGGATATCAACATTTTCTATGGCATTATAAGTGGCACATGTAGAGGAGCTTGGACTCAACTCTTTCATTTGTGTTGGCATAACATCTTGTTCATACACTTTATTTACAGCATCTTCTGATTGGTGTACTTCGGAAAATGGATCACTCTCCATGACTTGGGATAATATGAAATCCTCAGTTAGCTTCTCATCTGTAGGAAACCTCTCTGTGGGTAATGTGAACCTTTCTTGCTCTTCAACACATTCAGGTACAGTAGGTTCTTCTGATGTGCTTTTTCCTGTGATTATCACTGGTTTGATAGATGTTACTTCTTTTTTCATGGGTAACTCACTTTCCAAATAATAGGCCTGTAAATTTTCACATTGCTGCAACAATTCCATTGCTTCATCTCTTTCCTTGTTTTCTGAATCTGTCGTAGAATGAACACTTGTACACTCACTTGGCATCTCCCTGGAAATTGACTCATCAATCAACTGTTGATCTGTTGGAAGAACTGAATCTAAAGTGAAATGAGTTACCTCAGCAATGTCAACAAGAGATGTATTACTTTCAGCATTATCTTCACTCTGAAAAGTGTGTAATTTTTCTATTCCTTTGAGCTTCACGTTGTCTGATCTGCAAAAATCAGTCAGCTCCAATTTACTGTCACTCTCTCTTTCATGACTATCCACTTCTACATTTTTACTTTGAGAAATCAAACTTTCAAGGAAAGCCTCCGGGCTATGTGTTGTTGGACTCTGAAGCTCAAAAGAATCATCAGAAATTGGTGAATGCATGCCGGTATCATGTTTAACAGGCATGATACTGACATGCTCTCCTCGAGTCAGCTCTTCCTGTGTCATATCCTCTGGTAGCAGTGTTGACATTTTTGTTGTTGGCACATCCTGGACAATTTCTTCATCAAACATTACCACACTTTGTTCTGCAATCATATTTTCATTGATCTCTCTGCTTCCCTCTTTTGAACAGGTGTGCTCTGTCAATTTCTTAATTTCTGAGGTCCTGTGTTCATTATCTGTATTTTCTCCTTTATTTTCAGAGTTGATGAACTCTGGCTCCACGAAGTCCTGTGATTGGGAGGCTGACTCCATTACAGTTGTGTCAGAAGGAGACTTCCTGCTTTCGCTGAGCAGAAAATCATTATTTGTGGTATTTTCTACAACTTCCTGATTGGTTTCATGTTGTGACTCAGCTATGGGGACCCTGACATCTCGTCTTCCTTTAATTCTTCGACTAGACCCAAGTTTTCTTCTATTCCCTGTGCCTTCTGATGGAGCCTCATTTTGGCCTCCAGATTCAATATTTTCTTCTGTCTTATGATCTTGTGTTACAGTGGAACTATCAGTCTTAAGAAATCCATCATTAGCCTCAGGATTTTTATTTTGGTTTGATACCCGGTGGCGTGATGAACCAATCCTCGTCTTTCTTGCTTTCTGGCCTGACATGGCTCATATTCTTCTATCCTGAAGCATGATATATTGAATGAAACGTGTTATGATGCATATATCAAGTTGCAGTGTACCCTATACACTGATCACATCAGATGAGTATAATGCAAGACTCAACCTGGAAACATTTTTTAACACTTCAATCTGTAAACCTACTCACAAAATTGTTTTCTTTCCCAAGACTTATTCCTTGCAAACAATAGGTCTGGTCAAAAATATTGGACTGTTTGTCATCATCCTTTTCAAATGTTATACTGACCAGATTAACATCAAAAGGAAGTAAAATGGGTACGTAGCTCCAATAAGTTTGCTAAATGTTGCTTATTTTGAACACTGCTTTTCCTTCAGCATTAAAGTTACTTACCCCAAATATCTGGCTCTGCGTCTGTAGACACTATGATCAGCGTTTGGTCGTGTAATGTTCTCTACTCAAAAGCGTTATGGTATTTCAGCGGTGACATTTTGCACATGGGGAAGCATGTTACCCCAACCAGGACTGACGGTTTCCTTTGTCACTTACAGTTGCAGCTCACGGCATTAACATACTTCCTGCATTGAGTCATGCTTCATTTTCAGCACATATTTTACAAAATTACTTCACTCTTTAGTCTTATTACTTGGCTAGTTTGGAACATTATTAACATCTTTGGCCACATATGACAATAAATACATTAAGTATTAAAGACAAAAAGGAGATGTTACCTTCAAAACTTTATTGAACAAGCTTTTTAATAACTGCTGCAACACAAATTTTAGGTGGATCAAGCTAAGTTGAGCAGTAAAAACCATCTTTTGCAAAAGAGATGGATGTTAAGTCCACAATGACCGATGATTACTGAAAAGAGACAGGGTTTCAAGGTCAACCTGCCACAAGGACACCAGTACCAACTTGCAACATTAGATGGTGTCATTGTAAGTTGAATGTTGGCAAAAAGTAGGCCTTTTCACTTCTGATGCCATCTGGCTTTTAACACCTCAGCAGAATTCAAGAGACAACAGAGTCCAACCCACCCCCAAAAATAAACAACTTAAAAACATCATATGAAATTTGCACAGTTACAAAAACAGGACTTTCATGGAAAGTTAAACCCCAGTATTCCATTTCAAAACATGCAAGGCAAGACGGCATTCCTTTCTTATGAACAGCAAACTCAAACACAAAACATGTTCTCAATAATGGGGAAAAACTTCAAAATCAACTCTTATTACAAGACCTGTTATAAGAGAAAATTAGACTCCAGTCCTTAGTTAATTCAACAGATTTCTATTACATAGTATCAAAGGTGGACAGAGTGAGGTTCTCTCAAGCTGGTGGGAACAAAAACAATTAAAAAGAAAAGCAAGACTATAAAAGTTTTCACAACCATTAAAGGGCCCAATCACCATCCTTTGACATCTTCATTTCCTCTCATTGGACCGTGAGCGACTGTAAAATAAATGAATAAATGTCAGTCTCAGAGTTAAAAGAAATGGCATAGGCCAGTACGCCCATAGCCCTATGCCAATCTACATTAAAACACAAGAAGTTTCTCAGGACACTGATGTGTACACTCAAACTCACTCACCTCCTTGACCGTGAGAAGGATCTTGAGGGCTTATGGTTCCTGTCTCTGGAGAGAGACCTATCTCTGCGTCTGTCTCTTGAAAGAGACCTGGTGAACAAACCACAAGTACACTCAGACGTTACCATGTACCAGTCATTCAACTTTGATGGTTAGTAGGGAAAAGCAGCTGTTTATAGGCCTACCTGCTGTGACTGCGGCTGAAACTCCTCCTCCTCGGTGATCTAAGGTGCAGGTGAAGTTAAAAAAAAAAAAAATCATGATTTAAGGAATTTTATGTCACCCTTTTGAAACCTCTGGTATTCTTCAACCTTAAGGAAATATAATTGCATTTGGAAACGTGCTTACACGTAGTTCCTTGACTGATAACAGGAATAACCTGCATCCATGAATTGAATCAAGACATAGGCCTAGACCCAATTCAACTCACTGTTAAATAGTATTTTTTTCAATAAGCACCAATCATGGAACCAGATTATTAAATGATAAAAAACATCAAGGCTCGACATTAAGGCTTGCCTGGATCATATATGGCACATCAACAAGATGTGCCATATATGACAAACAAAAATCTATATTAGCTTATAACACTTCAGGTGAAATACATTTTGCTCAATAATTCAGGTAGCTGTAAATGTCTATTAAGAGACTGCCACAAAGATTATGTCAAACGTAAAATGCTTCAAACAGTGGACCTAATCAGAAAGCACAGACTGTGGTCATTTTCACTTTGACAAAATACTGGATGGTAACCTATAAACTGCATGTGCTGTGCTGCTGCAAGCACTGTCACAAGGGCAGAACAGAAATCACTTGCAAGTTTTGTCTATAAATCTTAACAATCGTTCAAGAGTAGGACCTGCAAAACAACCCTGACAGCTTTTAAAAATGTTACACTGCAATTTTTAAGATAATACAAATATTACACAGGATGTGATAGAACTTCTCCATTACTACTACATTGTATCTACAATTCAACAGTACTTTTGCTGGGCAATTGGGCATAAAAACAAACAAATAAAGATCATTTCAATAAACAATTACTCAAAATGGCTTAATGTCGAGCCATGACAATGCACTATGCACAACTACATAGTGCACACCTGATAAATTCTCTTTGATTTTTTCCAAGTGCTATTAAAAACTTACAGCAAACAGTTCCGTGAATACAACATTTGAGCTCAAGGTTGTATGTTTTTAAGGTCTGTACTATGGGAAGGACTTCTACAATTCTGTTATGTTCTTAATTAAATAATTGCTGAGGGAAAACTTTCAAGCATCTTTGAAAGCTATATTAAGCATAAAAAGAGCAGGATAAAAGCAACTTACTATTTTGGGGGATTTGGACAAGATAGAAATGACGCAAGGAAGCCAGACTGATGGTGAGGGAGGTCGAATTGCAGAGAGGATTTGCCACATGATGCAAATGTTGGAGATATGAAGTTGCTTGGTTGGCTGGTTGGAGGGGGTAGTTGTAGATTTTCCCTTACTTTTGGGGGGAAAAGGTGGGGGGTAAGGTGTATGCCAAGGGCTGTTCCCGAAGGTAGTTGGTTGAGAATAGAAAAAGTAAAGAGGCTGATTGGTCGATTATGCGAAGTGAGCCGCTGCCGATTGGCTTTAGGTTGGAGGAAGAAGAGGAGGATGCTGGGAACTGCATGCTCAGGAACCAAAAGGTTGGTGGAACCTGATGACTGGTGGTGCGCCTGGGTCATGTGACAACACCAACCAAGCTGACTGGGGCACGCTGGACAGCAGTCACATGATGCTGAAAGAGGACTAGTTGACTGACTCAGATGGTGAGAAGCGTGGTGGTGACTCTGCAACGGGGTTCAGTTTATTAATATAGATGGCAACTGAACTGAGAAATGAAACAAAATTTACATCTGTAGAAAATAAATCATCGAAAGGTATAAACCTAAACCTATGAAAAGTTTTGATGGATGATGAAGTCCTGACTTTTTGTCACTTAAGATGTTCTTCTTAATGCAATTTCACTCTGGTGGAACATTACCATTTTTTAACCCCCACCCCCCCACCCCCCCAACACATACTTCGATAGGAGTTCATGAGAGTCAACCTATGACAAAAGTTTTCATAAATCCCTGGTTCTTAACAATTATATATGCACAAACATACTTTGCAAAAGTACAAAGCAAGGGAAAAAATGGGAACATCACATGTGAGGAGAATCCTTTTAAGACTATGTTTTCACATGAGAGCATGACAGTGACATTACCTTGAATGCCAGAGCTAGCCAAATCTGTAGGATGACTACTGATGAAGTCATATCTGGGTGTGCACAGAGCTGGGCGATAAAGCTACATGACAGCCATTGCATTGTCCTCTCTTTACCCAGAAATGTGATTACAAACAGCCAATTATGCATCAAAAACAGGCTCGGGGCACAGACAAACCAAGCATCAACAGCTAATGAGATGAAAAACAAAACAAAACAAAACAAAAACAAAAACAACAACAACAAAAAAAATACGCCACCGAAGATACCACTACCTCTTGTTTTGCTGCTACACACACACACACACGTCCCAATGTGCAGTTTATGTATAGATTATTATCTCAAGCGTGCATCACATTGTGGTCTGTCAGAGACTTAGTTTGCTCTCAGTAATAAAAACAAAAGTCAAACATAAAATAATATAATTTGGAGTTATACTGTGGCATTAATTTGAAAAATTATATTGTGATAATAATTTGGCCATATCACCCAGCCATAAACATGCCAAAAATGAAAATGTTCCACATAAGTGAGCTATTAGCAGCAAGAATAGCCAAAATTCAGTTTCGGCCATTTAGAAATGTTACTTCCTATTTTACTCTCTGAGGCTTTAAAAAGCCTGAACAGATCGGACTTCTAAACACACAAAGATATAGGACCCGTAGGGCCAATTTAGGAGGTTGACATATTTAAACAGCTTTGCCTAACTAATATTTGGGAGGAGCAAAACAGCTGATGATTAAAGTGTGTGGGGAATGTGATATCTGCTTTGTTATTTGCACTTTACAAATACATTACAATATCAAGCAGTGGTAAAATAGCAGCATGGTTTTTACGTAGGAAAGCTGTACCTGCGTCTGACTGGAGGACTACGGCGCCGGTAGTCATCCCGTGGGCGTCTACTACTCCAGGACGGAGGAGGTCCACGGCTCCTTGAGCGCTTTTGCCCATTGGATAACTCAACCCGAACTCTACAGCCACACATTGTCCTATGCAGAAGTCATCAAATGATTAGCAATGTGCAATAATTAGTGCAACCTAAGGATCAATTAAAAAATGTGTTCAAAACTTTACCTTCCATCCAGTTCTCTCACAGCATCAGTTGCATCTCTGGGATCCTCAAACTCTACAAAAGCAAAACCTGGGGGATTCCTGGCAACCCACACACTTCGTAGAGGACCGTAGTACCCAAACGCCCTTTCTAACTCTGTTTTATTCCCATTATTTCCTAAATTCCCAACGTAAACTTTGCAGTCAAGGGGGCAGTCTCTATGAAAAGCAGGATCTGAGATGGAGAGAGACAGACAGAAGATATGATGTAGGTACCGTAAGTATGATGATTAGTTACTCTGAATCATTCATGAAAAACTGCTGGCATCACATTAAAAGGGGTGGCATGGGTGCCTCTACATTTTGGCTGATGAAATTCCATGACAGTCCATGACCAATACCTGCTGAAACTTAAATTTTACCTTTGTGGACCCTGTCTAGAGCATCTTCCATAATTATTTCAAGCTTATATATCTTCAAAGCAGCTATTTATGACCATAATCCACTTTAACTCTCCTTCCAGATGTTCAGGTGTTTGGGGAGGCAATTCAACATTTTTCCAGTATCGAATCCAGTTCGGGCCTCAGTTATGATTCAAGTTGAGATTCTAGTGCTAAAATGTTTTTAATCATGATAGAAGTGCTACTTTTAAGACACTTTTTACTTTTAGGTAGTGAGATGCAATTACAATGTTTATTTTGATTTCAGATGTCTCTTGCAGTGGTTACCTTGCTTCCTGTGGTGGCACACCACTGGTAAAATGAATACAAAAGAAACACTGCTCACTTTATTCCACACAGCCTGCCGACTCCAACTCTATAACTAATAGATCCAGCTCAACTAATAATCATCAATTTTAATGAAGCCAACATAAACTCTATGTATCATAAGAAATGCGTGTCAAAGAACAACTTGAAACCACAAACAGATATGACAATGATAAGTTTAACCAAATAATGTGTAAATGCACAGGAACCATTTACTTGTGAACAAGTGCACCTACATTACCAAACAGAGCAGAATAGGGATTGGTTCTTTTCACAGGAAAATTCACATCTTACTACACTGGTTGTGTTTTTTTTTTTTTTCTTTTAAACACACAAAATGGCCTACCGCTGAATTTCATGAGTAATACTACCCGTTTGGCAAAGTGTACTCTTGTGACATTAATCAAAGTCAAAATTATCTGCTAGCCTTTCAGTGTCCTCTTATTAAAGCAGTTTAATTTTGCTAAATGGATTCTGTCACTAGTGTTTCTAAATGTTTTCATTTGAACAACTTTTAAATACCTCAAACAAATGACCTTACCCTTTATAACTGAAGAGAACTGAAGAGTACTGAAGAGTATTGTTATTGAAGTAATAACAGCAAGCACTATATACAAAAACATTACATTAAATATAGTCTAGGGCAGAACACTGAGAGTAGTGTGATCATACCTCCCATTTCAAATGGTCCGGATTCTTCTTGGAGCTGAACTGATTTACCTACAAAGAAAAGGAGAAGAAAAACTACAAGATAAGGACAGGAACCTCAGGTGGGTGAGAACAGTTTTTCCAAGGGTGTATTCCAAGACTGTTCCTTATGCCAAGTTTGCACTACATGACTGTCAAAGTTGTCAGATCGTTGGACTGTTCACAGTACGCAACTTTCTGTCTTGTAACCAGGAACCTTCAAGTTGTGGTTTGCACACTACAGTACATGGCTGAGTGGTGGCAGATCACACATTACAATATCCTTCACCAGGAGGAATCCCTGATGAGCCAGTCTGTTTTTGGGCCATGTCCTGACGCCTGCAGACTGTGACATTTCAGAAATCTTATGAACTTATTGCAAGCGACATTTTACAACACGAATAAACTTGGGTACAGCATAAAATTTGATGCATGTAGACTGTACGATGATAATGCCTACTGAATTTTACAGGCTACAACACGAGTCAGTATACTAAAAAACATCACTGGCTTGCATCATCCATTTGCTCCATCCACTGTAGCTGTAAACAATGAAGCTTAGCAAGAATTGAGCCCTTGCAATAGTGGTAGTGATGTGTTTGGACTTTCTTCCTTGTTAGAGTCCCAGGCATTTTGTTTTGTTCCTCTTATCACCATCATTGGGTTTATCACCAGTGTCGTGTTGATCAGTGCATCAAATTATGCTGCATTCCTACTGGTTGGTTAGTAGGTCGTAGAAGCAGTGAGATGATTATCCTAAATTTCTGATATTGGCAGAATTTGGTTCCAGGCTATCTTTGGTTGCAAGACCGTGTCAATGGCAATCTTTGAACCTCTCTCATGGTGAGACGTTTTAGAGCTACAACCGAATATGTTGTTACGTTTCTTTCACACTGGTCATCTTTCTTCTGGAAAAGCCCAAAATTGCACAGTGTATACTGAGCTTAAGACTCTGCTCCTCTGGTGACACTACAGGTCCTCTCTGATTAATGTGATGATAAAGTGAGGGCTAATTGCATATCTTTAAACTAGCCCCAGCAACCCTCAAGACACCTGTATGGCTACATCTGGAATGTCAAAACAAACCTGAGAAATTAATTTGATAACTGCCACGTCTTTGTCAAATTTGTCAGTCGGTTTTATAAAGAATTCAAGTAAAATGACAAATAGAACATGCTCACTTGACTAGGTGCCAATTAGATGTAAATATCACAACTACCTCACGTTTTTGTTATCCTGACTGCAAATTACCCCCCTCTCTTGTGAGAATGAAGATCTGATTGGTTAATTAATTTGTTTATACAAAAGGAAATGATGTAGTTGGTGGGACTGTTAATCTGTAAGAATGGGTACTTACAAATGTTTTATTTCTGAAAAAATAAAAACAGTTAAAAGTTCACTATGCAAGGCTGTTCAGAGCTGATTTAACTGAAGACCGCTCAGACTTGTTATACGTGCTTGATCTTGAGTCTGCTCAAGCCCCGTTTTTACCCTTATTCTGAAAACAATATACCTACTAAGCTGTTTATAAGGTTGGTGAAAAGAAATATTCCACTAATATTCCCGTTTAAATGCTGCCATGCATACTCCAACTGGTTAGACAGTGCACACAGCCTCCCCTTTTCATTCATTCAACAATCTCACAGAAAAGGTCCAGGTAGCAACGTTTACACGTAACCAAAACCTGTCTGTCATAATGTTTAAAGGTAGGTGTGGTTCCCCTTTCGACCAGAAATGCAAGTTTTTCTTTTGTGGGTGCATCTCGACCCCAGCCCTGCAAACTGTTGGCTGTCTGGTTTGTTTACAGCGCACAGAGCTGATGGTAAACAGGCAGCCATGTGTTGCAAACTGTGGTAAAAACAAACATGACCACAGAATGCTCCTAAAACCTGGATAACATCGGCACCGCCCACGTCTTAACCAGAAAACCCTACATTTGAAAAAAGTCCTTATTAGGATTATGCAAACTTAACATGCTGTTTATATGACCTGTTTCTAATTGTAAATTTTGTCATATTTTGAATAATGGTGGAGGGCTTGTGTGCATGTAGGCCTAAACATAATCAAACATAAATTAGGTTACTGCTTATTCAACATTTTTCCTCACCTCAGTCTAAGCTGCTCTGACTTAAAATCAACTTGTGATGATTTCGCAGAGAACACTTAATCTTATGATTGATTTTTGACTTGGTAAGTAATACGTTTTAGCGTGGAATGCATTCAACTATCGACAGCAATCACGTGGTAAAATAATTGAAACTGGCAATCTAAAACGTATGCCTTGAATCCTGTTATTTCAGATCATCGCGGTAAAACGAAGACAACTTCTTAAATCACACGATGGCCACACAGTCGTGTTGAGATTTCTGAAGACATCGACTTTTTTTCCAACCAAGGCAGCGAGAACAGACACATCACAGTAGTAAATCGCATTCATTTAGCATTTTTAGCTCCAGAGCAGTGAGCTTTGGGGCAAACGTGTTAAACAAGAGCGTCAACAACGTGACTGCTCTCAGAAAGCGGCGTTATCTGAGCATTTTTTGTCTATCTCCACAGCAATGTGCTAATGCTAGCTAGCCGACGGCAGACAATCAGCAGCGCTGTAACGCTGCTCTTTTTCTTTGTTAACTTTGGCTCAGTAATGTGGCAAAATATTCTTCATTTAACACTACAACGTTGCTTCACTCGGTTGGCGACAACACAGCACACATATTTAACAACCCGACTCGATTAACCTGTCCCAAACATTTAAACATTTATGCTTCACTAGCTAACGTCGGCAGGGTAAACTGTGGAGGAGCTAGTGTTAGCCACGTTAGCATCAGCCATGACGGCGTTGAACTAACGTTTACGCAATTTGCTAGAGGACATGATTTTAGCAAAGCAAACCTGTTTGTTAGAAAAGGCACATAAATATTACTCAACAGAAAACATTACCGGTAAACAACACACCGCCCGTCCTGTGCTTTCGCTAAATTTCAGATGTTGTTAGCAGACCGGAAGACAGGAAGCACTCCTTCTTCTTCGTTTTCTTTGTCTTCTTCACGAAAGCAAAATTTGCATACCGCCATCCACTGAATGAGCCTGCCAAGTCCTGGCTTTATATCAGCCAGCAGGTCAAAACTTGGTTTCAGACATACGACCTATATTTTCCCCTGCAGTCACAGTAATATATTGCATCAGGCCATAATCTGATAAAATAGCAGCATATAAATAAAGAGACCACAGTTATATTAAAGCAATCCATTATGTAGGCCTCTACAATGCTCAAGTTCATGTGATCCTGTATGAGCATAAATAAACTTTCAACCCACTTCTGTCTTTTCAAACATCAAGATGGTCACAGTCAGAATCCTTCACATCCATGGGAGAGGAATTTACCCCGTCTCATCTTTAGCACACTAAAGTCCCAGACACTTATTCCAGTGTCTGTCACCATGTCCACAATTGCACAATTTACAACCACAGGAATCAGGGCGAGACATGATGTTCTTATTACTATTATTACTGGGCAAATACAACAGCCCCCTCTGCCCTTTGATTGTTTCCTCTGTCCTCTCAAGGTACACATGAAGAGACACTCCCAGACTCTTTACATGTTTATTGTCCTTTCACTCTTCCTCAAACCATTTTTGCTGCTTCAGGGGTGGATTTTTTTCTGTGTGTATTTGTCTTTTTGTAGATGCTTGCTAGAAACAATATTGTGGTTTCCTACACAGTGTGAGGACCCCTTGTCTGCTCTTAATCACTTAAGCAGATGAAACCATGCCAAAGTGTTTTTAAACACACTGGCAATATGCACTTATGTAAAACATCTATATTATTTTATTAATGTTAATCATGTTTAGTTGTATTTCACACTGTATCGCAATATTTTATTTTGTCATGATATATGCCTATGCACCATTTAAAACTTGTTTTTGTTGTTGAGGAGTGTTAGCATAATAAAACAAAGGAGGCAAAGACTTAAAATTAATATTATTTTAATAATCAGAATAATTAGAAGAACATTTCACACACCTAGACAGGTGAGTAGGAGAGGGATGAGTGGATCAAAAGTTGCAAACAGATTCCTGCACACTGTCTAACTTGTATGATGGTCTAGCATGACACATCGCAAATAAGTCTGTTTGCAATAATCAGATTGAAGCACATTAAATTTACCTGCATCTTATCCTCAGTGTACACATGTGCATATCTATCTATAGACATATCTATAGCTAGACAGATTTGTACAAACAGCAAAAAGGCCAAACTGAAAAAAGCAAAAATGCAGGAAATGACTTCCATTCATAAGAGGTTGAACTTAGTGAAATCTGATTGCGTAAATGTCCAATAAATTATAATTTATAAGTACAGCAATGTGGTGAAATGAGCTCAACAAGAGAAAATGGGCTACCAAGAAAACAACGTGTAGGAGGAGGACAGATATATCTGGGCCACGTACAGTTTGGCCACCCAGCCGTGTGTCTACCCTGTGAGCACGCAGCTCACAGCCACATACAAACACAACCTCCGGTGAGAGCTGCTGCTGGTGTGCAGCAGAGGGAGAGGCGTGAATGACACATGCAGGCAATCTTTCCACCTCTCTGACCCCTAACAACACTCCCACACACACAATGTAAAACCAAATTATTGTTTTTCATCTGTGCAGTCGCCCTTGTTACATGCCTGGGGTGAAAGTATAAAACCTGTTTTAGCTTCTGGTGAATTGTGCGAAATTACTGTTTCATGTAAAACACAGGTTTTTCTCTTAGGTTTCCACACTAAATAGACCTGTTAATCAAACACATTGGGGAGCTTCTTCAAAGTTAATAACTTGCCAGTTATTGGCACCTTCTGGTGATGCGCCTGCTTTGTTAAATCGAGCCGTCACATGTCTTGTTTGTGAGAGTTGCTCCACTGTGTCTCTCACTATGAGTGGGCTAGGCTCTATCACTGCAGGCATTCAAATTATTTGCAAACCAATTTGTCTCACAGCTCAGGCTCTGACATAATGGTTCAAAGTAGCTGCTAATTGCTAGATTTCACTGTAAGTGACTCTGTATAATTTGATAAAGAATAGAAGTCCACATTACCGTTATAGAGGAGACAGAACTTGTGAGAGGCACCAAACTTACCATCACACTCATTGTTTATCATAAGATCCTCATAGGAGTAGCTGATGCTATAGCATTCAGCTGGTCTTCCTGGGGTCCAAAGTTTTATTTAAAACTGTGAAGCCCTTTACCGATACATTAAATATCAGATACAATTGTTATATTTACATTACAATATATTATTAAAAAAACAAACAAAAAAAAAACAAATTAAAAACAAAAACACCAGTACGTATCACACCTGTTATTACCATTATTTACTGTGCTGAAGCTCCACGGCAGGAGCCTGATGCCTTATGGGAGAACTTGTGCTCTTTATCCAGCCATGTGGGCTATTCCAGTCCCACATGAGAGTAATTTAGTGCAGATGCAGCTCCACAGCAGAATTCCCACAATGGTTTGCTCAGAAAGATTGCATCCCTTGTGCAGCACCTAAGAATGAGATCCCCAGGGTTAGGCTGTATTTATACATTATCTGTTATTTGTTATTTATATACAAACAGACAAACAAACAAACAAATGAGCAAATGACTAGGGGAAAAACAATACAATTCTACATAGTGAGTAGAATGTCTTGCTAATCCTTTATCTGACATTAACTAAATTACTACCAAATTAATATATAATGACCACTAATGTATAATTGAAGGAGCTGAGTTCTAAAAATGTGCCACTGATCTAATGATTACCTGCCAGTTTTAAAAACTTCACGTTTGGGTCCTAGTGTGTCTCTATTCATCGGCTGTAGCATGACATGGTTTATTTGGGATCTTTGCCATGAACAACAGTTAAGAACCCTTACTTCAGGGGTCAAAAGTTCAGGGATAAAAGGGATCAAGCAGGAGATTACTCTGATGTACGTAACACAGATGCCTTGAACACAAACAAAGAGCATTATGTTGCTCAGCTTTATTTTAGTCGCAGCGAGCATGTTTGTGTGAGAGCAGGAGCTTCTCCCCCATATCCACAGCACCTGTCTTTCATATCACTAAACAAAAGCATGTTTTTCTGGTTCACTTCGATTTGTTTTCTTTTTATACCCCACTGTCATAGGATTCCCCTTTTTTTGCCATTTGAATGAAAGATCTTTTTTTCATGCATCAATTCAGGGCAGTGTGTTTTTCAATCAGATTAGTACAGCACATTCTGTTCTGTTTCACTTCCTGATGACTGCGCAGGCTGTAACCCTGAATGAACTCTCCCTCGTGCTTTTGGTTACACTAAGACAGTCATTCAGACAGGCACAGGCTTTCAAACCCTACCCGTTACTGCCTCGCAGAATTTGGTAGGTCACACAGTATTTAGTAAACATGTTAGCTAGTTCTCAAGGAAAAATTTTATATTCAACATAAGACAGAATATAACACAGGATTAAGAAAAAAAGAAAGAAATAAGAACTTTCACCCCAACTACTGTACAACTATGCTGCATTGTCTTGAGTCAAGTGTTATTTTGGGTACTTCCTCACCACATCTATTTTCTCTCTTCTATTCTGAAAATCATAATCACTAAGATACCACGTATAAGAGAACAGAAAGTATTCTAACATGCGTATTTGTTTTGTTTCTGTTTTTTGGTTATATATTTTCAGCAGGCTCACTGCTCAAGTAAATAGTTGAACCCTTTAATTTACCTGCTTCTGTATACCCTGTAACTAGGATGGTAATTTCACCATAAGAGAAGTAAGGCAACATGGTGTTCCAGGAAAGATAACATAACACCTCAAGGCATGTGTCAATAGTGTAGAAATCTATTTATGGCAGGCATTTGATGACATTGAACATATGGAAGACATACCATTCCTGATTTAAAATGCAATTTTAATGGCTGCTGACTCCACCTTAAAGGGAAAAAAAAAAACTACCCTGATATAGAACTTGCATTATTTGCATATTCCTGAACAGTTGAAGATTTCTTTAAAAATGTTTTTTGCCTTTGATTGACACAAGAGAGAGACGGAGAAGACTGGCAGAGAGAGAGAGAGAGAGAGAGGGCCATGACAAATGAGAAAGGTCCAACCGGGACATTGCGGTTATATGATCATGCCTCTTGGCCAAGTAAGCCACCAGTACTCCCTGGTTCAACTAGGGATGAACACAAATAAATCTCTGCCAAAGCTACCACGAAGGGAGCCAAGACTGTCATGATGACTTTTTTTTTTTTTTTTTTTTTTTACAGCACTGCTTTTCTGTTTTCTAGTTTTCGGTGGGTGGAGGGGGTTGTGTGTGTCCACAAATGGTGATTGTGCTCTTAAATCATTATGTGTCCCATTTTTTGAAGTTTTGCTTGCAATACAAATTAAAATGGCTGAGTATGCTATCTATCTTCTATCTATACTGATGCCTTGGAAGATTACCAGCTGCTGCTGATGACATCCCCGTGGGTTTGCAGAATCAGGTGCTATGTCACTTTTATAATTAACAAGAACATCATGTTCCATCCCATAAGCGCTGGCTCTCTGCCAGCAATTTGGTGCAACAGCGTCCTCACCACCCCTGAGTGTGGAACTGATGAGACACCTGTAAAACTGAAAGTTACTAATGTCACACATCTAAATGTAAGCAACTTCTGTATAAGTCTGAACAGTGTGGGGCAGACAAGACTGATGGGTAAATGATCTTTCACTTGAATTGAATTTCTTGATTAAGTTAGTATGCAAGACCACTTCTGGCCTGTTTTTACATGAACTTCCTGACCACTAGCATGTATTAATACTCCGAGCTTCTGTCATATTTTTTAAAGTTAGCTTTTAATTTTAAAAGATGAACTTAAAACAATAACCATAAAATACACTGTTGTCGCATACTGGATTTGTACTATGATGTATTGTACTTTAATTAATATTCCTGTATCTCCAGTCTGCAGAGACAAAGTCATGAAAACATGGTGGAGGAATTTCTTCTTCTCTCACACATCCCTGATGTACACTCTGGTCTGACTATGTGTCAGCTTGTGTTAATCATTTATAGAGATTCAGAACATGTATTTTTATCTTTATGCATTGTCAGTTTCCCAATTTCTCTCTATGCCTGCATTTAGGAGTGTGCATCCTATTTACTGACAAAACTCTCATTACTTAAACATGATGCATCTTATATTAACAGCTTAAGTTCACATTTGTTAATTATGTATAATAAAAATACATCATAATCATACATATAAGACATGCACTGAATAAAATCAATCAAAACATCTTTTCCATTTTCAATAAGCATATGTTCCTTTTTGAAGTTGCAGGAAAGCTGGAGCCTATCCCAGTATGCATTGGGCAAAAGGTGGGGCAACATCCTGGACAGATCACCAGTTCATTACAGCACTAACACACAGATGGACAAACCCATTAACACCAGTGGGCAAATCAAAGTGTTCATTTCACCTGACCTGCATGTCTTTGGAGTGTGGTAGGAAACCCAAGCCAGCACAGATACAACAAGAAAATTCCACACTGAAATAACAAGGCCCAAGGTTGATTTTTGAACACACAACCTCCTCTCAGTGATGCAACGACGCTAAGTGCTGAGCCACCACACGCTCCGCAAACAAAACAGATTGCGCCAATATCTAACTGGAAACTGCATGTTTTGAGTCCAAAAGGGAAAGTTAAAGACCCCGCCGTCTGTCTTATGCCAGGAACTGGATTCAAACATTCAAGAGAAGTTTTAAAAAAACAGAGGGATTTTATTAAACCCATGGACAGAGTACAGCACTGTTACAGCTGAATCTGTATGCTCTTTTGTCTCACTGTTGTGTTACTAAGCCACATAAGATGCTTCCATTTGGATTTCAGTGAAGCTTGAAAAGAGTTTAGCAATAATTAAAGAAATCAAGAGGATTTGTTTGTAAGTTACAAAGTGATGGGGTTTTAATTTCAACCAAAAACCACATCAGGTAACTTCCCTGATTAGCACACCTTCAGCCAGAAAGAAGGAACTAATCATCTGCTGTAGTCTTTTTGGTTTTAAAACCCTGCATACACTCAGCCCTCCATGGTACAGAGATAAATAGCCTTGATATAAATCAGCTTTGCATTTTTATGAAAAATGTGATCAGCTCTGCCCACATGCACAAACCTACTATTGCACTTGGTTCATTTGCAAGTGCACCAATTTTCATGACATTTGGTCACCGCATTGATAAAAATCAAACTTTGTCACTTGACATCCTCTGTTGCAGGGATGTGCCCTAGAGGGCCAAGAGTCTGCAGGTTTTCATTCCAACCAAAACTAACAGCAGATAATTTCGCTGGGTCCTGGTGTGCCATTTATTATGTAGTGGTGAGGGCAGAGAAAACCACTCAGATGGAGTGTAGGGGACATCTATTCCACGTGTATCCCAATCAGGTGTGCAAACACTGGAAGAGGCTGTGTAACAGTCTAGTGTTCATGAATCTACGCCTACGCTTATGCAGCCATTATATATGCCATCAAATTCATTTTACAAGCACTGATGAGGGTGATAGGCCTTCATTAAGTTTTACAGTAGTATTCACCGTGTGATAGACATTAAATATTTTTTTCTTCCAATCATTGCTTGCCATGCTGCAGTACATGTGGTATTTTACTCTTTTGCCATTGCATCAAGTTGACACAACATGTCAGCTTGGAGTTGAAATAATGCTCATGTGCCACAAACCAGCACTGTGCCAGTCCTGTTTGGAGCGCACCTACTGATTATCTCACATTCAAGTACTGATCAGTGAAATCACCTGTAGTAGTTTTTGGTTGGAATGAGAACCTGCAGACTCTTGGCCCTCCATAGCACATCGTTCCCCATCCCTGCTTCAGTGCATTGGTGTCCAATCTTGTGCCATGGAGAGCCGAGAGTCTGCATGATTTTCCTTAAATGCAGCAAGAGATTTTACTTTTAAGTTGAAGTAACACATGAGAAAATAACTGCATAAGGCAAATTTGTTTGTGTGCTGAATGTTGGAGGTCCAGAAATCCGTCTGCTGGATTGTAGTCAGCTTCAGTCATTATTGGTTTTGCAGTGTGCAAACGTTCAGTTTTCATCTACATGATTTTGCAAGTCAAAGATCATCGAACTTGCATGCCAGGATGAAAATGTGAAAAAAGTAAAAGAGCAGAATGTATTTGCCTATACCACATGCAGAATGTAAGTGTATTACGGATGAATGTGCATTTTGCTCAAGTGCGACCTTTAGTTGCTCCCTCTCTGCTTGCAGGTGTACTAACCACTGAAACCACCAGTTTAGCTGAAAAAAAAGTGCACACTTTGCTCTTAATAGTATGTGACCGAACACCAGCGCTTGATTAGGTAAAGTGAAAATGGCTGTTTCAAACAAGGTTACTTATCCCGTACTATGCATTTGTACTACTTATGATGAAAGGACAAACTATGATGGAGTTATAGTCAATTTCCTAACTGAGGGTGAATATTTATTGGTTCATAGGTTAGTATCATGCTGCAGTGGTTCTTCGATCCTGGTCTTCAGGAGCCAGAGCCATGCTAGTTTTCTTTATAACCTTCTAATCACATACTATGAACATACTCCTGGGGTGCCAGGTGGATGCCATTAACCCCCTAGTGGGATAGAAAGCCAGCAATACTCTGGGTCCTGACAACCAAGATTGAAGACCAGTGTCTGAGGGTGCAGTCACACATGAGTGAAATGTGCATTCACCTCACTTCGATCCCATGTGGACAAGGAGCAAACTGTGGTTGAGGAGAGGGAGAGGGGTTAAGACATTTGCTTCTATTGGCAAAGACATTTTCATCCTCTTTTTGGCAAAGAGCTCAAGATAGGGCTAGGCAATATATCAACATTATATTGATATCATGATACGAGACAAAATATCATCTGGGATTTTGAATATTGTAATTTTGTGATATGGCAAAGTTATCTTTCCCTTCCTGATTTTAAAGGCTACATTACACTAAAAGCGTGCAAGTTTCCGTTATTAGACTGCTCTGGCTGTTCTATTATTTTCCATCTACCTACTTGGTCATCATATCCACATTACTGATGATTGGTCATTGTGTGTAAGCATCTGAGGAATACAATATCGGATGTCAGAGAGATAAAGATAATATATTTTGTCCATACTGCTCCGCTCTAGTTCAACTCTGGTAAACGTTGATAAAAGGAATCATAGTGTCAGCCTATGGCAAAGTACAGCATGTGGAGGAGTAAACAATGGCCTCCTGCTATAACCTTTCTGCCTGTCTGCCTCACCAACAAATATCCCAAAGTCTATCTCTGATCTTTACACACCATTTTCACCTGGCAAAACCACCAACAACAACTTGAGTGAACTACAAACCAGCAGACTGTGGTTCCCACAGCCAGTGTACATACAATGAACATTTACCAAAATTTGTATGTGGGTGTGCTGAATGCTGGAGGCCTGGGATGAGGCACACATGGAAATCAGCCTGCTGGGTTGTAGTCTGCTTGAATGGTTGTTGGTTTTGCTCTGTAAAAGTGTTTTCTAAAGATCAGAGAAGGATTTGGGCATTTTTGTGGTTGAGGAGAGGGAGAGGGGTTATAGTGGTCTGCAGGAGGATGTTGGGTTATGTAAGAGAGGCTGGGCAGACACGGCTAAAACTTTCCTCCAGAAACGTTAAGCCCTGGAAAACGAAGTGGGGTCAGCCTCAGCAACTTGTTTGACACTGGTCAATTCACAGGTCAAAATTCATCAAACTTGAACTATGCCAAGAGGAATATGCGAAATCACCTCGCTATTGGTGGACATAGATTTATTCGTCCTTCGCCTGTGAAGAATGGAAGTGACCTGGAAACTACTGTACATTTTACTGTACTCGTGTGGCCGCACCTTTATCCGTTTTGGATAGCCTGTTGGCCTTGGTAGGATATATTAATAGCCTAAAAATAAGATGGAATAATAAAGCAGTAGGAAACTATGCGTCTGAGTTTTTTTTCTGCCCTGTACTTCAACCTCAGTCCAAGTCCGGCTTTGCCTTACTGTTAGTCATTAAGAGCCTGCATGCTATTAAAAAAAAAAAATCCTATACAGTCCTATACAACACTGACTCAGTTTCTATCAGTGGCAGATTTCACGCTTTATTGACTCTTCACTGAAAACGTAACACCCCAACGCATTTCAAAAGTAATGTTATTACTCCCTAACCCTGAGAGCAGTAATTTCGTACACTGCCTTGGCTTACTCCTCCATCCTACTGCATAATCCTCAAATTGGTGTTTGCACCCTTCTCTTACCTTAGCTCCTCGGAGTCACTGGGTGTTGATGTCCACTGCTCTCGCCGTCCTTTTGCTTGTTAGGATCAGAGTAGATGGCCACTTGAAATGTTTCACCTCGCATAAGAGAGAGCGTCGATGTACTGTTGCCAGCTCCTTAGTGCATGAATGTGATGCAATTTTTCTTTTTAAAATAACCACATACAAATCTAACAGCCATCCACACTAGGTAAATAGAACAATAAAGGTATATTTCTCGTAAGATAACTAATGAAAGGCAATGCCTGAAATGTTATAGAAAGTAGTAATGGTACGTAAGTATAATAGTATGTAATAATAATAAGTGGTTGCACTACTCATTATTAACAGGGAAACTAATCAGATTATTGTAACGCGTTACCATCAGCCACCGCAGTATTGTAGAAGTTCATATGGTGTGTAGACTAAAAACAATGATTTTCAGTCAGGCTTCAAAACATGGCCAAGTATGAAGCATGTAAACGAAAATGGTCTTTTTTAAAAAAAATAAATAAATACATAAAATAAAAGCCTCTGCCTTAACTGTGTAATCTTACTTTCTTAATTCCCATTGGTGAATGTCGTGAATTCAGATTACAAGGAGTCAGATTTAAAGTCTATTCTTTGAAATGTTAAAAAAAAGGGTGGGGACGCCGATAGAGAAACTAGTCGTTAGAGCGCTCTGTACCGGGGAGAGTAGCTGTGCCTGGCGGCCAGTAACGTGTTAAAGCCCCGCAGACAGCGTGCGTCGGTGCTTGTGCAGCCTCCTGTAACAACACAGCAATGTTGATGAAGGGTTGTCAGCTGAGTGGAGGACAGCCTGCTGCGGTACAGGCTGTTCCCGGTGCAAAGCTGAGTGCGCGGCTCCGCCCGCCCGGCTCGGCACGGAACGGGTTACAGGTCAGGGTGTCTATTGGAACACAGTGTTCTCATCAGTAGCGGCAGCAGTACAGCTACAGTACAGCCGGAACATTGTGTTACTTTGTGGCTTCTTTCCAAGACCTGCCCTTAATTTTACCCTAAACGCCCTCCCACAATTCCTCTCTCTCTCTCTCTCTCTCTCTCTCTCTCTCTCTCTCTCTCTCTCTCTCTCTCTCTCTCCCCCCTCCTTCTCCCCCCTCCACTGTATGTCATTTCAATTCTTCACTCCATATGGCTAGTACTCCAGCATGTTGATCGTCACCAGAGTCGGCTGTATAGGAATAACAAAAAACACGCACAACATCTATGGATAGAACATTTAGTACCCTGTGTGTAAGAGGGGCGGACTTGAATTAAAGAGGAATAGAGGGGGCTACAACGCAAAACCCATACGATACCGACTGAAATTTCACCAGAGCACAGGAGCCGGGGAAGAATTAAAGGAGGGAACACAAGGAATTGTAAGTTCATTTTTTTCTCTCTTTTTTACTCTCTATTTAATTAGGAGTTTAAGGTTACCGGGTTCTCGTGTTTTATGCTCAACAGACCTTACACACTGACTGAATTAAAAGGCTCAGTGCAGAGGGATAGGATGGGTACTGTGCTGAATTTCCCACACATTGGGGCATATGGTATATTGGGGCAGATTATAAATAGGTGTAACCCACTGTTTTATTTCAATAAAAGGTTGGTCAGACTCCCAGTGTGTGTGTGTATGTGTTTCTGTGTGTGTTTGTATGTATGTGTGTGTTTCTGTGTGTGTGAGTGTGTGTGTGGTGTACTGATTCCCACTGAGGAGTGATTTCCTAGAACATCACTTCATCATTATGACACCCAGAACACCTGAAAGCATAGGTGTAGCATCAGAAGTTAGTTGAACAGTTTCTCATGTCCTGATACAAGATTGTGGTTGGACATTTCCTGTGGCTACATCCCATAATGGTAGGTTACAGTCTAGACCCTAAAACTATATGGGCTTTTTTTTTTTTTTTTTTTTTTTTTTTTTTGCACATGTATTTAGATTGGCATGAGAGAGTGGGAGACTCAACGCTGTCACTGAAATGGGTTGAAGCAAAGTCTTGGAGATGAATCAGAGAGCCTGAGGGGGGTATTTGTTAATATTTATATGTCTATATACTTTTGGCATGATAAAATGGAAAGACAGCTCAGAGAGGGGTCGTTGGCCACCATTGATTTGCTATATCTCTGAAAATACATTCAAACGCAAGCAAACTGTACTTTACCCTCATTGTCAATACATGATTTTTCATGTCAATTTCACATTCAGATTAATTCTAATAAAATATTTAAAGGAGCTATCTTTGTTAGTGTATCACATAAGTTTTTTTAAAGGCTGTCTATGAATGCAAATCAGATCAGTTATAAGCTCGTGTGGCATCATTGTTAAAGCCATGCTGAAGTCTGTCTGCCAGTTTCTTTTTCCAGGTTACTGGGTCTTTGTCCAGAGCAGACCCAGTCAGGTTAACCACATAAAAGCCTTTGTATTTCAGACAGTGCTTCACTGTCCACAACACTGTGCCAGCTTATCAGTCTGTGTCTTAGACCATGTGCCCCCGTGCTCACATGTGGATCAGCAGTGAAGCAAGAGTACAGGCACAGTCTGCATCTGTGGATGTGATCTTTGCTTCTTTGTGTTCTGTTCCCGCACTCCTCCGCAGGGGCTCCGAGTTAGCTGTTCCACCTTGTCTGCACTGATGCCATTGTGGATTGCAGTATTTCATCACAATGCTATTCCATTTACATCACACACACATGTGATTTATTTGTAAGGCAAATTTGAGGGTTTATTTGAATGGTGATAAATTGTGGGGTTATTACCATCCAAAAGTGATGCTGTGTTGTAACTGAGGGGGCACCAGATTGGTAAACACCATCAGACTTGGCCAGCAGGGAACTCTGAATAGAAGGAACATGGTGTTCACAAACACACACACACCATCTCACTCTGTCTTACATACATATGCACACAAGCACACACACACACACACACACACACACACACACACAAGATACATTTGATAAAGAGTTAGTTCTTAAATGAAATCCATGTAATATAAAAGACACAATTAAAGGTGCGGCTAAAAGGTGAAGACAGACGTTTTGAGCTGGACTTAAAGCTGAATACGTACGCAAGTGAAAGATAAAAACAGAATAAAGTGAGTAAATATTAGTAAGACAAGCTTTGATAGGTCTTACATGCGCAGTGAGGCACACATTTGGTGGTATTTTCCCAACATATTGCACATGCTCAGAAAATGAACACCAGTAAACCTGTTACTTTAATTATACTGAATACCATGAGCTTATTGCAAAACATTTTAGCGTACGTGCAGTTGCTCACTGTTATGTCTCCAGGCCCTTCTGATGCTCATACGCAGGGTGTATTTAGTCTGGAGGAATATCAGAATATTAATTCATGATCATCAGCAACAGTGAAGGATATCAGAAGCCTGAGAAGTGAACTGACTGAAAATCTTGAAAATCTATGTGTGGAATGTAAACTACTATTCCTCTTTCCTCCCTCAGTAACTACTGCCCTTGAGCACAGCTTAAAGTCTCCAGCCGTTACTGTGAAAATGTTGATCAGCAAGACTGTCGACTGGGCAGCACACAAGTGAAAGTGTGTGTTTGTGTGTGTGTAACCTCTCCCTTTCTTGACAGTACTCCTCAAGCTCATGGCCATACTCACTATGACAGATTAAATAAGCTGTTTTATCACATGCTTCAATAGATTAGAAAAACTGTCTGTCTGTCTGTCTGGCTGTATATCCATTTTAACATTGTTACAGTATGACTCTATGTTACATAATATTCACCTAGGGTGTGATAATATTCACGAGGCAGATTTTAACCTGTGACATCACATATAAAGCCTGAGGTCATTTCACAAAGTATTTCTGCTCACCCACGTTTTACACACACATACAAAACAGCCTTTGCCTCACCCTTCTCAGTGTATACTGTGCAGATTAAAAAAAAGAGAAAGAAAAAACACATTTAGAATCGGAAAAAAACCCAAAGTATTGCAAAATTAAAACCTATTGGTTGTAATATATACTTTTTAATTACAGTATCTCTGTTTCCCTAATAACATTTGTTATGATGGTCAAATACTCATAATTGGCTTGAGACTTTTATGCTATGGAAACATTACTTTACAACACTAGCCAATAGCATTTATCATAGCATCAACCAAGCAATTTATCTCCTTAACAGATGTGTGCTAGTGCCATTCTAGCAAGTGTTACTGCATTACTTTTGGATAGCAGTCAATAAATATGCCCTGACAGCACATTAACATAGCTAACTAGCTTTTTATTGTCTCCAGAATAATGCCAATAATATTCTCCCAGGCAAATTGTGAGTGTCTGCAGTCACTGTATTGACATGACAGACAAGATCCATCCATGTTGGGCAAAGCAGAGCGGGTGCATTAACTGTCACATGATGACGAAAATAACATTAAACTACTCTAGCACCAAATCTGACACCATCATCAAAACTTGAATTGCTAGTTCACAGCATTTTGCCATATATGGAATTTTGAGAAAGAGGCCGGAAAAAGCCATTTTTAATTAACAGCAACGCTCACACACGGATATTGATTTTTTTTAGATTGATTTAGAGCAGTTATTATTCAGCTATCACTGCTTTGAAGTCAGGAGTTTCGGATGGATATTTGATGAAACAAATGTAACCTTCCAAGCCAATCAAAATTTAGTGTCCAAGCCTGCCATTGCATGAATGCAAATTTCTCTCCCTTGGGGTGGTGGATAAAAGAGAATATTGGTTCAGTAGAGTATTGAATAATGTATTAAATTACCCTTTAAAGTCTGATAACTTTGTTTTAGTCCATGCGGAATTTTGTTTTGACTTGCTATAATTTATCACTCCAATAGCACAGTCAGCTTTTACCAAAATTTAATTACAATTCATGGGATATTATTACACCTTTACATTGTGACAGTGTTTTCTGCTGTGATGCTTTATATGTATGTATGTCTGTCTGCCTGTCTGTCTGTCTGTTTGTTTAAACAAGTGTTTACTTTTTCATGCCATATGTTATGACTCTGATACAGAAAACATATCTGTGGTTCACATTTGACACCCTTTTCATGCTGTTTGTGTCTTATTTGATAATATTTTGTCAGAAAGACAGAGAGTGAAGGATGGGGGGGGGTTGTGGTATGGTATGATAAAATTCAAGAGCCAGATCCTAACTGTGTAGTTATCCCACAGCATCTTTTTGTCCAGCAACACAGTGCATATGTAAGTACAGTCACGCCCACTGCTGACTGTATATCTGGACATGCACACTGATGCTTTAATTAGTGGTGCAACTACATCAACCATGTGATATATAGCTATACATACATGATATGTAAAACAAATAGAGTGCTGGAAGGATGTTATTTCACCATGTTAAAATAATGTTTAACACACTGATTACATTACAGAATAAAAGCTTAGGACGGCCCTGAGGCTGAGATGCCTAAATGAAGTCAGTGTCTGTAAAATATCTGGATAATATCTGATACTGTTGCAGTCCTTGTTGTCAAAGAGCATAAAGGTCCATCCATATTGCAGCTGTCTTACATGTGCCATTTTGAGTGCAGCAATGAATGAAGCAAGCGATGTGGCGCTTTCTCTGCCAATAATTTGGAATTACACAATTGGTTTGTCGGTTGTGGATGCAAAATGGAGTGGAACAGTTTCATGATATTGAGTTGACATTGCAAAGAAAAGTAATCTCCCCCATAGAACTGGGCTTGCTGCTCAACTGGCTTTTGCAACAGTGTGAGTCCATCTCTAACATTGTGTACTAATGGGCAGAGAAAGTCACATGTGCTGACAGGATTTATAGAAATCACTGGTACAATGATTCTGGTCTGATATTGCTAGGAGAGACTGTGATTTTACTTCATGCTCCATAATCTATCAAGAGCGTTTTTCAGAGCTACACAACTGTTGTCAGCCCTCACAGCAAACTATGACTTTGACAGGCACTTATTGTGTGTGATGTGTGTTGTCTTATTGTCTGATGCATTTGTACTGCACTTAGTGACTGCACTGGAATGCAGTGACCACTAACACTGGACAATAAACTACAATAATCACTAACACAGGGTAATTTAATTTCATTAACCACTTTACAGGACACTGTCATGACATTCTTACTGAAACATGCAACTGTTTTACTACCGCCAGGATGATTATTTCTGATTTGCGTGTCTGTTGATGTGTGACTTGGTTTGATTTATTACCCTTACTCTATAGTGTGTTGCTATTTCTCTCTTTCTCTCTCTTTCTCAGTTTTTTTCCCCTTTCCTTTCCGGTGTGCTCCCCTCTCTGCTTTTGTTCGATTCACTGCCCGTTCTTAATGGTAACACTGTTTGTTGTTTGTCTTGTCTGTCTCTTACATCCCGTAATTCTGAAAGTTTTTATTTTATCCCCTTTGGTTCCCCCCAAGAGGCTGATCTCGTGCCAGGCTAGTAAATAAGAATTTGCTCATAGGTGGCCTGGTAAAATAAAAGTAAATAAATTACCACCCCCACCCCCTTAGACATTCCAAGCAATGAGTACAGCTCCACAGCTCGGTTTTGCATCTGCTTGTCGCCAGTTTCTATCAGGCCTGTGAGTTTTGTGTGTGTGTGTGTGTAAACCTCCATAAAACCACTATCTATCCATCCATTTTCAAGTTCTGCAAAAATGTTGAGACAAAGCCAACATGTTTAGGGAAATCTTACTAAAGCAGTGCAAGGAAACCAGAGTATGTTGCAAAGTGAAAAGCAGACCTACATCTCTACATTTTGGGTGAGATATGAAGATAAGTAACATGCTGATCTGTGTTTCCATTTGTTTCTAGTCATAGTGTGTGATGCCCAGACGCAGAAATGACCACCGATAAGGACCTGTCCATGGATGGCCAGTCGGCTATGGCCATGTTTGCTGCCAAGGGCATAGACGTGACGCCCAACAAAGACCAAGGAGTTGTCAAGGTATTTGCTGTCGTAGCTTCTAAATTTCAATATTCTACACTGTAATGTGGGTGTTTTCATGCACATGCAGGACTCATACTCCTACTGCACTTTTCTTTTGTCTTGCATTAAGATTAAATACGCTTGCATACACATTTCTCCTGTTTTGTCTGTTCTGCCTGCATCTTCCCATTCCCGTTTACTCTGTCAGATAAGGGAGGGTTATCAGTTGAACTGGTAGATCATCTCTCTCTCTCTCTCTCTCTCTCTCTCTCTCTCTGTCTCTCTCTGCAGGTTGTGAAGCGGCAGGGGGTTGATGGAGAGCGCCCTATGATGGGGGACAGAGTGACTGTCCACTACACTGGAAAACTGTTGAACGGGAAGAAGTTTGACTCCAGTCTTGATCGCAAGGAGCCTTTTTCCTTTAATCTGGGCAAGGGTAGGTGTCTGACTTTTTGTACAGTACATCACGTGCTGCTGTCACTCAGCAATGCCTTTATTACACCTGGTTCATACAGTTGTCACATTCTTATCTTTCATTATATTACATAATCTCTGAACTAGTCTTTTATGACCCAACAACCTGTGATCTTCCCGGTTGTTTTTTTTTTTTTTTTTTTAAATTGATATTCTCCCATTCACAGGACAAGTCATCAAGGCCTGGGACATCAGCGTGTTGTCTATGCAGAAGGGAGAGGTGTGCACGCTACTATGTAAGCCAGAATATGCGTATGGATCTGCTGGGAACCCTGGCAAAATTCCTCCTAACTCATCGCTACTGTTTGAGGTGGGTTTGTCATGACACTGCTGCTATTTGTTTATTAATGCATGATTATTACATGCATGATCTGCCGTGGTTCTGCATCACAAACAGCTGCATGTGCCTATCTCTTTAGATGGAGCTGCTCAGCTTTGAAGGAGAGGTGCTTACAGATGATGGTGGCATCATAAGAAGAATCAAAGTCAAAGGGGATGGTTACACTAATCCTAATGATGGCGCAACTGTTGATGGTAAAGGCCTTTTTGAATATTATTTATATTGCACAAAAAAGCTCTGTAGAATCAGTTTGTTATTATATCAGTGATTTGCATTAGCAATTAGTATAACACAGCTACACTTCCCCAAATGTGAATGTTTCACTCACAGTCCACCTGGAGGGAAGCTGTGGGGGGCGGCTGTTTGACTCGAGGGATGTCCGCTTTACTGTCGGTGAGGCAGAGGACAAAGGAGTTCCTCTTGGAGTTGACCGAGCCATGGAAAAGATGCAGAAAGGAGAGTGCTGTATACTTCACTTAAAACCCAAGTAAGTTACCCACATATTTAAAATTTGATTCCTGTGTAATCCAACCAAAGTGTCATACAAAACAACAAAACACAATTAATAATACTTAGGCTTGTAGCTGGGGCTTAACTAATACAAAACTTTAGAATTGTGCTCTCTGCATTTGTATGAGGAAATGTAATGTAAGAGGAAATAAATGCATGAATGACCCCCTGTAAGTCAGCTGAGGATAGCTGTGACTTAGTTTTATAAATAGTTTTCAGCTGCAGAAAGCCTGATTGCCCTTCTACCTTCCTGTGTCAAAAGTTAATGAGGAGAGCAAACAAAGAGCTCTCCAAGGTTCTTAACTCTGCGTTTGACGTTGCGGTGGATTATATCTACTTATCTATCTACTTATCTATCTATCTATCTATCTATCTATCTATCTATCTATCTATCTATCTATCTATCTATCTGTCTATAATTTCCCCTCAATGTGCAATGACTGTTTCCACCTGTTTTTTCTTATTATTTCTTATTTTTCTTCAGCAAAAGAGTGTAGTGCAATAATGCCATAATTTGATTAGGTAAACTTTAAACTATGGAAATCATGACTTTTATGGGCTATTTGTCATGAGCTGTGCAGCCTGTGTTTTTGAAAACTCTGGGCTGTTTTGGTTGCCCTTACTGTGGAATAAAAGGTGTGCACGTAAAGTCACAGTTGGTGTGCACCTCGGTTTCTTAATTTGTATAAATGGATTGCACAGAGATAAAAATCTTTAATTTGCTGCTTGTTTTTTCTTTGTGATATCTCTGCAAAAATTAATTGAAAAATGAATTTCAGCAGGCTCATGCTCACACTTCATTTTTGCAGGTATGGCTTTGGAAGAGAGGGTAAACCAGAGTACAAGGTTGGACCAAACAAAGACCTTGTATATGAAGTTACCCTTAAAGACTTTCAGAGGGTGAGCTCTACTCTTAACATGGCTAAAAAAAACAAACAACAAGCAATCAGTAGGTTTACTCCCAAAATTAGAAGGGTCATGTGGCTCCTATATTGAACTCATTTTCCATGTAAGATAATAAAATTTAAGCACAGAACACACTTGGCTTTTAAATAACTTTGAGGTCAGTTTAAGCTGAATAAAAAAAAAATCACATTGTACTGATATCTTTGCGACACTGACTGATATGTTTCCTCAAGGCCAAAGAATCCTGGGAAATGGACTTGAATGAGAAGCTGGAGTTGGCATCTGGAGTTAAGCATAAAGGGAATCAATACTTCAAGGTACATTTGGCATGCTGGTCTTTGAGCTTAACAATAAAATGATAAAAAAAGAAAGAAAAATAAACTGAATTTATCACTGACATGTTAGTGACATGCAGTGTCCTGAGGTTTTTTTTTTTTTTTTTTAAAGCGCTATTGTTTTCCTTTATCAGGCAGGGAGGTTCCACCAGGCAATCATCCAGTACCAGCGCATCGTTTCCTGGCTAGAAATGGAGTGTGGTGTTGGGATGGAGCAGCAGAAGAGGATACAGGATTTTCTTTTGATATCCCAGCTCAATCTGGCGTTGTGTTTCCTGCGACTGAAGGAGTTTTCTCACGTAGTAGAGAACTGCAACAAAGTAAGCTGCTCAGATCTGCTACTTGTGATGACATTTTCCATTTATTTAAAAATACTCAAATTGGAAATCCCTACATGTTACCACATCCTTACATGTTACCTCATGTAGGGATTTCCAATTTGATAGGTTTGTGTTTTGAAAAACATCGTTTGTACTCTGATACGTGACTGAGACCTTTAACTCTCATGCCAAATAATATACTGAGATAAATAATATAACAAATAATACAACTATAAATAATTTAATAATATAATAATGGAAATAATATAAATAACACTATTGATATAACAATCTATATTTCTAATAATATAACAAATAATATAAATCTCATGCCAAATAATAAATAATGTTCAGGATCATCTGGTTGAGCGGATTACTCTGATAACTGTACTGATACTGGGATTACTCTAATTACCAATTACTCTGTGTGTGTGTGTGTGTGTGTGTGTGTGTGTGTGTGTGTGTGTGTGTGTGTGTGTGTATTAGGTGATTGAGCTAGATGGGAAGAATGAGAAGGCTTTGTATCGTCGTGGGGAAGCCCGTCTCCTTCGTAATGAGTTCAGCCTGGCCATGGCAGACTTTCAGCAAGTTCTGCAAGTCAACTCCTCAAACCGAGCCGCTCGTGCTCAGATCTCCATCTGCCAGCGCAAAATCAGGGAACACCATGAACAAGACAAGAAGATCTATGCCAACATGTTCCAGAAGTTTGCAGAATACGATGCCAAGGTCTGTAGAGTGTTTGGACACCCTACTGCACGTGGATGCTCTGTGAACAGGACGTAGTTAATTATTTGTAATTGGTGTGCTAATGATCAAGCCCTTTTCTGGATCACTGTGGAAATTGTTGAACTAAGGCAGAGCCATCTCACCATTAGCTCCACACAGTCTTACATATTTTTTTTATATTCATGACAGAGCCTCCTTATTCAAATTAATAATTGTAGGGTTGATTTATTTTTCTTAATACGTTGCAAACATGTCTCCATTTTCATAGGAATTAGTCGTGTTATGGAAGTTAATGCATTTTCTATGGTAGCATAGTGACATCTAGTGTCCATTTATCTCCTCCTGCATTTTCTCTCCTACTGGTGGTCAGTTTACCTGCTGGTGTGTTACTCTGGCCAAATAGAAGAAAACATGACAAGAGCACATCAATTACAATGTACAATGTAAATAATTTAATTTGTTAATATAAATGACACAGAATCACATTTTTAAAGAATTTTCAAATGATCTAAAGGGACAAATTCTCATGAAAAGCATATTTTCATTGGATGTGTAGACCATAGTTTTCATCGTGTAATATACACATATATTTTTTTTTTCAGTTAGCCTTTATTTTACCAGGTTAGTGTCTTGAGATTGAGATTTCCTTTTCGAGATAGTACTGGACAGGAATTGCAATACATGTAGTAATCAAAAAGTAAAAATCAGAGAAATATGGCAGTAATTAAAAACAAAACAAAACAAAAAAATGAATAAAATAACAACAGCGCAATTTTACTATGCAAATGACACTAACTATTACATAAATCAAGACGCTCTTATTACTTGAAAGTTAATCTTGAGGTCATTTACATGTGAAGCGCAGATTAGACACGTGCAGTAAGAGTGTAAACTGTATTTTGGGGTTTAATCAAAAAAGATGAAAGATAGTTCAAAAGCTGCTAAAGAATACCCTTGTAAATAAAGGATGGCCAGCACACTTTTTCATAAAGGAGACCATGATGTGGGTAAGTAGGACATAATAAACCTCAAGGCTGCATGATGAGCAGAGTCCAGCATGTGGAGGGAGGTGGCAGGTGTATTCATGTACTGTGCGTCTTGTAGTCTAAAACCAGTGGAAAGGTGGCCGCTACTAACCTTTTACTGGTTTCAAATGAAAAGCAAGATCTGTTTCTAAAATAACTGTAATAAACTGTATTCTTACTGTCTTAGTGAGATTTTCCATGTGACTATCAACAAATAGGAAGCCAAAGCACTTTAGTTTTACTGGAGCTGTGGTTATTAATGAAAGGCGATGATGGCGTCATCTCTGCTGCACCTCAAACTCTTCATCTCTGCTGCACAGGTTGGGAAGATGAAGAGGAGGCGGGATGAGAGCGTGAAGAGCGATGAGAACAGTGGAGTGGGCATTAAACGACGACGGAGGAGTCAGGACTGTGCTTCGTAACAATGGCCTCTGACAAGGAGAAAGGAAGGCAGGCCTCCCTTTGCTTCCAGTATCGAGTCCAGGGGCAGAGGCAGGAACAGAGTCGGACAAAACCCTCTAATCCAAACCTCATCATCCCAAAACCCCATGTCACCATTCCTGCATTTGAAGTGGAGTGTGAGTAGGGACGTTTGCAAGCCAAACAGCACTTGTCCTGTCACATCGACTGCGCAACTGCCAAGATGTACCTCCAAATGGGGTCAGTACCGCACAGTCACTGATAGGATAAGCTGTGATAGATTGGTGGCCACCTTTTTGATTGCTGAGTTTCGCTTTGCATTGACTTCAAAATTATAGAGGAACTCAATTGCCGTTGTCATTAGGCCATTGTTTAGAGTTGAGACTTGTCCACACAGTGTATATTTGATTCCAAAACTGCACATGTTGGTATTCATACCTCTGACTTTATTTGGTATTAAGCCTTATTTGGCAGCTGCATGCATGGATCACAAGCTGTTTGGGATTCAGACTTGAAACTTTTTTGATGTGCAATATGTGCTCTGGATAAAAGGTGGAATAAGTCAAGAGAACCTAGTAGTGTTTTGAAAAAAATAAAAAAAATAAATAAAATAAATAAAACAAACAAACAAACTAACTAACAAACAAACAAACAAACAAAAAACAAAACAAAACAAACAAACAAACAAACAAAAAAACAATCAGCACAGCTTTTCTGTGCTGACATCAGAAAAAAGAAAGTTGCCCATAATCTGTATGGATTAAAAACAGGCCATGGTTCCTGAAAATCAGAATTAAGTTTATTACAAAATCTTTATGAATCACTGATACAAAACCTAGATTGTCCATCAGCAGGAGAGATAGTAGAATCAGAAAAAAGCACAAACTAGAGGTACTATGATATACCAAAAAGCATATAAATGTTATCCTGGCTGCTATTACCCTTTTAACAAAACTATAAGAAAATGTTGTACTTGATTACCCAAATGACCTAATCAAAATGACACAATGAAAATGTCAGCTTTTATTTTACTAGTATGTTGTAGTTTAGTTTATTAGAATCCCCATTAGTGACTACCTATTATCTACTCTAACCAGTACTTTTTTTAAACTCTGTAACCTAACAATAGAGGATAAATTGTCATGGAGTGTAGTTAGTAGTAGTAATTTCAGAAACACATTTATCTTTTCTTTTTTTTTTTTTTTTAAGGGTGAGCTGTCTCTTAAGACAAATTAGACCGGCGGCCATACATTAAAATGATTTATCCATGAACACATGCATGATGGTTCAACCTATTCTCCAGATGCAGTTAAGTCAGTACCTTTCTTATATATTGTATCCATAAAACAGATCAGGCAATACAAATCCTCTCCTCTATGAGAAGCCAGTCTGCTATCATTAGCTTGGCAACTGCAAATAAGATCTCTCTGCTCCTGACTTATGGTTGATTTTGGTGATTTAGGAAATGAGGCTTATTTTTCTGTTGCACTCAAACAATGTTGCTCCGCATTTGCTACATGCATAAAATCCAATGTAAATATCATTACAGACATCTTAGTTCTTGAAACTAAAATCAGAAAATGTATAGTCTCGGTGCCACCTAAGTAGACCATTTGACCATCACCCTGATTCCACCTTTGTATACGAGGGGGCAGATGTTGTAGTGCAGACTCCCAGTTGGAGAGGGCAGCCAACCAGTAGAAACTACAACAAAGCTTTAAGTATGAATTGCTAAAAACAACAACAACAACAAAAAAAAACACAGTTCTCTCTGAATCGATCCCAAATCTTTGTACTTTCCTCTACATTTTTTGAAAATTCTGGTAATGTGATCAACTAGACCATTTTACAGTTGTGTAGTTCTGTTTGCACTGGTCCAGCAAAAGGTGTCTCTGTAGTCCACTGCTTTTATTTTCTTATGTATGAGTGTTAGATTGTGGACAATAATGCACTTTGGCTAAGATTGTATAACCACCACTGTTGTCTTTTCCTGAAAAGCCTGGATCAAATCTTGGCTATAAATTGTAAATGTTTGTTAAACATTGGCTGGTTCAGAATGAAAAACTTTAGCTGTCTCAAATATTTGATGTAAAAGGCATGTGCATCCAAGAAGAAACATCAACAATGTGCATATGTGTGTGTGTTTGTGTGCTAACATTTTTGTCAAGGAATATGCAGTGCTCTTTGTTAGTAAGATTTTTGAATGGATTATTGGTAAATGTTTTCAATTAAGTGCTGCTGGTTATAAACATTGAACCATTTTGTATAGTATGAAGTACTCTTTTCTAGTTATTATGAGGGTAAATTGTGGTGAAAAAAGAAGGAAAAAAGGCACATTTGACTTGCTGGCTGCAATTAATTTACATATGTAAATGTGGGAAGAATCCACCCTTTACGACCCACATTACCAACATCTTTGTAAAAAAAAAAAAAAAAAAAAAAATTGTGAAAGCTTTAGTTATTTATTTATTTATCTATTTTTATTATTGGTGCATTTCAGCTCATTTTATTGTTCTGATGAACCTGCTGACACCACAGACTGACTGACAGTTAGCCATTGTTTTTTCTTCAACTTAATCTTACACCAGTGCTAGGATATTTAACCACCTCACATACCTGCACTAAACCTAAAATTGGTTTTGCAACAGTCTGTTGCATGTATGAATGAAAGCTGTGTGTTCTTGCTATTTAATGCATGAAAAAAGAGCTGACAAGTCAATGGGATGCACTTTTCTAACAGCAAAACAGCTCATTCAGTGGTTTAAATGAATACTTCACCCAAAACATATATATTTTGTTGTCTTGAATGTTCGATGAAAAAAAATATTTGATTGTTGACACTTCATTTAGCTGGCACTTCTGTTAGAAAAGAGTTGATTGGTGACTTCAGGAACAAGAAGCAAGAAGGATATGAAAACATTGGGTTCAATGTTTTAAACCCTTTGTACAGTGTGATTCCAGTCTTGACTCCCTATATGTATGTTTAGGCATTCCAGAAAATGCTTCACACGTAAATTCTCATGCATGACAGACAGCACAGTTCCAAAATTCAGCTTCTTACTGGCCAGGAGTCCGACTCACTCATTGGCTTTGCTTCATGCCACCTATCATCATGAACATTTTGAATAATCACAGAAATGCCCTTTGAGATGGTTTATACATTTCATATGATGCATTGGAATGCATAGGAAATAACACTGTTGACACCAGTATAGTAGTGTCTGTTAAAAATGCCAATGCTTCAGCATCAGTCGTATTCAGTTAACCTTTTTTTATTTCAAAATCACACATAAAACACCGATATAAATCACAGCTGGCAATTCTATCTAGGACCTGATAAATGAGTAAGATAGAATGCTAATTCTGTATCAAAACTATAATCATTAAATATATTAAGTTGCCACTTTTAGCCAGGTTTACCGTAAAAAATGGAGTTTCCATGATCATTGCTGATAGAACCAACAGGTATACCACCCTTTGCATCTTATGTTTCCATAATCAAAACTTCACTTCACATTAATGTTGATTTCTGAATCTTACGCGTAACACAAACTTCAGAGTCTGTGTCTGCAAGGTGCCCAGCTTCCAAACTCTGTGTGGGCAATGGCAAGTACACAATTTTACTGTGTCATTCAACAGAGGTCAAAAACACTTTGTTGGTGCTTGGAGGCACAGGCGGCTAAGGTGCATTGGCTCTGCATCTACAATGTGCTACGCTTGAGTCTGACCTGGGACCTTTACTGCATGTCACCCTCCCATCTTTCCTCTCTCTGATTCTGATTTTCAACTCAGTTATGATTCCAAAAGCAATTATACCATCACTCACTTTGATTGACTCATTTAGCAGTGCAATAAGTGCTGAATCAGACTTCTTCATATGGTTTCACGAGTGTTTGGCCTATTAATTCATGTCACTTTACTCCCAACAATTATGTCCTGGCGGGAAAAAAAGTGAAAACAAAACATGAAGGATTTGTCAGACTATAACTGTAAAAACTGTCAGCACTTACACAATTGAGTATATGACTTTTTTAAAATTTACACAGCAGCAGGCAGGTTTCTGAAAAAATGTGTGTGTGTGTGTGTGTGTGTGTGTGTGTGTGTGTGTGTGTCTAACCGCTATTCATCAGCAACCAGGGACAGACCAGTAATTATCAATTAGCTACGGATAATGGAAAAATGCAAGAGAAAAAATAATGTTTTTGTAGCAGGCACATAATGGACATACAGGGCATAATTTAACAGAACCTATCATCTGTTATAACATTCAACATGTACAGTTCTGTAACCTCCATACAAACGACAGGAAGCATATCATTTTAAAAAATAACTGTCTTTTGTTTAGAATGACTAAACGATTAATTAATCCCCAAAAATTACAATACCACCAACATGTTGATGCATATGCACAAAACATACCATTACACAAAACACCCATCAATATGACAACTGCACATAAATAAATGCAATCTGTTTCTATAAAAAAACAAGATAATATCAATTCTTTATTCAAGTGCTTGGGATACTCATTTTATAAGTGAGGCTTCTCTCTGGAGAAGTTTCTTCTTCATGGCTCGTCTACAGTTCCCTAACGGCCTCAGTTCCTATAAATCCATGAAGGTCCATCATCTTTTTTACCTAACGGTATTCTTATGAAATGGTTGTGTTTCTCTGAAATGCTGAGGAAGGTTGAAAAACACATATATTTTGTCTGCTGTTGTGAAAAAAAAATGCATGCTGGATTGTGTGAGTGCTGACTGTTTTTTTTTTTTTTTAAGTTTTATGGCTTGGCACCTGTGTGAAGTTGAGCAAGCTAATTCTCCTGTTTGCCAAAGTTTTCTGAGGACACTCTCAATTCTTCAGTGCTCCTTTGTAAGTCTGGCAACAGTTTCCTGATGTTTATTACTCATAATGTAGTGAAATGATGATGATGAATCCATACTTGAAGCCTTTGACAGAAATATGGGTGTGTCTTGAGTTAAGTCCTTCCTTATGCATCACATGTAGATAGGAAATTGATTAAACTGGGACAGCTTCTATGGGGCTTTTCCAGGCTGTCATTTCTTGCTGGTACATCATACTGTTGTAGGGTCTGGTCATATCAAGCTGCTCAAGAGCGTTCTTTTGTGCTTTGGTCAAAGGAAGATCATCTGCTGGAGTGCACAGGATGGAGATCCTCTGAGAAGAGAAAAGTAAATATTTTAATGCAAAAACACCAATTCCTTATTGGAGACATAATTTGCTGACCCCTTTTAAAAAAGATACACAAACTGCATACCTGTCTCAGTGTACCGGGAGTGATGCTCAAATTGTACAACATCCAGAGAGGAACCATGAGTGTGGAAGACAGAGTGAACCACCAGCCAAGGGCATAGCCCCACCATGGATATGCAATGGTATTGTTGAACTTAAGAGGACTGTATTTGATCAAGGAGAAAATAAAAGTTCCCTGAAAACAATTATGGATAAAGCAGTTTAGTTTTGGAGACAAAAACACAAAAATTCAAAATGTAACTTCTCACAGTAAAAAATTTAAATTGCTTAAACCATTATTAGTGCGGAAACTTTTCAACATGACTCACCAGGCAGATTACTGGAGTGACAAATTTCAGACAATATTTAATCAGGGGCAAAGGTTGATACCCAATCATGTCTTCTATGTTGTCATAAAATCGGTCGGCGCCTGCGGGAGAGAGAAACTTTGAGGGGAGGAAATTCAAAATCATTGTTGTAATTCGCATCGTTATCAAGATGAATGTGCATTTAACTCAACTACTAAGAAGCCTGCGGACGCTCATTTTATTTGCTTAACTCACCATAAACCCATCCAATAGCCACAGACTGCAGTATGGCAAAGAGGAGAAGAGTCATTCCACTGCAGGCATAGTAATCAAACAACTGGAAAATGTACAATCCACCCTGCATTTGAGACAGGAATTGAGTTAGCTGGTATATTATGCAGTGAATTTTTTGATGTAAGGAAAAACTGATGAGAAATAATGATTACAGGAGAGTTTAATCTGATCTTACTTCTGTAACCATCACAAGGCCAATGAAGAAACTGCACACACTAATGGCGAGCAGAAGAAGCTTACGTCGGTGGCCATAGTGAAAGAATGAAGGATTCATGTCTGATATTGCTGTCACAAGTGCCTCCAGACCTACAAACTGAAAAGAGTCCTCTCAGTTGTGTGCTTTGCAGATTTTATGCATAATGAATAAATTATTGCATCTTTAACTGTGAGATACCCATGGGGCCCATGACACAATAACCAACAATGCTGCGATTTTACAGACATGTATGAAAAAGATCCACAAGAGAATATTATCCAACACAAGAGGTGATCATTTCATCCATTCAGGACCATACCATACTTAGCTGTACTCAAGATTGTACTAAATTAATATCTTCATCTTGGAAATTTACTTGAAAGAGAAAAGGCTGCTCTTGTTTCACTCAGTTTTGAGGAGGAGTTGACCTACCTCACTGTCCAGGCCAAGTAAGATGATCATAATGAAGAAGAATACAGCCCATAGCTGTGGAAACGGCATCATGGCCACCGCACGAGGGTAAGCAATGAACGCCAAGCCAGGACCTGCAGTGATAATCAGTTAATAATATTTACAGGACGTCCCATCAGGGCTAGGTCAGACTATTTATCTTTTGTGCATTGCACATTTTGAAAAAAATCATAAATATCAGTTCATTCATTCATTTTTTCATTCATGTAGCTCTTTTCCGTGTCCCACCTGACTCGGCCACTTTTGATATGTCTGTGTTCTGCTCATACGCCATGAAACCAAGTGCAGAGAAGATGGCAAAGCCTGCTACGAAACTGGTCCCGCTATTCAGAAGGCATAAGTACACACAATCCCTAAAAAGAAGAATTAATTTTGGTTATATTATGTAACATTATATATGGTGCACATCAACATTTTAGGATTGTTTCTTTCCCCTAAAGGTGGTTCAAAACCCTAAACTGGGGGTTGCACATACCAGCACAATCAAAAATCAAAACAAAGACAAAATGTTGGACCTGCTATCAAAAACATGGGAGTGTCCTGGGATGTTGTTGATGTTGTTGCAATTAATGCTTACTAAAGCAATGATGTACAATATAGCCTAAACTTCTCTTAATCTCCAATAATCTCCATCAAATAACACAACTGCATATAAATTTAGTAGTTTGAATGGATAACATGGGAGCCACAAGCCATCCCAGGCTGGATTAAACCACAGTGTCTTGATGATGCATTGTTAATGTTGAAGAATGCCATGGGGCTCAACACTCTGACTTCTTTGAGATTCAAAACATGCCATATGGAGTGAAAAACATGAGATATGATGATATATCAGACGTACTTGTAACAGTTATTGTTGTACTTGTTGTAACTGCCAAGTGCAGTTAGACACCCGATACAAATGGCATAGGAATAGAAAATTTGTGTCCCGGCATCCATCCACACCTGCAAGACAGATACAAGACATTTGTCCAGCCATGACAAAATATAAGTAATCTTGATTTCAACAAAACAAAAAGTTAAGGTGATAATGTGTTTTGGCAATGGAAATTAGGAATACATCTCACTCTCACAAGGCTCTTGTTGGAATACTTAGATCATTTTGTCTCTGATCTCCAATTTGAAAATGTGGTGAAGCTTTTGGCAACAAAGGAAAAAATAGCTTTGAATGAACTTTTTCAGATCAGTCACTCATGTAATTGATTGAATTTGGTTATGTTTATCAGCAGAGCATGTGGTTTAAAAGAAGTTTTGAATTAAACTGATGTGGCAAGGGGGTGAAGTGAAAGAGCTTATTCAGGCCGATACAATAAATTTAGAAATCTCAAACCAGGAAATAAAAACAGGCTGGCTGTGAACTGAATTGTAGAAAGAAGAAACACAGTGATGACTCTCTGTGTGCTTCTGTGAAACCAGCAGCGCTGAATCATTTGCATACGAGAACCACTAAGATTCCTGTGAGCAAATGATTGATTCCCTTGTAAAGTCAGGCATGCATGAACCACCCCTTTCATGATTAATTCCACATTAAAGATGTAATTCCACATTTATGTGTTAAACAGTATTTAGGCCATGTAGTTATGAGATACAACACTGTTTGTTTTGTTTGGAGTACTAAATGTGGCTCAGTCCATTTTCACTGGTCAAATGAGCAGCAGTTGAAGTCGTGTTCAAGGGCATTTCTCCTAAGATGCATCTTTTCTTATTTAAAAAAAAAAAAATAAGTGTGATATGTAGTGTCGAGGATATTGCTGCTTGAAGCTCAGGGACTTGCTGGTCTGCTGGTGGCCCTGTGGTGGACCAGTCACTTTCATTTTGCCCAACCCCAAACCCAGTTCCATGCCCTCACACCCAGTGCCCTGTCCTGCCCCTCATCAGCAGGCAGTGAAAAGTTCAGTGCACAATTACTCTGTGCTAGACTCACAACTATGCGTCATCAAAGTGGAAAACTGGTGAATCATTTTCCTACCTGGGGATCAGCGAGGCGGGAAGGGTCAGGGTAAAGGTAAAACTTGATTCCCTCTATGGCCCCGGGCAACGTGAGACCACGTATAAGCAACACCAACAGCATCACATATGGAAACGTGGCGGTGAAGTAAACCACCTGTGTGAGAGACAGACATACAGCAGGTCAGTATATAGTGAAACATGAACAGCTATATGGTGTTTATCTCTAGTAAAGAGACAAATACTCCTCACGTGTACCTTCCTGTGGACACTGAAGAGAACTCTGAGCTCTAGTAGACAGCACTGGACAAATGTTAAGAAACATTACACCTAAGCATTAGGGGCCATCCACAGTGAACCGGTAGAAAATGGAAAGTATTTCTGACAGATTTCTGTCTGCTGGGTTGTTTTGGATGACAATCAATACATGCAATAATAATGATTACTTGTATGATACTACTTGTAAAACAGTGAGGGCACAACAGGCAGTAGTTGTGAGAAATTATGTTAAAGGTATTGCCTCTGTGATGTTACGAAGCAGAAGTTTCCTGCAGACATGCTGGATCTACTTTCCCATACAAATAGGAAAATGACAAGAAAAGAACTGTTTAATTTCCAAAAAAAAGAAAAAGGTACCGGGACCTGTTATTTTTTTTATATAGGCATAGTCAGCTTTTTTAGTGTTTGTTTAGGTGCTAAAAGTGTTATTTTGGATACTGTTTCTCCACATTGTGGAAGTAAATGGAATGACAGAGTTACGGTACAAAGCAGCTAATGAGGCTATTTCACCGCCATGTGGACTCATATCATATCCAGGAAACTATACGACCCTAAACCTCTGCCAAAGTTCAGTTTTGCTTTAATACATGTTAATAAATTCTGTCTCACCTTTCCTGTGGACTTTACTCCTTTCCAGACGCAGAAGTAGCATATGACCCAAGACAGCAGGAGACAGAGAGCCAGTTCCCATCGTATGTTGCCCAACTCATGGACACTTCCTGTTACATTCAAAACTCGTCTCCTGCAAAACACATTTTCAGTTATAATTCACATATCCAAGTTACCTTCACAGCCTAGTATCATGTTTGGCTTTCATTTGTCTACTCACTCCCAGAACTCCCTCACTGGTGATGTCGCATTCTCTGCTACGGTCCAGTTCATGTTGTCAGGCGTGTGATCAAACTCCACACAGGTCTCTATTGGAGAGAAATATGAACAGTCAGCTGGCAGAGAAATATGCACACTATTGCTGTCCAGTGAAAGCCTTATGTTTCCAAAATGCTTGTTTTTCAGGAATTGAGAAAAACTTTTGTATGTATTTGTGTATTTATCCAATGAATTTCAAAAGGGTTTCATAAGACCAGGCGTGATAAAATTTGAGACCACAGAAGTCTGTATTCATCTGGATTCATAGGGGAATATGCAATCTTTAATGGTTTTTGCAAGATACCAGTAATATGTTATCAATTGTTACAGTCTGTGCCATTTATCCTAATGTATTAATCACTACAGTAATTCGATTACAACCCGACTGTATAGCAATTTTATTAAAAGCTATTTATTCCCAAAAGGATATTTTTTCAGGACTGTAGAAGCCATAAATGTAAAGCACCAAGTGCTTGGTGCTGGACATTACGTATGCTGTGTGGTGCTTGTTTTGCACTGGGCCAGACAAGAACTTGGCACAAAGTCACTGGAAACCTATTCCCGCATTTGGACCTCACCCTTCACATTCAAATCAAGCTCCTAAAACGTTATTATGTAATGCGTGCACACTGGGTCACGTGTAAATGAACAAAGTGAACACCATCATCATTCCGTCCCTACAACACTCTGCTTGAAACTTCAGAATGACCAGGGATAGACCAAATGTCTAATTAAGTCCTGATGCACTGCCTATACACAACTTAAACAGACCAAAATAAAATGAAATTGAAAGTGTAGTGATCAGCCAGTTTTGTTATTATTAACCAAAATCATAACAGCCTTTTTGCCAAAAATGTAATGAGCACTTATGACTACACAAATTAAATTACTAATTACATTCCATGTCAGCAGAGACGTATTGTATTTGATGTGTATTTCAGTATGTTTCTGTGCGCCTGTGTCAGTAACAGTGTCTATCACCACCCAATGTGTCGACCTTATCAGGTCCACCTGTACAGTCTAATGTGGTTCAGTGCAACAGCTCTGCAATAAATTCTACCTTTTAAGGAAGTTTGTAATGTTCAGTTTTTGTTGACATTGTGGAGAATGTGTCAATTTAATTATATCTTTATTACTGAGGTTGTAGTTTGCAGAGGTCTTGCACTGGACTACATTATAATTAGAGGTGTTTCCAATTCTTTGTCCTCCTTGTTTATATACATGAGGGGGACAGAATAGTGGAAACACATGTCAATAAAATGCAGTCCAGTACAACAGCAGCACTAACTATGAGCTCAATGTCAAACATAGAAGTGAATGAACACCTCTATTACTGTGACAAAAAGAAAACCTGAGCATTATAGGCATCATAAAAGTAAAACTTTATGGCAGAGCAGTTGTATTGGATTATACATTACATTGTACATGTGTATCTAGCTTTAATTAGTTTGTACAATTGTTAGGAAAATGTATGCTAGGGATGCAAGATATTGGATATTTTGCAGATATCTGATATGGCGATATTTTCCAATTGTTTCGGCTGATTACCAATGCTGATACTGATATATGCACCTACTCGCAGAGAATATCAAGTCTCTCCTGTAGTGGAATCAACATATAATTATACCTTCTATTATCATGATGGCCCACTGGCAGATGCAGACATAAAATATTTAAATTTAGTAACTTTTCTCCCCTTTTCCCTCCTAATCAGTATATCTAGTTAAGGATGTTTATGTGACTTGATGGAGAAGAATATGGCAACAACTTTCCCAAGGTACGTTTATATCATGCAAGACTTACAGTCTTACAGTGTCTGCTTCTGCCACATGGACTGTTGTGTCTTCTAATTGTTTTGTTATATTTGGATTGTTTGGCATGCATTTCTTTTTATGACACCTGTGTCCCTAAATGCATACAATTACTTAAAACTGTATGCTTAAACCTCAGCATGCGCACCAGACAGAACCATTTACCGGAGGTGAATTTGGTGCCAATCCTCTTGCCACATTTTTAGTAAGATGACCAAGGGGCCAAACTCCCAAAAAGCTGGTGCTGTCCATTAAAGTTAAAAAAGAAAAAAGACAAGGAAAAACGAGAGCGAGAGAGAGAGTCAGAATGACAGACTCATTCACTGAATTCTGGACATTTTTTTTTTTAACAATTTATCAAAGATTAATGGCATTAATAACTGTATTCCTATGACAACACTGGAAGTGCACATAGCAGGAACAGTGAGCAGTTTATTATTTCTAATTTACTGAAGTTGTAGAGCAAACATGAACCAGAGAATCAGAGGATTGCAACATCCCTGACGTCTGCCACTCCCTTAAATCCCTCATGGTCGTTCATAGCAGACTGACAGGAAAACACACACAGCCAAGCACAACGTACAGTATGATGGCATGTAAACCCCTCTCCTGAGAAACTGAGCTGCTGCAATAAAAGACTTTTTTTTTGGTAAAACATTACTGTCAGAAAACTTCTGCAATGTGTCAAGAAATTAAAGCTTTGAAGCAATTTCTTTACATTTTGAGAATTTATTACATGATAGAAAGGTATTATGCTGTTGGTTGGTTCAGCTCCACTAAGCAAAAAATGAGGATAAGGAGTATATTCATGTATCTTATTTTATCAGAGATGAGCATTTGTATTTTTTTGACTGACTTTCTGTGTCTGAATTGAGGCTGAGAGAACCATATATGAAGCAAGAATTAAGAAATCACAGCTAATTTCAGGAAGCCAATTCAAATCTTTCTTTCTTTCTTTTTTATTTTTTTTTATTTTTTTTTTTTTACCAAATCGCATAAATTGTTTAGACCTACCTGTGTTCCAACTGTTTCCACAGCTTGCCCAGGGAAGCTCGGAGTTAAATGAAGAGAAGAGGTAGAAGAATGCCCAGGCCAAAATGATGATGTAATAGATACTAGAGTATAAAACAACCACCTGACTGCCATAACCCATCCCTGGAAGAAGAAAAATAAATAACTTCAGAGTAAGAAAGATCTAATTAATATTCCCAAAGAGCTTTGGATTATATCTACAGCCTTCAAGCCTCCCCGGCAATTTACTAAAGTCTCCACAGACAATTCTAAGCACTACTAAAATCTATGTGAGAATATTGTCCGGATGTCTTTCAAATGATTTCTATTAAATAACATATTACCTTGAATACCTTGAGTTTCAGAGAAAAAAGTATCAAAATTGCAGACTCAAGTACTTTTTCCTCATCAGAATTTCACTTAAGTTGATGTGAAATTACTACACAAATCACTGTGAAAAAAAAAAAAAAGGCTCACTTAACAGGTACCCAAGGTAAAAGTTACTTCGAAAAGATACTTTCAGCAAAAGGAATATTGTTAGGTTTGATATTTTCTGTGCAATTCTAAAAGGCCAAGACAGAGTTCAAACTAGATTCTTGTAACTGGGAAAAAAGTGAAGAAACATTATGCTCATCTTCTTGTCTGGTTGACAGTTTACTTGTCAGATTGTAACTGACATCTTTCTAAATCAGTGCTTTGGACTGTAATGGATGTGACTTAAAATGTAGCCAAACACAACATGTCATTCAAACACATATTTAGGTAAAAGTATGATTATTGATTGAGAAAATTGCTCAAAAGTACAATTACACAAAATATTATTCAATTGCAAAAATGAATAATTGTAAAGATTTATTTCTTCCCTTATCTTTTGTAATTTATAGCTTATTATTACTTAAGGTTCGGTCTATAGCTGAAGAGTGAGTAAATTGTGGTACAAACTGTTGCTACTGTTGTCACGTTGAAATCTATCAAAACTGAGTTTGCTAGACTGCATGTGTGTAAGACAGAGACAAACATTACTTATTATAAATCATGCAATCACATACAGTAGCACAAAGGAGGCAATTTTTAACTGTAGCTGTGCGAACACCATATATCCATTAACTGGAATCAAACAATGTCAATCACAAAAGCAATCTTTAACCAATGTAAGTTTCACATAAGCCTCATGATGTCAGGCCATCTTTGAAACTTAAAGCTTTAAGGTTTTTGTATTTCATTTCACATGCATACTTTAATTGCAACACCAGATGTTTACCTTCAAACAGGGGGCAAATTTTCTTCCAGCAGGTAATACTTCCCTGTGTAGTGTACTGGCCCAGAGACGTCTCCAAGAGAAACAGGGGGATTCCACAGGTAAAAAGGAACAGTACGTAGGGGATGAAGAACACCCCTTGTGAAGAAAAATAAAACAGAAAATACTGTGTGCAGTTCATATGGATCAAATTGAATTTCTGAATTTTGATTATTAGAAACCTGGGTTGTATAAAGCTGCACTAGGCTACTTAGGATTTAACAGCCCTAAATGTCAGCGTGAGATTATGTAACGTGGCACCAGTTCACTGCTCTTACTCTGGAACTAAATTTCCTCTGCTTAGTGGATAGTAGGAGTGGAGATAGTGAGAACAATCCTTTGGCAGCAGGTTTAGCCTCTGCTGGCGGGTCCAGTTTACTCTGGATGGAGTGACTGATTGTTACCATTTGGTATTTAACTGCTAAATTAACTCAAGACCTAGACTGGTGGCCTAAATTTGAGGGAATGGATTCAACTTCTGTGTTGAAGCCACAATTTTCTTGGCACAGCCATGCTGTCAACATCCCAGTTGCTCTATACATTCTGCAAAAGTACAACAAAATAATGAAGCTTGTTTCTCCAATGTCTGAAACTCACCCCCTCCATTTTTGTAGCACAAGTATGGAAATCTCCACACATTCCCCAGGCCTATGATCTGCCCTGCCACAGCCAAGAGAAACTCCACCTTGGTAGACCACTGGCCTCTGCTCAGGGTGGTGGGTGCAGGATAGGCTACGTTCATATCTGTTATGAACTTGGCCACTGGATCATACTGCTTATCCTTTGTACTGTAAGAAGAGAAGGATTAAAAGAAAATTTTAGAAAGGTGTACCTCTGGGATGGGACATTCATTAGAATCAACGAATCAGAGCAGATTCTCACAGTCCAGCATTAACATACAGACAATACAGACAGTAACTTATTCTGAGAATTACATAGGCCTTCCTCCCACAGCTCACTACTACTCTCCAATCATTCCCACACACCACAGTGTGCAAAGCATCAAGTGTTGACTTAGCATCTAATCTATCAAGCTCAGACGATGAAGGTCATTGTTGTGACTAAAAAGGCATGTGCTAGAGAGAATCCTAATATGACGAATGTTTGCTTCTCAAAATAAGTGTTTAGTCTAGGCATTAAACATCCTTGGACACAAGTACACACACCCACGCATGCACACACAATGAAAACATATTGTCCTCTCTCACTTTCTCGTCCAACATCTCCAAATTTATGAGTAGATTTCAAAAGTTTAGGAGTTCTGTTGCTTTTTTGATGAATATCACCAAGCAGCATTAAAGATTATGGTTAATGAATGTATTACTTTGACAGTAAACTAACAATACTTGATAATGTTACAATACTATCAATATTAGTTGACAATATCATCTGAATCTCAATATAACAATGTTTAACTGAAAGAATTATGATTTCTATGGCTCAGTGAAAAGTGCCTTACTTCATCATAGGAAGAATTACCAGTATGAAATGGGCTGATAGATGACTGACAGACAGGTAAACAGTTTAATTTCTCCAACCACAACTGGAATACTGACATGCATGGTAATGTAATCACAGTTCATTAGTGTTCAAATTCCACTCTGTGCCAGCAGACTTGCTGCATGAGGGTGAGAAGGGGTACTGGGCACAAGAGTAATTCTCTCATCAATGTTGCTTTTGTGTTGCTGCCTGGTATTTTGTTGTGGGAGGGAAGTACATAGAATGGAAAATATGTGTGCCACCATTTTGTCTGAAGACCAATTTGGGCTACTTTTAAAAACAACAACCCACCAGTCTGTGGTCTTGTTCGTGTTTCAAGATCGCTCTTGGGACATTTATGTCCCTGGAGTATATGTGACTTCACATCAGTAACATTGATAATACCTATTGGGTTTATGAATGGTTATTTTCCTTTTTTTCATGTGACATACTCTGTAATTCCATAAACCAAACCTATTCAAAACCTTAATCCTGACCTTGTACAAGGTTCACTGTATTTATAAGCATCACTATTAATGATCAATTCATCTTCACAACATACTGAAACAAGTTTGTGCTTGAGGCAAGATTTGTCATAGCTGGCCTTCACATTTTTAGGTTCACAGGTCCAGTGTTATCTGTGCTCATTTGCATAGAGACAAATTGTGCCTGCAGTTGTGTTGTACCCGTTTTATTTGACATATACAAAAGAAAAAGATAATGGAGTTTATTTTCTCTCTCCTCCTGTTCCCCCTTTCCTCCTGGACTCCCTTCACCAGTGATTCAAGAAAAAAAATTAGACCCACGATATTTTATAAAATCTAACAGTTAGCTTTATTTATTTATTTCTACACATAATCTCTTTTTAATACATACTTTTTACACAAATTGTGCTCCAAAACTTTGATTTAGAATACCGTATGTTTGCATCAAGCAAAATCTACCAAAAATTGTTTAAATTATGAACTGCTTCTACACTAATGCAGAAAAATTCTGCATTATTGCATTAGTGCATTAGGCTGGTACCCTTAAACAATGGGGCCAGAGGAGTACTTTATTATTTGATCTAATTGTATTTGATTCCTATTCTTTTTCGTGGTTTTAGTTTACATGTTCTTTCTTTACTAGTTGGTTGCTGGTCTTAATTATTTTATGTCACTTGTATTTGTTTTATTTATGTTTTTACTTATGTCTAAAGTTTTATTTTGTCTGCTATCCACATGGTTTTTGTGGCTGCAACTTTTGTGGTAGCCCATGTTCTACCTGAAATGAAATGTGGTATATAAAAAAAAAAAAAAGTTTTGCTTGCTTTCTTGCTAGAACTGTTGCCCAGGCAAGGCACGCATACACAAACATCTGTGCAAGCTTTGCTTACAAAGTACACACATGCAGATCAGCTTCCATAGGCCCAGTCTGAATTGGTACATAGGTTTTACACATGGGGGTTGGCAAGGGGTACTGGCAAGGGGTATTTAAAAATGGCTACTACAGAAGAGGCTTTTCTTTAGATTTTCCTCAAAATGTGTGTGGTAAGTATGGAGGCCTGCAGATCTCAAACCCTCTTCTCTCACCTATCTCCACCAACCTCCCACCTGATAAGATCACTCAGAACCCCCATCCTGCTTCCCTAAAAGCATTCCTTGGGATCATAAAAGCACACCATCAGCAGACTCTCCATTCAACTACTGTACAAAGAACTCATTGGAAAATGAATCATAATATGTGTTTCAATCAATTCCACATTTTCAGTTCACTCAGAGTTGTGTTTGAATGAAGTTTGCACCTTGTATTATGAGTATTACAGAGATTATTAACTCTGAGAGCATAAATCAACACTGTTAAAAAACACATTCAACCATGTACTGTATCTGTTCTGGTTATTGCAGTTATAAACAAACCTGATCATTAGATCCTTCAGTAAAACAAGTGGTTTCACAACTTGGAGCCTTTTTGAAAAGACTAGCCTGTTGGAAATGCCCCTTTCCAAGAGAATCAATCTAGTCTGGACTCTTAGTCCAAGGAGTTGCATGTGCTGAGCAGGGAAAGAGCAAAGGAAAAGAGCCATCTCACACCTTGATCCTACTATCAGAAACTGCGCAAAGGTGTGCCCGGTGGCAAGTGAACAGATTCAGTGATATTCACCAAGTTTGACAGATTCAATTCAGTGAGAATCGCCTTCTGCAGAGATCCTGATAGAGAGAGACAAGCAGACCTTTTTTCTCTTTCCCCTGACAACTCTTTCCCCTCATCCCGGTGAAGTATACATCCCATTGCTTGGCAACCAGATAAGTGAAAAACAAGAGTCAAGTTTCCATCAACCTGTATGGTGTGGATTTGTCCAAGACTGCCTTCCACATCCTTGCCACTTGCATCCCACACCAACAGAGTATCGGGAACTGAACCGAGCTGGCCAAGTCAGCTCCGCAACGCTGAATCCACCAACCTGCTCTCAGCCTGCAGAGCCAAGCCATCAGCCAGCGCATCTGCTAACCTCCATGTCAGAGGTATTATCTGTGCAGTACTGCAGAGTGGGGCATTCTCCAACAACCTAACTGTTCATCTGTGGGTCTGAGTGAACATAATTGAAGTCAGTTTTTCTAACTTTGTTGGCTTAGTCATTGATCACATACCTTGCTTTCTCACCTGTTTCTACAGTCAGCCTATACTGGATTTCCACCAACAGGATGTGTGTGCTATCTCCAAACCAGTCCACTATTACCCAGTGTTTATGTATTCTAATGTACAATCCTCTTTACACAAGAGAAGTTGTTCTGTCTTTTGTGTGTAGTTCCTTCAGTTTGAAGGTCACTAAAGGTCTAAAGAATCATGCCTGATGTCAAAACTGAATTGTCACCTTGTTATGTTTCCACTTCAGTTTAACATTGCCTCCACTCTAACTGATTTCTCAGGATGAGGGGATACAGTTTTCCCTAAACAGTTACTAGAGACCAATAGATCCACCTGGATCTAACATCATTTAAGTCGACACTGTTGTGTAGCCATGCCAACATATTGTCTTATTGGGGTTTTAATAGTGAAGTGGAGCAAAGTAAACACTATGATGTTGGGCAATACTGAGAAGACATGCTGTCTATGTAAAATAAATATGTTATCAAGAGGGTGTTTCATTATCTATTCTTCTTGTGTCAACCAGTGTTAGCTAATATGCTGTCTGGCTCTCGGTATATGACACAGGTTTCCGATTACCTCAACAACGTTGCAGGTGCAGATCGGCTTTCAACCAAGAAATCGCAGCTCTATTGAACAACACCAGACCTTCAGAATCATGAGGAACTTTTTAAGGTGAACATGTGATTCATGGGTCTGGAACTAGGCTTCCAAAAAAAAAAAAAAAAAAAAGGCTTCCAAGATTCAGAAGGTCAGGTCAGTTTTATTTATGTATGTGATGACCCCGTCTCCTTTGGCTATTGGGCTGGCTGCTTGTGTTTGTCTCTGTTTTGTGTTGCAGATGCCCAGTAGGTGTGGTTGGGTCCCAGGCCCTGGGCCCAGTGTTTCCAGTGTTGCATAAGAGCGTGACCCATTTGGTTCCATGTGGGAGAGAGTGAAGAGAACCTCTGCTCCCCCGCTCCACACACCCATGTTTGATTTTTGCTTTCTTTCATCATACAATACACTGACAATGTTCTCGTCCATGAACACATGCTAACACTACTGATTTACTGACTGACAGACCACATAGCCTTTTTGTTAGTTTCAGTTGTTTGTGTTAATTTAAAATAAATGGAATCTTCTTTGCTTTAACAGGAACTGGGGGGATGTATTTTCACCTGTGGTGACTGAGAAAGTCCTGTTTCCAAGGTACAATTTAAACCATCTGAGGGTAGTTCCTTTAATGTCAACCCAGTGTTTGAGCCTGTTGAGGAGGGTCATGTGATCAACAGTTTGAATGCTGTACTGAGAAATAAAATGAGGATTGCACTGTTTCACTTAATCAACCATTTAGGAGGAGGTTGTTCAGTACTTCTAAGAGAGCTGATTTGGTGGTGTGGAGAACTTTAAAGCCTGATTGTGTAACCTTAGAAATGTTGTTTTGGACCAGGAGGAACTGCAGCTGGTGGAAACAAACCTTTTCCAGGACCTTAGCCAAAAACAGAAGGTTAGAGGGTCTAAAATTAGCCAAGATCTCTTGATCTAAGTTGGGCTTTTTCTAAATAGCACAAACCATGTCCTATTTAAAATGAGATGATACACAGCCTCTTTACAGGCTATTATTAATAACAGCTAAGATGCTAAAATGGGCAACAGTATCTGTATCAGTATCAACAGTATCATCTTTATTGATCAGAGAGGAGAAATAGTTAGTCCTTAAAGGCCAGTGTATCACAGCACAGAGCAGTGGTGGTCCAAGATTAATTTTAAGAAGCTGATGGTCAAAACTGGAGAATAGTTGGCATTTAAAAGTTTCTGACAAAAGTCTTATTTGTTAATTGTTCAGTGAAATAGAAATAACTTAGTCGAGGAATGGGGTAGGATGTTCCAAACAGAGATGCAAACTTCAGTGCATGTCTCCTCAGAATGGGAAAATCCTAAGGGCTTGTGTAGTTTATCGAAATGGAACAGATGGAGGTTGTTGGACCTAGCTTTCAGCTCATTGTTGCCCTGCAGCTCAATGATTTTGTGCAAATTAAACTGAAAAGCAATCAGCATATTCAGATGTCATAGCAGGCTTTTGTCATGAGGCTGTTCCTAAATGGGAAAATGCAAAGCATTACCCCTTTCCAGTTACACTTCCCACAGCTTTAATTTTCCTTCAAATGAGTTCACATTTGAAAGCACAGAGGTGGTAAACTGGTCGGGACCTTGGAGTTTTGACATGAGAAGTATTTGATATAATACAGTTGCAAGGGAGGGAGGACTTGCTGCCTAGAGCATTTTTGAGTTGCTTTTTATATTTACTTTGTAGGCTTTATTTTAATATTGCATTATATTGTATGAATTGCCTCTTGGGCCTGATCAAACAGTCTTGAGGGCTGCATGTAGGCCAGAGGCCAGAGGTTCTCCACCTCTGATTTACAGCATTAGTTCTCTGAGAATCTTTGTCATATCCACACAAAATTGTTATTGTAATCAAATTGGAAGTTGGAAATTGAGTGGCATTGGGACCACGTGAGTCAGGATCGAATCGATTCGGGAAATCAGTGGTGGAACCCAGTCCTAATAATGCAACGATGAAAACACTCAAACATTCCCTGAGAGCTCAGAGTGCAGTCTCAAATTCACAAATTCACATTCTACACTCCTGGCAGACACTTTCCGTTGCAGTGACTAGAGCCAAGCTCATCCCAGTTAACCTCAAGCCCACCATGCTACCCAAATATTTTTTTTTACCAACCTGCCAGAGGAGAAACAGTGCCCGGAGAATACAGTGCAAGTAGTTTTTCCCAGTTTAAAATAAGTGGACAGTCGAAAAATACTTGAAAAATGCCATGTGAAAATGCCACTTTGGTGTTCCATCCACAATACAATACATTAGCATTTTCACGTTCTGTAAAAGTTTGCAACTATCTGCACTGGAATCAGCTGAAATACCTCAAAATGCTTACAGTCCTAGTCCAGCCCTATTGAGCAAGCATAGTATACGCACATGGTCTGGTTATGGTTGGTATGGCTGTCTAGATCATGTGACAAAACTATGTCATCATTTCTAAAAACTTCCATTTTCTGTCCACACTACAAAGACAGGCTTGTGTTTTCAAATTTGCATACTCTGGAGTGTCTGCAAAAAGCTCCTTTTTCACAGCTGGAAAATGCCAGCTTGGTTTGGATGGAAGGCCAAAACCGAGAAAACAAATAAATTTATCCGGCTCAGTGTGGAAATGACTCAGGCAGCATATAACTTATTTCAGCCGGGTGATGCCAGTCTGAGGTTGATGATGCCTTTCATCTTGACTTCTGACTCTCCTTGTTCTAATGATTTAGTTACTTCATTTGAGCCCAGTGAATTGTTGCAGTCTATCCTTCAACCACTGGTGGCACTAGCAGTGTGGCGGCAGAGCATATTGCTTGGAAGAACTAGAAGAGAAATACTTTACTTTATTCTTCCTGATTGTTTAAGGCAGAACCACCAGAGGCAGCAGAAGAGAAACATTCAGGTTTCAGTCGTAGGCCAGAGTACTTGGACCTCTATTTACAAAAATAAAGAATGTACTGTGTGCATCAAAGGAGGGTTGCTGCAGAGGTGACCTCTAGCCACCCATGCTAGTTTGCTTGAACATTTAAAATACTCAAAATGTCTTAAATCTAAAATAAAATTTAAAAAATGTAAAAGAAAATACTGCACAATTAACTTATGTAAGTACTATGGCGTAAAAGCATTAAAAATAAGCCCACTGATGAAAATAACAGCCATAAGAGATTTCCTATTCCTTATTATTATGCTTTTATTCAGTCAAATTCTTGACCCAGAATGGCTCAGATTACTGTAAAAAGGTTTGGTGTTTATTTTTATATTTTGTAATGAGAGCACATCGTAATTTGTTTGCACAAGGGAAATATATTTAATGTGAGCTATATACAGGCATGCTCAGAGCTGCCTGAGGTGTGACACTAAACAAGGGGAAATAGCTGCTCTCACTGCAACGTTGAGCCCTCAGCCGGTAACCTTTGGCCTACATTCTAGAGCTGCAAGTGCTAAACACCAATACAAACAGAGAAGCTATGCCTTCTTGCTGTAAGGGATACCCTTTTAACTATGAAAAGCCTTTGTAGTCTACACCTACAGCCAGCAAAAATAAAAATGCTCAAAGAAAGCTTTGCCTGCCATGTAAAGGTAAAAGGATAGATAAAGAGTACCTCAGGAAGATAGCAGCACTTCACCAGTCTGTGGTAGTGTTTTATGCCTCCATTAAGCCTATAGATGGAAGACTCCAGCTGGTCACTTTAGGTGGAAAAACAAGTTTAGACCCCCAGGTCTCTCCAAGACAAATGTCCTCCCCAGCTCTAACCATGAACGAGCCCATGTGGAGTTTGAAAGTGCTTTGAATGCATGAAAGAGAAAGGGAGAGAGAGAGGGGTAGAGAGGGAGAGGGGGGCGGAGGGAGCTGGCATGTAGCCAGTAAATGAGTGGCTTAAGGCGGAGCTTATTCAACAAGACAGCGAGGGCAAGAGGAGGGGCTTTGTTCAGTGAAAACACCACAGAAAGGCGCTCTTACAACCATGAAGGACAAGACAGTGGAATTTAAGTCCACAGAGATCACTAGAATTTATATGAACTTAGAAAAGACTGAAACTGAACAGTCAGTTTTCAACAACATGAACACATGAACACTGGAGGGAAATAAATTTGTGCATCTATCTATCTCTCTATCTATCTATCTAGCTCACATTAAACACATAGATAGATAAATCTATCTATGTAGATAGATAGATAGATAGAGAGATAGATAGAGCTAGATAGAGATATATATTCATTTTTACATATGTGTGTGTGTACTCACTACTTCTACAACCACTATATTAATAGAAAGAAACTGCCATTAAACTGTTTTCCAACAGCTCTTAATGAGAAAACAGAGTAGCAGCAAAGCTAGTATGGCATGTGCAAGCCAAACAATTTTGTTTGCAGTTTAAAATGTGTTACTGCAGTGAAATGAGAGAGCATCATAAATACAAGGTGAGCAAAATTATGTATATACTCTCACCATTCGCTTTCTTGCGTAGCTGAGTGAAATCCTTGGACATGTCCTGTTGACTGTCTTGTAGGTTTCTTCATCTTTAAATGCTTCCCTCCTGAAGCAGTGCAGGCGACTATGTGCCTGTCCCTGACAGAGGAGTGGCTGTTGGGGATATACAAGTTTTCACAGACAAATCATTACACTGCATGTTAATGAATCATCTTGGTATTTCATGAAAGGAGATTTGTTTTCTTTATTATACAATCAAACAGAACAGGCTTGCAATCAACAAATAGATTTAAGAACAAACCTATAAAAACATGTGTTTCAAAATCCAAAGAAATTTTTGCCAATGCAAATGTTTTGCTTTCTGTTGAGCTGAGTCTCATGGACAGGATGTACACTGAAAAACTGGCCAGTCTCGGAGGGACAACTTGGCAGCATCTACATTTATAGTTTAATGGTATAGTAGCCCTTGTGATCCATAGTCTTAACCAGAAAATGGCATTAATACTATTTCATTATAACTGTGGATGTTGCAAAGCTGTCACTCCATTCGAGACTGGTCAATAGAGACATGTGTAATATGAAACTAGACTTTGTAAAGTTTCTGAAGAAACTTTGATGTGCTTGCCACCCTTGCGACTGCCTGGTCATGCGCTAAATTGCCAGCCATATGCTGTTTGTGGGTTGTGTAGTGTTGTCACTCTTGCCCAGGTGGGGAGTTGACCTGTAGTCTCCAGGCAAAGACAATAGGGAATTTAAGCAAAGGCGGATTGTGCGGTGGCTACTGCAACCGGGAATGGCTCTCTCCCGACGCTCTTGCCGTAGCTGTCAAATCCACAGTAGTCATTAAGCAAACTGCTGCGACAGCGGCAGCGTTTTCCTCAGCGTTAACGCTGTGCAGTTTTATTAATTAAAAGTGTTACACTCATAGTGAGTGCTTTCAAGTTTTTTTGCTATTCAAATGTATTGTCATTATAAAGTGCAGGTAGAGAGCAAAACGGAAAGAAGTGTGCATTTTGGACCATAATTGAAAGATTTAATTAATAATAATAATAATTAATTATTGACAATTAAGCACACATCTGATCGGAGTGTGAAGTGATAGTTCAGTGCGTGACCTGCATGACGTGCAAGAACACATTTAAGTTCAGAAGTACGAGGAAAACTATTTAACTGACACGCCTATATCACGCGTTGTAGCGACTACGTGAGAATGATCCTTTCGCCGTTGTAGATCAGGCGACTACGGCAGACAACGTCGGCACGACGGCTGAAGTCTCGATCAGCACAGCGCAGATCCATTTCCGGTTGCCGTAGCCGCCGCACAATCTGCCGTTGCTTAAACTCCCTACTATCCACTGCACTACTGAGGCTTGTGTGGGCGGAGCCAGAAATGAGGCTCTACCCAGCAAGCATTTTTTAGTTTAAAAGACGTCTAATAGACCTGACGTCTGGGCTAAAACACGGCAAAATTTGGACTGTCAGTGAAAATTTAGTAGACGTCTAGCCATTGCCCAAGTATAGCCTAGTCATCAATTAGACGTCCAGTGAACGACTACATATGTACGTCTAATAGAGGCCAAAATAACATCTAGGCTAAAACACGGCAAAATTTGGGCTGTCAGTGAAAATTTAGTAGACGTCTAACCGTCGCCCAAATGCAGCTTAGCCATCAGTTAGACACAGCTACTGAACAACTACTATATACATCTAACAGACTGAAAAATAATGGACTGAGGATTCTATTTATTCAAATACAAGGAAAACCATCCAGACAGATTAAATGTAAAGAATTTATTATTAGAACTTGTAAAACACTAAACAAAAACAATGATAGAAGATATAAATTATATAACACTTCAAATTAGGATCATTTTAAAACAATACAAAAAAAAAATATAATGAAATAATACAATATTTAACAGGAAAACAAGAACAAGATTTACAATAATTAAAAATTTAAAAAATTAAAAACTTAAAGATACCTTAAAAATAACAGCAACAACAACAAAAAACAAAACAATGGGAAGCCACCCTACTTATTTCTTATTTCATGACTGTGAATAGCCTGGTCTTCTCAAAAGGCAGCTTCTCGAATGGCCCACCACCCTTCATGTTAAATTTTGCCATCAGACCATTGGTTAAAACCCTAAAACAAGATACATATTAAGGAAGTTATTAATTGTGGACAAAGGTACATTTCAAAATTATTATTATTATTATTATCCATATAAACAACGTATACTTAATAAAAAAAATGGATAAGGCTCAAAACCAGGATACTAATGCACATGTAAACACACTCACTCTCTTTGAGGAATTTCATTTTTTTCCCCTCCCCAAATCTAGGGCCGTAGAAAAAGTAGGCACGCAATAAAAACTTAACAGTTCAATCATACCTTACTGAGAACATCTTCCTCTTCCATCGTTCAATGTTTACTGAAGCTAGAAACAATAGTTTCACGGATATTACTGGCCAAACACGGCTTCCCAGATAAAGGCGGCATTTTTGAGAGTGTATAAATTTAAAAGACCAACCAATTCCCTTAATTGTGTAAGATTTTGTGCAGAGTCGCCCGTGCCGTTTTCGGGATGAGTAGGTTGTCGAGAACCTATGGCGGAGGTAACCGTTCAGCCAAGAACGGGCACTGCAGTTACTTTGGGAAATACGGAAACATATGCAACTTGAATGACCATCATCTGCTTATGCGAAATGGGCGTGAATATTGCCAGCACATGCGCTTCTAACTGTTAGATAAGTTAGGTTTAAAAAAAAAAAAAAAAAGGAAAGGGAAAAAAAGCCACGTGTTGTTAAGGTAAGGTACACTGGCTTAGTCTAAACTGCGAACATTCCCGATATATAAGCACGGTTCCTGCATATATATCAAATAATGTACATAAATAATGAACACATGACGAGACAAAGACACACTTAATCGCAATAACAACGTCGCAGCGGCGTGGCGTGGGCTGCTCACAAAATGGTTCTCCTTCTTTGTCAACCGACACTTCCAGCCTATTATCGCGGTGTCTCGCGATGTCAGTCGTCCTGTCTCTGACGCAGTTCAACTACCCTCTAGCGGTTGAGAATCGTAATTTCATTATGTTACTTTTAAACTGAAAAAGTAAAATACTGAGAATGGTGTGTATTAATATGTGTGACAGCAAAAATATCAATTATTAAGTTAATATTAATTCGCAAAATGGGATTTGCTATGTTAAATTCAGAGCTAAATCGTGGCTAAAAGTAGACCACTTCATGGAAATTTGTTTTCATAGTTGCAGACATGAAATTATGGCATGCACATCGAGAAGGGTCCTGTGGCCAAAGCTAACGTTACATGTAACCAATTTTAACAGTGCTTTGGCTGGAAGTGGGATACACATAGCCGGTCTATCAGGGCCGTTGAAATCCAAACAACTGCTTGCCTCGATTTCGCCAGATGGGCTAAGAACAGGCTACACGTAGCCAGTCAAATTCAAGGCTAAATCGTGGCTACACATAAACCATATGAAATAAATGGTACTGACCACTTTTATGTATTGTTGACACTGCAGACATGATGGGATATTATCAATCTCAAAAACTGCATAGTGAAAATTTTCACTATGCAGTAGTATACGTAGTATACAGCAGTTTAAACTACAACGAAACAGTACTGTCTAGAAGTCGGCTACAAATATCCAGTCTAATTGTGAGCTAAATTGGGGCTATGCATAGAACATGTCAAAAAATTAAACTAAACACTGTTGCAATCACTGTTGACTTTGCTTACCTGATTGAATACTGTACATTTTGAAAGTTGCATTGGCAAAAACTATGTTTGACCAATTTTAAAATTATGTCAGCTAAATGTAGGTTACACTTAGCCGGGCTAAATTAAGGCTACATCTAGCCGAGGCGTTTACATGACGTCTATTGCTTGCTGGGTGTAAAGCACACAGCATGAGTGACAGTGGTGCTTGGGAGAGAATCACCTAAAAGTAGTGGTCAAACAAATGCTTTTTTCTCAATGATATTAACTCCGAGCGCAAACTAAAAGGTATCATGAGAAAGATAAGGCTTTGGGCTTTCAAACTGTGTCAGAATTATTTTCCAACTCCCAAAAATGCCCACCCTAGAGCGAGTTGAGAAAGTGTGTGAGCACACAGCATGAGTGACAGTGGCACTTGGCAGAGAATCGCTTAAAAGTAGTGGTCAAACCAATGCGTTTTTCTCAATGACGGTAAGTCCAAGCGGAAAATAAAGGTAAGGCTTTGGGCTTTCCAACTGTGTCAAAATTATTTGCCAGCTCCCCAAAATGCCAGAGATTCGGCGAGCTAAAAAAGTGTGTGTTTCTGCCTCTCTTCCCAGACTTTGGGTTCTAGATATAATGGGAGTCTATAGGCCCGTTTCCACCAAAATGTTCCTGGTAGTATTTGGGGGGCAGGAGCTGCTACAGGAACGTCCTCTCGCTCGGCCCTCTCACCTGCTGTGTCTCCACTGAGAGGGCCGAGTAGGAGGAAGGTTCCTGTAAAGTCACCGGGCGGTTGCGCGACCATGACCGGGGCATCAAAATGTGTGTTGTTAAAAAAGCCTGTTGTTAGCGTTACCTAATGTCCGTTAAAGCTAACGTTAGCGGCCCTAAAAATGCCGGCTAAAAAGTATGTTGTTAGCGTTAGCTAACGTCCGCTAAAGCTAACGTTAGCGCCCCAAAAAATGCCGGCTAAAAAGTGTGTTGTTAATGTTAGCTAGCACGTTAGCGTTAGCTTGGTAGTGTTGGCCGTGTTACTAGGGACACCTGCTTTCTGTTGACATCACATCACGCTGTGAGTAAACCCAGGAGTTTTTTCGGGCCGCTCAGAGTCCCTACCCCGAGGCAGGGCCGTTTTTTAGCCCCTGTAAAGGTTCAGGAACTCTCTGCTTCGCTGCTGCAGAGAAAGCTGGCTCAAAAACTGACCCCAAACTTAAACTGTGTTTTATGCCAAACTAAAACATACATGAAAAATTGATGATGACACACATAAAGTTGAACTTCTGCTGACCCGTTTAAGCTTTGAATGGAGTCTGTCGGCCAAAGAATGAGAGAGCTGTGAGGCTTTGAAAATGCATGGGTTTCAGCCGGTTCCCCATTATTTTTGAATGAGGGCAAAATCGTGATTTCAAAATGGAATTATGAGGAATCTGTCCGATCGGTTTGAAAATCGACACATCGCTTCTTCTCTGCAAGACGCACGTTTTTCGTATTTGGTGTGTGGACGCAGGTCAAAAGCTCTGCATTCTGGAGCCTTGGAACGTTTTGGCCATTCATTGCGGATGGGTCATGTGACCCAGTTCTTTTGGGTTTTTGTCGCCATGGTAACTCCAGTAATATACAGAAGTCATAGCACAGTATCTTCGAAACTGTGGGAGAAGTAGCGAGCCGAAATTTTACTGAAGAGGAAGTCGGAATAATAACTATAAAATTCCCGCGCGGAAATTTTGAGAGTGCCGTCGCTGGGGGGCTGTTACCAGGGGATGCGCGTCTGACCTCTGTGTGTGGGCATGTTAGTGTGCTCCAAATTGTGGGAGGAGTAGCAAACCGAAGCAAACAGCATGAGTGACAGTGGTGCTTGGGAGAGAATCACCTAAAAGTAGTGATCAAACCAATGTTTTTTTCTCAATGATATTAAGAGTGGAAGAAATAAGGTATCAGGAGAAAGGTAAGGCTTTGAGCTTTCCAACTGTGTCAAAATTATTTGCCAACTCCCCAAAATGCCCGAGATTTGGCAAGTTAAAAAAGTGTGTGTTTCTGCTTCTCTCCCCAGCTTGTGTGTTCCAGGTATAATGGGGGAGAGAGCTGGCACTCTTGCCTCGTTAAGTGTCACAGTGTAAAAAGTTTAAGCTACTTTGCTTTTGTATTTACATTTTCAAAGCAGAACTATTTTTCCTACTCCTTTCCAAGAAATTATGCAACTGGCTTATCGGCCCGAGGCACTAATAAGAAGAACAAAGATGCACAAGATTAAGATGTGTTGCCTTTTCAAGGCAAGCACATAATTAGCATTTTGTATGACTCTTCCATGGACTCAATTAAAAACAGTATACCCTCCCTTGGACTAAAATTTAAGAAGCATGACCCTCCTGTGTTTTCCTTCAGTGTACCTACCCCATAAATTTCAAAAGGTTTCTAATGTTTGAGATCTTAATGATTTACAGCTGTTACTAATACTAAATAGCAGTACCTGGCTGCATGTCCTCAGTACCCTGCGTTTGAATCCTGGACTACAACCCTCAACCAGGAATATTCCTGTGGTATGCTCAGGTGAAAGCTCATTACTCCTGTCTGTCTGCTCTGCCAGTTCAGAGGAGACATATGTTTAATTACATTTCTTCCTCATTTATGGATACCAATTATTGATTTATGCATTTGCTTCTTCGACTGTAGTGCCAAAACAAACAAACAAACAAACAACCATGATTTTAATGGAGGAAATAAATGTACAGCTAAATTGCGTTCCATGTCATGTTATATCAATGGAGACAAAAGCTAGAAAAGCTAATGCATCAGATGTGGGCTTTTCACATCAACTATTGCTAACCTACAGTCTCCAAAGTCTATAGCAAGTTGGCTGTACATCAGTGTTAGCTATGAAACATCTGGTGGTGTATTGTTGCAGCGCTGTAGCTCCAGTGGGGAGTCAATATCAATATAGGGTACCATTTGGTGTCCCGGGCAGAAATCACTCACTTTTCATGAAAAATTTGCAAAATATCAAAACTCTGACGGTTTATTATAAATGGCCAAACATTTAAACACACATTGGTACAGAGATACATCTTTAAAAGGGTGTTTTTCATATTTAAAAAAAAAAGTTCTATGATTAGATGCATGCGATTTTGCCATGTCCCAAACTCCTCTCTACTAACTTCACTGAGTGTAATAAGTAGATAAATGATATAGCCTACAATGTACAAACATTTTACATGCTCTTGTTGCTCTCATCAAGTACTTGAATAAAATGAGTCAATTGGATCATTTATGGTCTAATTTCATAATAATAGTAAACGTTTTGCATATGTCCCTGGATTTGCTGTCCAACCCGGCATTAGGTGGTTACTGCCACTATAAGAAACGACCTGCTGTAATCAGTGACATCACTACCACTGCTTTGTCTTTTACAAATGGAGTGAAGAATATCTCCTGCAGAGAGAGTTCATATCAACATTTATATTTTGACATTTTCATCATTTTATGATTGAATTTGAATGTGTTCAATCTTAATGTGTCGCCCCTGTCATTGCAAAATATGAATCTATATAAATGCTTTTCAGAAATTCAAAATATGTTTGTTAAACTATACACAGTCACCTTCCTAACTGATACATGTTGCTAGCCAGTGGCCCAACATGTGCTCATTAAATGCAAACTTCAGCCAGAAACGTTCTCCCTGTCGTTGTCCACCCCGTCATCAAGTCTAGTTTTATAACAGTTTTATAAGTTTTTCAGTGTTCCAGAAGTCAAGTGGAGGACAAAACATATGCAGAGAATGAAACCATTTGAAAGGATACCTATGTTTATACTTTTTGTGGTAGGCCTACATTTAGGGACCAACATGTTTTTGTTTTGTTTATATCAATCTTGTTTGTTCCTCTAGTTGAAGATTTTATTTATTTGTTTTTGCTGTTGTTGAGTGTCATTTCCAAATGTAGCCTACCTGTGCACAATTCAAAATACAGTAGGTGAAAAAAGTCATGTTTTGACAAAAAACATTTGTTGACAAAACCATAACATTGTTTCCTTTAAATATATATGAGGCACTTCACTATTGTCCACCCTGTCATGCCAAGGTCCACCCCGTCATGTCATTGTCCACCCCGTCATGTTCATGTTTTATGTGAATAAATAATTATTTTCACAAGTTATCAAAACCTTTTGTGTGATTTTGCTCTGAAGAGATTAGGGCCAAACAGTATTATTTCAAAACTGCAATCAGCGCAAACTCCTCGCACAGCCACAGGTCGTCAGGTGCTGGAAGGCAGCAGGAACTAGCGATAAACTCATACAAACAGATCCTCCGCAGATCCTCCGCAATTTTCCAATTTCACTGTTAGAGCCCGACAGCGGGCTCTAACAGTGAAATTGGTCAGGTGACCCACAAACATTTAAAAACACACCGGGAAATGATCAGGCCAGATTTGAGGTGAACCTGAAGACGCTGAGGCGAAACGCGTTGTTCCCTCTAAATAAAGTGTTAAAGTAAAGTTTGAGTCAGTGTGTGGAGGATCTGTTTGTATGAGTATTATTTCAAAGTTTGAGCAGATACCTTTATTTATAGAGTTTATTCAGAAAAGAAAGTACAACTTTCACAGATTTTACATATACAAACATATTTTTCCATAATTTCTGTATTTTTGAGAGATGTTTTCCAGAAACTAAAATATATTCCTGAATGAGGGACCAAATACCTTTCTGAAAATGTACATTTGTATGTACATTAATCAATATATGATTAGAACATATTTACTCTATTTAGAAATTGTCCCATGACAGGGTGGACACATTTTGCAATTCGCTTGTACTTTCTATGCTTGAAGTCAATTTATAAAAGGTGCAGGAGCTTGACCAGCATGCATTTCTAACAGCTTAAGGTCTACTTTATACAATGGATATGGAGTTCAGTGGAAAATCTCATCTTTTTTTGGGTGACATTGGGAAGTCTCAATGGCACTCTATACTGATATTGACTCTGGGGTGTTTCCACTTTGCTGGACAGCTGGTTGGTCTTACCAGGGCCACAGCAAATCTCATTACCTTACAAGGTGTAAACTAAAGCCCACCCAGCTATATAAGGTTAATAAGGTGCAGGATTTGTACAGCAGTGGCATAAGTTTAGGTTTAACGTTTTAATTTGGGGGGAATCCATTCTCTTTGTCCCTAAAAAAAGAAATGAAAAAATATTGTCCATGCCAACTGCTCCATATGTGTTTTTCATCTAAGATGTTAGTTTACTGTCTCTTAGATTTGTGATGTGTGGGCCAGAGGTAGATCACCTATATCATCTGGAGGTTTAGGGTTTAGGGACATGTTTAATAGTCCCATAAAGTTTAACAAAGGTCAGGGAATTCCCTAGAAAGACACAAAGCCATAAAGCAGTTCAATGTCCACAGTGCAGTCTCTCTATTACTATAACTGACCTCCCAGAGAAGAGGACAACCTCCACTGCTGTTTACACACACACACACACACACACACACGTATCTAGAGAGAAAATTCTGGAGCTAATTAAATGTTCTCTGATTTTCTTTCTTTTTTTTTTTTTTTTTTAAATCAAATCTAAGTTGTCCGCATTTTCTTGTGAAAAATATGTTTCCATGTTTTGTGCTGTTAATTTTTAAATGAACATTTGGAGTTGATATTTACATTGATTGATCTGTCTCAGAAAATAGTTCTTTTCAGCTTTGTCTTAAATTTACTTTTTTTTGCCATTCCCGCCAAAAGTCTGTTATTGTAGCCTAAGAGGACAGTAATCATGATCCACAAGTTAGAAAACAGGAGAAATTTTTCATTGATGTCACAGTTTTTCATGATAATAACAATGGCTAGGTTTTAAAGTAAAGGCTTGCTGTGACAGGCTAACACAGTCCAGCCAACAGATGGTCTAGATAAAACATTATTACCTAACCCACAGAAATAAAGTTTCTGTGGTTTGGAAATGTGAGAGCATTGGCTTCCAAACAGAGAACACCCAATCCTTAGTGCTAATTTCATTTCATCACAATTTTCAAATTCAACACAGAGGATGGTATGTATAGCTTATGTTTGTGAATGTATCTTTGATGAGACATATCTGTGACAAAGATGAGGTAATTGTAGCAGCAGCTGATTTGTCCAATCCATGTGATCCCAACTGAAAACTGTTTCAGTGAGTGTTAAAAAGTACATTATTGGCGCCCTCTAGTGGCCAAAGACATGCAACATGTGACTTGCTGTCAGGGTTGCCCTTTGCTGCCGTATGGTGCTAGGGCACCGGCCATCTGGAATATTATTTATTTTTGACCTTTTTTGGCTAGGCCCAATATGTGTTGGGAAACCCAATATCTTAGTAAGTATTCTAAGGAATAGAATAGGAGGGAAATAAAAAGAGAAAACATGGGGCAGAAAAACCTCAGGAAGAAAAAATATCTTGAGACATCTGCAGCCAAATGCAGAAACCTGTCTGACCTGTTGGCTACCTCTCCTGCCACAATCAGCCCTGTACACAGCACCAGCCCCTTCTCAGGTTCAGTTTACTGTGCTGACCCGCCTCAGCCCAGCCGCCCTGCCCCCCCGACACAAGCTGCAAGAAGGTTACCACAGTCAAGGTGGTGTGTGGAGCCCTAACAGATGAGAGCAAGTTAGAAAGTTGGCTTTTATGAGCAAAGATTGTGATAACTGAGGATTTTGTGTACTCAAAGCCCTGAGGCAGGAATGTGTCCACCACTATCACATAAAATTTGGCTACTTGGCAATGTATAATGTTAAATGTTAAATCCTAAAAATCGTAAACAGTTTTAACTACAACAACACAACTTTTCTTTTAAATGATAGAGATGTGCACCTTTACACACCTTTAACACCCTTAAAAACATTTTTCCTGTTTTGAAGGAAATATTTATTGTTCTCCAATGTTTATTGGAATAGCATATTTACACAAAATGTAAGCCCAGAAATACAACAAATTACAGTTCATTTTCTTAAAATCTCTTTTGCATCTTTATGTGTTGTCTTCTACCATTCCATGGATTAAAAACTCAATCTGTCAACTAAAGAATGAAAATATTCCTTCGTTGGTGGTGGCTGGCCCACTCACTTGTTTATTTTTGGATTACAGACTGGGCTGCTCACATGAAATATGAGGGCATGATGATTTGTCAGTGGGGAAAGCTGTGTGTTCATTTCTACAGTGAAAAGTTAGCCACAATGTCTTGAGTTTGAGTTTGAGTTTATTAAGCTTCATGTTCACAGTTAACACCCAAATAACAGAAGATTTTACATGAATAAAAACGGAAAGATAGTTACACATGGCTTGTACATCATAAAAATAGAAACCTATATGCATATCTACATAACCACATGCACCCATGCATTCATCCATCCATACACGGTGGTGCTGAAAGTTTGTGATCCATTTAGAATTATCTCTATTTGTGCATTAATATGACATACAATGTGATCAAATTTTAATCATGATACAACAACAACAACAACAACAACAATAATAATAATGATGAAGATTAGAAAAAGAAAAAAAGCTTTCCATATTAGTGGAAATGGAAACAAATGGCAGAACCTGAACTTGATGGGTTCTGGGAAGTCCCAGGTAAAAATTCCAGGTTCATCCTGACAGTCACCAAATTTGGGCAAAAGGAATCTTCCCAACAAATTTCGAAATATGTTACTTGGTGGTATAAGTGTGGGACAGACAGATATAAAGATGCAAAATATGTTGACTCATACGTTGCGCAGGTAAAAACAGTCTGTGACACCCTGGATTCTGCGTCACAGACTGCTGAGTTTCCAAGGAAAACTATTAGTCTCCCAGTTTACGTGGCCTGCCAGTCTTCTGTCAGTCAGCTATAGAAATGCTAATGAATAGCTGCCTGATACCTAATCATGGGTGTGTCCATGAGCGTCAGTTTCCTACCATTGAATAGGTGGGCTGGACCACCTTATCAAGAGGGGGTGAAAACCCCTCTGAAGAAACTTCATTTGTCTCAGTATCACTGGAAAGTGTGTGTCAGAATCTGATTCTCAGGGAAACACACAAACACACACCTACTGCTATATACAGAATTTGTCCCTTTAATTTATTTATCTAGCAAATGAAAATAAATCTTCAGTAAGCATAAGCATTTAATGGTATCAGTTCATTCAAACAAATACACTGAAGAGAGAAATCTAATCCAATGATTGCATGCTTTGCCAAAAAATAATACCATCCAGGTGCTGAGGTGGGAAACCTGCCAACACACATCAAAGTGAGTTGACTATACACAGAACTTTCTAGCAATTCTGACAGGAAAAGAAACTGAACCTTAAGCCATTGGTACACAACAACTAAACTAATTATAGACTGTGAATAAGGTAATAAAGGACTTATATATAAATGAGTTATATATATAGGACTTATATATAGAGGACTTTCAGTAGTTAACTAAAATACAGTACACACAATGACATGACAGTTGGATATTAAATGGTCTGACACTTACATTTCCTCAGAAATGACAGAAATGGATGAGATTCTTATTGATTCGTCCCGGCTCCTTTAAAAATTATTTGCAGAACAACAAGAGAGCAACAAACGTGCAGAACGTGTCAGGAGGCCCTGATAGTGCTTATCTCCTTTATCTTCGCTGTACATGCAAGGCAATAGTGACCCCAAAGACGTTAGCCTGGGTTTGTGACGGTGTGCGTGCGTGCGTGCGTGCGTGTGTTTGTGTGTGTTCACTTGTAGTTTCAAGAGTAGGCTAGTTCAACTGGTCTAAATAGCCACTCCTTACAGAAGACTGTTTTCAGTCCTCTCAAACAGTCTTGCAGAGTGGTGGGAGTTTTTTTTTTTTTCTTTTTTCTTTGAGATCAATTTTAAGAACAGGAGACACATCAGCTACTGGAGGTAAAGTTCTTTTCTTTCAGGTTTGAATTCTCAAAGTATATTAAAGTATATGTTATTGCTTGCAGGTAGGCTATGTGGATTGGTATTTATTAATGGGACAATTTGATGAGTCATCTTTTGCCTAAACTGCCTGCACAGATAGGGTCAAAAAAGGAAAATGTAAAACACAAATACATAGCGACATTCTTAAATATTTAATAGAAAAATAACTGGCCAAGCTACATAACAAGTCATCAAGTCATACTGTATGAAATAGATACAAGGTCAGGTCAATATTCACTTGTTACATTAGCCTCAGAAAACATATCTCTTTGGTGTCACGCATTTTTTTTTTTTTTTTTTTTTTTTTTTTTTTTGACATTATCAACTATTGTTTCTTTGGCTCATCTGATTTATTTACTAATACTGTGGGCAGTATTTCACAAATGAATACTGTTGTATAAACTTGTATAAGACCCTTCTCTTTGTTGTTAGAAAGAGAAAATAAATGGAAACAAAAGCAGCAAAACAAAACGAGTCATGTATTTGTTTTGTTTTGTTTTTTTTTCCTTAAATGAGGGAATTCCAAGTCACTGGAATTATATCTATATCACTGAAAAAATATTATTTCCAAAATATACTCATAGTTTTTATTTAGACACCGTAATGTCAGCAGAGCCTGCAATGTGTGGTTAGATTTGGTCAATATAATAAGCCCAGCTACATCAATGTTAGATGACAGCGCTGTGATGCGAATTCAAATCCGAGAATTTAACACACATAATTGTCAGATTTCTCCAGAGGCCTGTATCACGAAGCAAGGTCGGTTTTTCCTGGATTGCTCAGACCTATCCGGCTACACTAATCGAGACCATGGTGATCAGGGATAACCGGTATCACGATGCTGGTTATCAACTCGCTCATTCGAACCAGGTTTGCCTCATCAAGAGCCGTGAACGCGCACGTAGCCTATAAGGGGCGGGTTCCGAGGCAGCAGACCAATCACAAACATGAGCGACAAGGAAAAACGCACAGCGTATTTCACGGCGGAGGAGCAGCGTATTATACTGGAAAAGTATGAGGAGGAAAAACAAAATTTACACTCTAAATCGAACACCGTGGCTGCTGCGAAGAGAAGGCAGAATGCTTGGCAATGTAGGCCTATTACCCACTGCATAAATGCGCAAGTTACACATCAATGGCTCAAGTAGTCGACATCTGACGCTGAAACAGATGAAATCACTGCACTGCACAGAAGTGTTGCGTGTAATGACAGGTAGTTGAATTCCTCTAGGTGTGACCCCTCAGAACGTGGGAGCAAGTAAAAATTAAACACAAGAACATCATTGCATTTGGTAAGTTTGCCTTTTTATTATAGCCTTTTATACAATAAAATAAAATAAAATAAAATAAAATAAAGCCGATGCCAAAATTCAATCACGTCAGTACCTCAAGTTGATAGCCTGAATAAAATCAGATACTAAGCTGCGTTAGAACTTAGCAGGAACAAAAGGCAAATATAAAGGCCTTTTCGCCCTCTTGAATGAAGGGTAGAAATAATGCTTTTTCACATTTGCATCAGCGAGCAGTCAAATACGCCCATTCTCTCACCCAGAAATAATTTGCCCCCCAAAATATTTAGAGCTAATTAATTGTTCCATTTTAAATGTCCCTAAAAACGCCTCTAAAATACTTTTAATTATCACATTTCCTTTAATGATCTCTCATGTCTGTTTTCCTTTCCTACAGAATGTCAGCTCTGTATAGCAGGCAGCTGTTAGCCAGGCTGAAGTGCTGCTTCACATTAGTATTACTGTGGTCCCTCGTTAATGGCGGGAGTTACGTTCTAAAAATAATCCGCAATAGGCGAAATCCGCGAAGTAGTCAGCTTTATTTATTTATTTATTTATTTATTTTTACAATTATTATCAGTGTTGTAATGTAACGAAGTACAAATACTTCGTTACTGTACTTAAGTAGAATTTTCACATATCTGTACTTTACTTCGTTATTTATATTTCTGACAACTTTTACTTTTACTCCACTACATTTCCGAAATAAAATGTGTACTTTTACTCCGATAGATTTCTCTTAACCACCTTCGTTACTCGTTACTTCAAAATAAAAGTTGAGTTGGTGACGTAATTCCTGTTTGTTATCGTTTCAACCACGGCCGCCAAGTGCGAAGAAGCTCCGCCACCGGACACAGTGGGTAACCGGCTGCCCATATATGAATCGCCGCAGGCTTTCTATGTTTTTTCGGCAGCATCTTTGTGATTTTTTGTGCATTCGTTCGTGAGTACTGAAGGAGTCGGTCTTTAATTTGCGGTTGCCCTCGTTCGCCCTGCGTCCCATGAAGCTGCACGTCAAACCAGACTTTACAGACAAGCCCCCAAGGTGTGTTTGAACTTGGTGCCTGAAAGTGCTTCATCTTCTGGCAGTCTGCCTCGGTTATGGCTTGGTGGTGGGAAGATTTGTCACGTCCTTCTCGGCGGAGTTTCTTTACCACACCGGCGAAAACACTGTTGCTGGTGGTGAATTCAGCGTCTTTTAACAGACACCAAGCAGCTCCTCCAACCACTCATCCAGGCTCAGGCCACCCAGCAAATCAAAATTCACTACAAAGTCTGACATTTTGTTCACAAAAGTCTTGAAACTACGGAAGCGTAGAGCTGCCAGACCAAGAAAATAAAAACCGAGAGGCTCAGTATCACGTAATTACGTAAAAAGTTTATTGTTATAACAATATATTTTCACGTTATAACGTGAAATTATCACGTTATTTCATTATATGATTTTTTTCACGTTATAACGTGAAAATATCACGTTATTTCATGATATGCTTTCACGTTATAACATGAAAGTATCACGTTATTTCGTGATAGGACTTTTTCACGTTATAACGTGATAGGTATCACGTTATTTCGTGATACGAATTTTTCACGTTATAACGTGATAGGTATCATGTTATTTCAAGATAGGAAATTTTCACGTTATAACGTGAAAGTATCACATTATTTCGTGAAACGTGTTTTTGTTTACTGTCTGCTGGCCATCTGTAAATCATGGCTGCTTTACATGATGCCATTAGATCATATTTCATGCTTGGCTTGAGACATGGGGAAATTTTACAGTTATTGGGCTCCGTGGATGACATTCATATAAGCATGCGTACCCTGAGAAGAATTTTGAAAACAATGGGATTATACCGGAGGAAAAACGAGTCGGACCCTCTTGAGGTAGCGTCATTCCTCATTGATCAGCTGGAGGGACACGGCCGGCTGCATGGATACAAGCTCCATCACCTCAACTGCATCCAAGCTGGATATGTTGTCACCCAAAGTACAGTGAGGCATTTGTTAAAGTTTCTCACTGTACTTGCCTCGCCGGCCGTGTCCCTCCAGCTGATCAATGAGGAATGACGCTACCTCAAGAGGGTCCGACTCGTTTTTCCTCCGGTATAATCCCATTGTTTTCAAAATTCTTCTCAGGGTACGCATGCTTATATGAATGTCATCCACGGAGCCCAATAGCTGTAAAATCTCCCCATGTCTCAAGCCAAGCATGAAATATGATCTAATGGCATCATGTAAAGCAGCCATGATTTACAGATGGCCAGCAGACAGTAAACAAAAACACGTTTCACGAAATAATGTGATACTTTCACGTTATAACGTGAAAATTTCCTATCTTGAAATAACGTGATACCTATCACGTTATAACGTGAAAAATTCGTATCACGAAATAACGTGATACCTATCACGTTATAACGTGAAAAAGTCCTATCACGAAATAACGTGATACTTTCATGTTATAACGTGAAAGCATATCATGAAATAACGTGATATTTTCACGTTATAACGTGAAAAAAATCATATAATGAAATAACGTGATAATTTCACGTTATAACGTGAAAATATATTGTTATAACAATAAACTTTTTACGTAATTACGTGATACTGAGCCTCTCGGTTTTTATTTTCTTGGTCTGGCAGCTCTACGCTTCCGTATGAAACAAATGTGACCTAACGAGTAAGTGGAGTGCAGAGTAGTTGGTTGCTAGGCAACGCTCTGTCCGTTTACACTGGCGCAGGGATATGTTGTGCTGCGGTCTGCCAGTGGGTTACCCTGATTTTACAACGGCATGGAACGCGGCTCAGCCAATCACATTTAAGGATGGGAAGCACCCGTTTTATAATTTCAAATAATAACTCGCGCTCGTGACAGCTGTTGCCAGTTGCCAAGTTCAGTTTGTCCAAACAGGGAGGCTGAGAGACAGAGAGCTGCTGATGGTGACAGAAGTTTAACGGTAATGTTAAAAAGTTGAAGCTTTTTTCTCCTGTACCCAGGTTGCTTTTACTGTAAGGAAGCCACAATAAATTCATTAACAAAATCTAACCGCTCACTTTGTTTAAATACTTTTACTTTTACTTCTAATACTTAAGTACAGAAAATATCAGAAAATTACTTTTGAAACTTAAGTACAATAAATGTCAGGTACTTTAAGACTTTTACTCAAGTAATATTCTAAAAGGTGACTTTAACTTCTACCAAAGTCATTTTCTGGTGAGATACTTGTACTTTTACTCAAGTATCGCTTTCAAATACTTTATACAAGACTGATTATTATAGATGTTTTAAGGCTGTGAAACCCCTCACTGCACATATTATACACTTTTCTCAGACAGGCATTAACATTTTCTCACTTTTATCTCTTGTTTAAACACTCTCAAAGTTCAAACCTTCAAAAAAAACCTTTCACGCCGTAATGCTCTCCTGACGATTTGGACTCGTTGTTCAATGGGATTCTCAATGATTGGGCAGGCCACGTTTTGGCAAACAGCTGATTGGCCAGGGGGCAGTGCTTTATGTAGGATTCAATCTTATCCTGAAAGCTAGCCTGCCCCGGAGCAGGCTAGCTTTCAGGATAGGTTCAGGATAGGTTTCCTATCCCGATCAGAAGTGAACCAGCTTTGTGTTACAGAAAATCCGGAGTTGCGCCTGAAGTTATCTCGCTAACACCTTAATCCCGCTTCGTGATACAGGCCTCAGTTGCATTTGCTCTTCGTTACTGAAAAGCGCAAAGCTGAGAGTAAAGGCTGCTGGGTATAGGAGGTCGGTGTGGTAAACCAGCAGCCACAGGACTAATCCCTCATTCAAACTAGGAGAATTAAGAGAACCAATTTCACTAAAAATAATTTTTTGAGGAAGGATGTTATGTTTAGAGCCTCGCATCGATGGTAGCCTACCAAAACCATGTTGTTATGACCCAGCTCTTAGGCCACAACAAAGATGAGAGACACACCAAGATGCAGGTTTAACCAAAAATACTATTTAATAAATTAAGTAAAGTAAGTAAATAACTCAGAAATAACTATCACAATGTAATTCTTATGCACTGAACAAAGATAGTGTCTATACATCTGTTCATATGGTGAATAAGACAGTAGGCTAGATTAAAGAGCGAGTAATAATTGCAGGAGAATTTAATCAGATACAGGATGTTGCTGTTCATTACTGGAATTACCGTAAAAAGAACGACAGTTTAACCACTTACTGCCAGAATTTATTTACAATTATCTACACAAATAAATTCTTTGTGTTTTTGCCTTCAAGCAGATGCTAAATTATTGGTGGTAGAATGCTTCCAATACAATTCTTGGTATGTGTGAAATGTGCATCAACAGCATCAGTGGGATACATACACCACCTCAGCTGCATTAAGAGTGGAAGTGGTTTGAGGCAAATTCGCGACAATAGTCTACAAGGGGATATTACCGTACACTTTTTTGTAGATTTTTACTGTATATAAATTACAGCAACTTTTTTTTTTTTTTTTTTTTTTTACAGATAAACAATAAATTGTAATGTAGTTTACAACACAATCTTGTATTCTATTTAATTTAAAGACAAGACTTGAGATCTATCTATCTATCTATCTATCTATCTATCTATCTGCCTATGTGTGCAAGTGTGAAAATCCTGGACAAAACATTGCAAAAATCAGACTGTAAATCTTGTTATACTTTCAGTCGTGCCTTCCAGGCAGTGAGGCAAACTGAAATTGAAAATGGATCATCTGCAATGCAATGACTAATGCAGTGGAAATGTAGGGTCAAAATCATTAAAGGGATAGCATGGATTATATGTTACAAGACTGTATGAGTTGCCTATCAGTAGTGATACAAGTGCGTGAACATAACCTCAGCTCCTCTGGTTGGAGATCTCCTGACCAGCCCTGGCTTGGAGACAATACACAATTTAGTGTATTTTTTTTGCTGTTTAACAGTGCTTTTACACCACTCCTTCAAATGGAACTATTTTGTTGGTGGAAGTGGGGCACAAAATAGCAACACATGCACTCCTAATCGCACAGTCCCCTCTTCTCATTCCTCTGTTTTGTGCCTCCTTGTCTCCTTTCTCCTCATGTCTCCTCCTTGCCTTCAACTTGTCTCCTCTTTTACTTAACCTGCCTCTACCAGGTCCTAGTGCCCTTTCTCCCACATTAGGAACACTTTGATATCAGGGGACCCATTTTGATGGACTCCAGTTGAGCATGTACTACTGTTTATGACACATTCAAAACAGCATCCATGGACAGTGATTCTCTCTTTACCTTTGGTCAAAATGGACCACAGATATCATTTGCTGCAGGTGAAAATCTGGTGAACCTTGAGACCAATATGGGTCATCCTCAACCCAAAGCTCAAGAGAGGGAGAAATGGGGCAATAAAGTGGAATACATCCTGGCAGTAGCTGGACACATCATTGGTCTGGGAAATGTCTGGAGGTTTCCGTACCTTTGCTACAAAAACGGAGGAGGTAAATGTATCATTCTTCTTATGGACTCTTACTTTGTTGTGCATTAAACGTGCAATTGCATAGATAGCGTGCCCAATCAAATCAAATTAAATTAAATAGTGAAAAGTGAGATTGTTACATTCTTTCTGCAGTGTTACTTCATGCCTGCTAGATTTCAGTCAGATCTTATTCAGGGGAGATGATGAATTAATAATAATGGGATTTTCATATTTTAGAATACTTTCACATCTGTTGGTGCTGAAAAGAATTTGCCCCCTTAGGTTTGATTTGCTGGAGGAGGTGTACTGTAAAAAATGTACAAGAGGCCAAAATTTGATCATTCGAATTCAGGATTTTATAACAGTTGAGCTGTAGGCTACATGGCTTTGAAAAATATAAACTATCACTAATTTATACAGCTATTACTTTATGAAACAGAACACTGTGTTATACCCACAGTGGTTTGATGATAATGCTGTCATCTTTAGCCTTATAACTTTCAACCATGCTGTGATCCTTTCCCCCCAAAAGTGTTCTCCACACAATAAGATTTATTATTTAGAAAAGCATACCACCCAGCAACATTCCTTTTTCTGCCCCTTATTCTTGTGCATTGAATTCAGTGTTTTAACAAAACTCTTCAATCTTGTCTCAAAGGGGTTTTCCTCATTCCTTATGTTCTGTACTTGTTCACCTGTGGCATTCCTCTCTTCTTCTTGGAGACATCTTTGGGCCAGTACACCAGTCAGGGTGGAGTGACATGTTGGAGAAAAATATGCCCTCTCTTTGAAGGTAAATTTTCAAGATGTTCATCACATAGCATGACTTCATATCAGTTCTGAAAAGAATTAGATGCACATTGCTTTTTTTTTTTTTTTTTTTTTTTTCATTAGACAGCCATACTGTAGAGAGAGACATAGTTGATGGGGCAGATAGTCCATGGGCCAGACCAGATTCTGGTACCACTCAAGGTGGTAAATCTAATTTTTGAAAAGTTGCATGTCTGTAGATCATATAATTTATTATGATAAACAGTCCCCAGTGGCAGCTTTGTCAGGGTAATGAGCTCATGAAGTTAGCCACCACTCCCTAATCACATTTTAATGTTGGTGCATGTCCTGGGGTAGACATTTATTAATGTTTTATGATATTGTTTGGTATTATTTTAATGGGTATGTTCTTAGTTTTCATTCAAGCCCAGTTGTGAATCTCTCTGAGAAATACAACTGCTGCTTAAAACCCTCACTCACATCTCACAGTAAAATAGCATATTAACATCTGCTGATCCTTAAGGGTCCTGTGAGTGTTCAGTTTTTTTTTCCCTTAAATTTTGTGTCTCTGGTGTTCCTAGATGCCACAGGGTTAATACAAAGTATATATCTCTGGACACTGATGATTTGCAGAGCTCAAGCATTTTTGAGAAAAATTCACAATTGGGCTTCCATAAAAGCTGAGAAGAAAAAATATATTAAACACATTATAAAATACTGATAAAGGTCCTGACCATGACCCTAAACCAACCTATGCACCAATGCTATTTACGGCTCTCTGTTTCTACAAAGACCCATCACCAGCTGAGGAATCTCTTTATTTAGGGTCTGGTTCTTCACACACTTTATGTGGTTCTTTAAAGTACTAAAGGTTCTTCATTTTTTAGTTATTTTGTGGTGGTAGCATGAAAGTAGGACTGCAATAACAATTATTTTCATTATCAATTAATCTGCTGATTGTTTTCTCAATGGATAGATTAATGCCTTAGTCTATAAACCCTCAGAAACCAGTAGAAAATGCCCATCACAGCTGATATTTTTAATACCTTGTCTTATAACCATAATAATTTGATTCAAAGTGTGCAAAGAACCTTTTAAAATTACTAAAGAACCATTTTTAAAAAAAGGTTCTTTACTGAACCAGTTGGGTCCACACATAACGTTCTTAAAAACCCTCTTTAAAGAACCATTTTGTGATGGTTCTTTGAGGCACCTTCATGAGTTCTTTAAAGAACCATTTACAAAAATAGTTCTTTAAAGAACCACTTGCTAAAAGGTTCTTTGTAGAACCAAAAATGGTTATTCTATGGCATCACGAAGAACCATTTTTGGGTCCAGTTAGTACCTTTATTTTTCTGTGTGTATCATCTACAGGCATGGAATTTTCTAAAATCATAAGTAAGGTTTGTCACCTTGAGTTGTGCTGCCCAGTGAAATTTTAGGCTTTAGCTCATGGACTAGGAGAGAGGGGGTGGCATGCAGCAAAGAGCTGAGGCTAGATTTGACCCCAGGCTGCTGCGGCTACGTAAGCCTCAGTAGTACGTGGCATGCATTATACATAGTGGCCAACGGGGTGCATTGCAAACATGCTGTCAGGTGACAGGTGACAGATTTATCACCTTGTTTTGATGTGTAATTGTAGCACATGAATTTACATCCCTCGTGTTACCTTAGTATCAGATGTCACATTTGTTTCTGCATCATTACAGGACAATCTGGTATGACAAGCATGTTAAATTTTGGTTCTTATTTTATAGTTGTCCTAAGAAGCTTATCATGCTAAGTGGGTTCAGCCTTGGTCTTCTGGGTTGGAGGGGTTCTGAGTCCAGAAAAAATGGAGGCACATTGTCACTGGAGAAAAATTTTCATGTGGTCACCTACTGTAGATCAGATACAAAACCTGAGAACAAACTGAAAGGTATTGTGCATTGTGTCATTACTTCAGTGTCATAGTAAACCATCAGCATCTCTCAACAGGCTTGGGCTATGGAAGCCAAGTGGTGGTCCTGTACACTGGGGTGTATTACATCATCATACTGGCTTGGGCGTTCCTCTACCTGTTTTCCTCCTTCAGCTCCAAGCTTCCTTGGGCAAATTGTCAAAACAGTTGGAACACAGGTACCAATATGTTATTTTAGAACTTTAACACATACAACTTGTGTTCAATATGATAATCACATTTCTAATTTGTTTTCCAAGCAATACAGAAATAACATGTGTTTTATTTTTTCTTTTATATTTTTCACACTTTAAGATGGCTGCTTTGTGTACAGCCAGAATCATACATTCACTGAGCAACTCCATGGAAATACAACATCATCAGTCATCGAGTTTTGGGAGTAAGTAGTACTAATGACGGTATCATGTAAGAGTGCTTATTTTATGATATGGATGTTTGGATAGATGTTTGGATCTTCCTAATTAAACTTTATTGCAGGAGAAGAATATTGGGCTTATCTAGTGGTATTGAAGAAATTGGTAATCTGCGGTGGGATTTGACCCTTTGTCTGCTACTTGCCTGGGTAATCTGTTACTTTTGCATCTGGAATGGAGTGAAGACCACAGGAAAGGTATGGAAACATATTTCTATTTCTTTTTTTGTATATCTGATGTTATAGAAAATATTCTAATTAATAAAGTGACACAAAAATGTAATTGGATGCTGGTGTTTTCTCAGGTGGTCTACTTCACTGCCACATTTCCATATCTGATGCTGTTGGTGTTGCTAGTTCGTGGCCTTACATTACCAGGAGCCAAAGAAGGAATCATGTTTTACCTCTACCCAGACCCATCCCGCCTCACTGATCCTGAGGTACTACTAGTAATAATCAATTTGAATCACCACTTCTGCAATTACAAACTTAAACTGAGATGAATTGTCCCAATATTTTCAGGTATGGATGGATGCCGGTAGCCAAATTTTCTACTCCTATGGAGTTTGCACAGGTGTTTTGACAGCTTTGGGGAGTTACAACAAGTACACCAACAACTGCTACAGGTTGTTACACATATAGTTTTACCCTTTATAAGCTGTTTATCCCATTGCAAAATTGTGACATTTTTTTGTCTGCTGGATTAAAGTGGAAGTTTGCTCATTTTCCCTCATTTCACTTACAGAGACTGTGTTTACCTGTGCCTGCTGAACAGTTTAACCAGCTTTGTGGCTGGCTTCGCTATCTTTTCTGTGCTTGGTTTCATGGCATATGAACAAGGCATGGACATCTCAATGGTAGCTGAGTCAGGTATGAATTATTGACAATGCATGTTATGCAGAAGGTTGTGTAGAAATTCTGTAATTGTTAAATGATGTGCTTAATGCACCATTTGCAGGTCCTGGCCTGGCATTCATTGCTTATCCTCGTGCAGTGGCCCTAATGCCGGTTCCACAGCTCTGGGCAATCTTCTTCTTCATTATGATTATCTTCTTGGGATTAGATAGTGAGGTAAGACTACATGTGCATCCTGTTTGAAATACAATGATTTCATTCAGACTCTGGCATGGTGAAAAAAATGGGGTTAATTTTTTGACATTTAATTACAATACAGTCATTTTCTCTCAATCTCTCTTGTCATTACAGTTTGTATATCATGAGGCTTTGGTCACAGCGATTTCTGACATGTATCCCTCCTTCTTTCAAAATCCCTGCCGCCGTAAACTCCTTCTCCTCGCCATTTGTGTGGGAAGTTTCCTCATTGGCCTTGCGATGGTTACACAGGTGAGGGATCAACAGCTTTGTGGTTATCTCTTGTTGAACAAACGTAAACACAGACAGACACACTGGATGACAACGACAAATATGCCTTTCAGAGAAGCATTCATTTTTTCCTGTATTTGCAGGGAGGCCTTTACGTTTTTCAGTTGTTTGACTACTACGCCTGTAGTGGAATGACACTCCTGGTTTTTGCCATTCTCCAGTCTGCCTGTGTAGGATGGGTCTATGGTAAGATGCATTAATTAATTTCAATATAGCTGATACTGCTGAGTGGAAATGTGTTTCTTGCACCATAAGGCCAACACGGCTAACAAGAATTATTTCCTGTAGGTGCAGATCGTCAGTATGATAACATAGAGGACATGATTGGCTATCGGCCGTGGCCTTTCATGAAATATTGTTGGCAGTACCTCACACCAGCTATCTGCACTGTAAGTACTGGAGGTAATTTTACGATTGGCATGCCTACTTAGTAAAGATGAGATACATGGCTAATATAAAGGGTTTTAGTAGCTTGCGTTTAACTTGTTCACAGTAGTCTAACAAGTGTGTCTGACAGCTGCCAGTGGCTTCTGTCTGATTGCAAGGACCCATGTCTCAACCAGATGGAAGACAATATGTGAATTAATACTGTAGAGGAGGTCCAGGTTATTTACACCAAGAGTTTTCAAATAAATGCGACTTGTGTTTTAGAAAATCAGTGCATTTATTTAGCACATCACTGACTGAAATAATTATTTATTTTGCTGAAGCAACATTTAATTAAATCATGGTTTAAAGAACTTAGGAATGCAACTCTCAGTAAAACAGCTTTGATTTGTTTAAGTGAAATTGAATAGAAAAAAAAAGAAAGAAACATGAGAGGAAAATCCATAACCCATTTCCAGCAATTATACTCTATAAGACAATGCCATTAAAATTTCAAGAAATTTCTTTGCTTTATGTGATAAAATGCAAACATAAGGTTTGGCACTGAGTCACTGGATCAAAAAGCAAGGTGAAACAACTGCGAATCACTTGACTGAAATGTTAATTTCAAGGGCTGGACAGGCTGTTTCAGAAGCCCAGTATAATAGGATTCTTTCATGAGGCTTTAGTAAATAATCCTTTAGTTTACTCAGTGATGCAGTAATTACATGAACTAGAATTAACTTGAAAGCAGAGGCAAGGTGTAAGGCAGATGAGTGATGTCTCCTCTCCAGTCTAAAAGGTCTATGACTGAGTGTGAGGAGCATATCCAAAAAACACTGAAAGCCCAAGTGCTTTACTATGAATGAAAAGTTGTTGCCAATGAAGCTTCTTTGAGTCATTGGATCAAAAAGCAAGGTGAAACAGCAGAATTAACCTTATATGACATGGTTTATTTTCAACGGTCAATTTATAAGCAAACATGTCTACCAGTCACTGGGATTCTTAGAGATCACATTCATCTCATGATGGATGGAGTATGGTGTTATGGTGGTAAAGACTTTTTGAATGGCAATGTCTCTCATTTTAGTGACAGCAATTACTCTTTCGGATGAGTATAAAATCATACTGAAATATTGCCACTAGCAGTGATTCAAGACCTCATGAAGTTTAAGCACAATATGAGCACTGTGCAAATATTGAAAGGCTTGTGCCAACATCATCAAACAAATTTGCTGTTTGTTGGCAAATTGTCAGATACTTTCCCATGATTATGAAGTAGCATTTTTGCCTGAAATGTCCGTCCTTTGTCACTGCAGCACCTTCTTAGGGTTAACTTACATGAAATTTGGTACAAATGCACATGAAGTTCCTTTTCAGACAAGGCTGTCAAATGTAGTGCTGATTTTACAAATGCAGCTTGATCCACAGGCTGCAATACCTTATTGCATGATTCTGATGCCTGAGATGCCCACTTCAACCAATCACAATACACAATTGTAATCTCAATGACCAGATACAAATTTGTGTTTTTATATGGAAACCCCTATGAGGCTTTACTGAGTTATGTGCTGGTTTAGCAGCCATGTCAGTTATGTTTTTGTGTTCATGCTCACTGTCAAGTTTATTGACTGATGGGATCCATGATATTTAAGTGATCAGGCACGTTTATGGGTCATTTATAAGGTTGTCTTGTCTCTTTGTCGTTCCTCCTTTAGTGCACGTTGGTGTTTTCCTTGGTTAAGTATACCCCACTCAAATTCAACAACACCTATGAGTACCCCTGGTGGGGCTACACCATTGGTGGATTCTTTACTCTCTCGTCAACACTCATTGTTCCTCTGTGGATGCTGTATGCCATGATTGTCACTCCTGGCACACTGAGACAGGTATGTGCATGGATTGTTACTGTGAGCTAAAAGTTAAAGAGTAAAGGAGGCGATAAAATGAAAAACAGAAAATGTTCATAGGAAGCACAAAGCTCACATAGGACATTAGTGTATCCCCGAGGACAAAGTGTTTATATACACTACTCACAAAAAGTTAGGGATATTTGGCTTTTGGGTAAAATTTATGGAAAATGTAAAATGTTCACGCTACAGTGATATTATATCATGAAAGTAGCGCATTTAAGTAGAAGCATACACTGGTGATTTCCTCATCTCAAACAATTTCTTGAAACAAAAGCCAACAACAGTGGTGGATATACCACAACAAAAAATGAAATGTCAGTGTCAATAACTTGTCATGTGCCCTTGAGCATCAATTACAGCTTGACAATGACGTCTCATGCTGTTCACAAGTCGAGTTATTGTCTGCTGAGGCATGGCATCCCACTCTTCTTGAAGGGTGGCCCTTAGGACATTGAGGTTCTGGGGTACAGAGCTCCGAGCCTCTACGCGGCGACTCAGCTGATCCCATAGGTTTTCTATGGGATGCAGGTCTGAGAAAGTGCAGGCCACTCCATTTGAGGTACCCCAGTCTCCAGCAGCCATTCCCTAATGATACGACCTCGATGAGCTGGAGCATCAAACACCTGATGTGAATTTTGCCGTTAAACTCCTTGTTAGAGAACAGCAACTTGTGCAAAAAGTACTGAAACACTGAACAGTTGGACATGTGCATTCAAAAGTTTACAGAAGGTCACATTAAGTTCACCTGTAAAGGTTATAATGCATTTTAGGTTGATCCTGAAATTTCACCCGAAAGCCGAATATCCCTAACTTTTTGTGAGTAGTGTATATATATATATATATATATATATATATATATGAATTGTACCTTTTTTTTTTTAAATTATAGTCCAGCTTATAAATTACTTGTTACTTTAATGATTAATACAGATATTAATGTCTTGCTGTCCCTCCTCAGAGAGTGAGACACCTCTGCACTCCGGCAAAGGACTTATCCAGTGCAACTCCAAAGGTGGCTCTCAACCATGAGGCATTTCAGACGTTTACAGAGTTTTACACACTGCGCACGACTGACACTCCCAGACCACAGAACTCAACCATTGTTTGATCATAAAGTTAAAGTAAAAAAGAAAAAAAATCTTAAATGGGAACAAGACACAATGACAGATGCAGAACCAAGCCAAAATAACCTGCTAGTATGGTTGCAAAAAGTTGTATCAGGGACACTGGGAAATGTGCGCCACAGACTATAACAGCACATGTTGCATCAGTAAAGGTTAACATAATGATTAAGACATTTACTATAAGATCTTGGAGATTTTTACAACTGTATGTAGTGGAATTACAGTTACATCCAAAGCTTAAGATAATCTGAAGCTTTACATTGTATGTTTACAAAGTGCAACAGAATATAACGTAATGCATAAATCTAAGCAATGTCATATTTAGTGTGATTGCCGTACAGAAAACCTAAAACCTACATTTGATAAAGATAGATCACACTGTCACCATCACCAACCAACCTCCAAACACAAACACAGTCCTAAATTATTTATTTTATTTTGCCTTTATTTTATCAGGATGTCCCATTGAGATTAAAAAAAAATAAATAAATAAATAAAATACAACATATACATAATATACGACAGCTGTTCAAACACAAATGTGTCCCCTGGTCTATATTTGGTTTTGAATCACTTATATTCTGTGTTCTCTTCTACATAGCCTCATGAAATGGTTCTTAAGGATTACACCATAGCACAGACCCTGTTGATGTTGTACAGAATCCTTTAATAAATGGTATTTATAACACCATGCCTAGTTTGTTTGTTTTTTATGAGTGATTTTGACATGTCACATGGCCCTTTAAGTCATTATATTTCTACACCACAGGTGTCAAACTCGTGCCATGGAGGGCCAAGAGGCTGCAGGTTTTCATTCCAACCAACAACTCCACCAAGTGATTTCACTGATTAGTCCCGCCTCTCTGTTTGGAGGTAGGGTGATCAGTGAAATCACCTGGTGGAGATTTTGGTTGGAATGAAAACCTGCAGCCTCTTGGCCCTCCATGGCACAGACCCCTGTTCTACACAGACCTGCTACCCACACCAAAGAACCCCTTTTCCTTTGTGTAATGTGTGAACATGACCAGTAGGTGGTGGTACCTTCAAACAAACTGCAGGAACAAGCAACTGGGCTGAAAACAAGCCCAGTGTAAGTTGTGTACGTTGATTCACTCTGCACCACACTGCCTCACTATGAACATGAGGTGTGGAAGTTTGTGAGCACAAAATTTTTTACCTGACATTCCCTCTTGTCTGTTGATATTGTGAAATTGCAGTCAAACACCACTTGGGTCCATACAGATGTGATCTCAAAATGAAAGGTTTGCCGGAAAAATCAAAATAAAATAAATACTGAAAACACAGAATCAATTTATGTGAATCAATTTATGTGAAAAAAAAAAACAGCCTCTGTTGGTTAATGATGATATGATAAGTCAGCTCTGTGTAGAAAAAGAGGCAGACAGTAGAACCTGTGCTTTTACTGCCCTCTTGTGGATAGTTAAACTAGTTATACACCCCTCCTTTGAAGTGTCAGTGTCATCCCAATAGGACTGGTGCTGTGAGTAAGAAAGGGCATTGTGTTTCTGTTTTTTATTTTGACAGTGCGGACAGTGTTAGCAGGCATCCTCTATTACTTGCACTCTAAATAAACATGTGAATATCAGCATCAAAATTACAATAAGAACATGTGTCTGCTCTGTTTTAGTCTGTAAAAGTGCTGCACTGCAGTTACTTGGACAGGTAACATCTTCCTCACATATTTTTAAATTTGCTAAATTGTTAAAATTAACCTGCAGGAGGTGATCTTTAACTTGAGTAAAGAATCAGTGTTGCTGCTTCCTTTTGTCGAGGCAGGTTCACCCTGTTCGACAGTTTATGCCTCATGATATGTATAAATTATTCAAGTTTTCATATGTGCTTTGAACAGCAGAGAGCTCAAAAACTTCTGTCAAGTTTGTTTCCCACTCTCCTCCTACGGGGAAGTATCCTTATCACTTTGAGCATATTGACTCTGAGTCCTCTGATTATTGGTGTCCCATCTCATAAATATTCAATTTGGATTTTTAGTGATTATGAAGAACACATTTCCTCACAGATAACATCCTCACCAAAACACATTTTGATGATGATGCATTATCAACAATGCTTTTATTTAGAAACCTTGATGTTCAGAATCAATATGTTTGTTGTGAGTTATTTACCAATACACAAGTTTTTATATTGTAGTGCAAAATATGAGGTGGACACCAGGCTGTGCCATCATAAAATGAGAAAGAAAATGTTTACAGAAACACACAAATTTCTCACTTCAATGATTTTTCAATTGTACTATTATTTTCCAGAAATACAGATCTGAGGCTGAACAGGGTTAAACTGTAAAATGTTTTTAACAGTCACTTAAACACTACTGTTCTTGCATACAACCATCTAAAAACAAATCTATTTGTTTGACACTCACAAGAAATCAGAAGTAATTTCATATCATGCGAAAATATGCAGTTTCATATCCTGCCAGTCGACATACACCTGAGCACCTCATTCACTCCCACAAAGGCAGCACTGGACTTTCAAGCCTCATCTAAAATTAATCAAGACATACTGGGCATCATAGTAAAATGCAGCATTTGCTGGAAACAAAGATCTGTATAGCTGCCAGGCCAAAAAAGAGAGAAAATTTAAATATTTTAGCAGTTCCTTTATTTGTGATATTAAAAAAAGTCAAATTGAAAAAAGATGAGGAAGTATGTACGGAACCCCTAAAGGGACATGGGGAAAATTTTTTTTTAGATATGTTTCTCGTGCGCACGAGAAATCAAAACGATAAATCCATCGGCCTAATGAGAGGCGCTCTTCCCAAAATAACACATTTTTTTTTGCAAAAGGCTCTTACCATGACAAAACATTTCAAACATGCAGCAAAAGCACATTTTGTCACCGCCCAATACAACTAACCCAGCCACTCACTCACTTCATACTCAACACCAAAATGCAACACACCCTTTTCAGTCTGAGCAGGTTCCACTTTACTTTTTCCTGTGTGTATTGCAGTCATATTTTTGGGGCAATTTACATCATTACATATTGTAAAGCAAGTAGCAAAAGCCAATATTTCCCTCAAACAACTCAACTTCTGCCCAAATGATTAGATTCCTTCAATCAGCTCTACTATACTGTAACACAGCTGACAGCAGAATACAAAATACAGCTATCACTTTGAACAAGGTTCTCCTGTGAGCTACACATTCAAATGTGAACTTACAGTAAAGAACTGCATCCAAACTCAGAAAGACTTTGAAGTGAAATTTTATTGTATTGATGGAAAAACTGAAATACTGTAATTCACATACAGTATTGCACAGAAAAACTCAAAGGAGTTGAAAAAACAAAATACAGAATACAATTTATAGGCCCTTTTTTTGTAGGTGCATCCTGATCGGTGAATGGTAATTTGTGGAAAGGGTAGTGATGCAGGTGCACTAGTGATTTCACAGTGATGCAGGTCATTTCTATCAGCTGTGAGCATATGTTTTGCTTTTGACTACCACAGTAAAGTCAATGGAGTCAGGGCCATGTAAATGACACATGTGAGAAGTGTTGTGCAAAAGAGCCTGAAAAATGACTCCAATGAAAAGGTATGAACACATTTGCAAAAGAAACTTCTGTGGTTTGGAGGTGAAGATGATGACAAAGTGGATCCCAGTTTCATTATACTGGAAAAAATGATTGAAAAAAACTGTAAACAATTTACCAAATGTTCCAAGAGATTCATATATGGTATTATTCATGGTATTATGTTCTTGACTAATTTTGACAATTGAACAGACTATTGTGCATGTGATGACTTATACAATGAAATGATGCTGACATGTTTTGGAGAGAACAACCATTAGACTGAGAACCCAACAGTCAGTTTAGATCAACAAGATCTATTCACTTGGAAATTGTGCTAACTGTAGGCTAACTGTACTAAATCATTTGCAAAGATGTAGACACAATGTGAGACATTGAGACATGTACTAAGACATTTGCAATTTCATGAAATGAATGAGAACTTCCAGTATGTTTTGAACAATTGCCAAGAGGTTTGGAGTTTTGTCTATGTTATTTTGAGAATGTCATTTCAGTTTCAAGAAATGAGCCAAACCAATGGAGAAAAACTGTAATACACAGCACATGCTCGCCTCTCAGCAAGCTGCAGGCGCTGCATACAGTCACCTGGGACATCCAACACCAGAGGGCGCCTCTGGACTAAAGTCTGTCATAGTGCAACACGGTGAGGTGAAGATGTACAAATCAATATCTTCAAAAAATGGAAGAATCAGCTGAATGGGGCACTATACGCTACCATTCAAAAGTTTGAAATCACTGAGAAATGTGTGTTTTTGAATGACTTGATGTGCTTATCAACCAAGTTACCATTAAATTGATCGAGCACACAGCCAGGACATTGATAATGTTACAAATCACTGTTGTTTGAAATAACTGAAATAACCTGTTGATTTAATCTAATTTACATGTGTTGTGCAGCTGTGCATTTAGACCTTCCACTTCTCTTTGCTCTTCATCAATTTCTTGGCTTCATTTTTAGTTTAATGATACTTGAGTGAATATGTGAGTATCATTTTCTTTCAAAATAAAAATAAACAAACAAACAAAAAAATATTAGTGATTCCAAACCTTTAGACTGTAGTGTGGCCATTATTGATGCAGTATCTATGCAGAGACAGAGAGAAAGGAAAGAGATCAGAAGAAAGTGTGGGATAGGTTAATCTGGTGCATGCTGGTGTCCAGGCAGAGATTATAGTGTAATGGGATAAGAGAAGGCAGAGCAAGACGTGTCCTCAACTGCCTGCCAGTAAGAATGGGTCCAGAAAAAGAGATATTGAACTTTACTTTCAATGTATGACTCAAACACAAATATGATTCACACCGATATAAGGGAAATCGTACCGCAGTTGTTAAGATGATGCAGAGAGGAAGAACATGAGAAATTCCTCTGAATCTTCCCACCACCACATATCCTCTAGAGGTCATTTCCTGCTTTCTCCTCTCAGGGTTATCTGCTTAGTGAGGCTGTGATGATGCATCAATACAGGGCATAAATTACTACATGTTATCTATCTATCTATCTATCTATCTATCTATCTATCTATCTATCTATCTAAATGTTCTATGTTCAGTGTGATATGCATTAAAGTACTTTCCTTTATTTGGATGACAGAACAATATGTTCTAGTATCTAGTATCTGTGCATCTATATATCTACATATGGCTGGGCGATATATCAATATTATAGAAATTTTGCAATATGGCACTAGATATCAACAAGGATGTTGGACATTGTAATACCGTGATAGCTTAAATTTTGTCTTTTCCTCTTTTTAAACGCTAAATTGCCATAAAGTGATACATTTTCTGGACTTATCAGACTGCTCTAGCTGTTCTGTTATTTGCTTTTACCCACTTAGTTATTATACAGGCATTACCGATGGTTAATTTAATAAAATCTCATAGTGTAGTGTAGTCTATCTATCTATCTATCTATCTATCTATCTATCTATCTATCTATCTATGTGTTTATGTATGTATGTATGTATGTATGTATCTATCTATCTATCTATCTATCTATCTATGTAATTTTGTTCAATATGATATGCAGGAGATCATTTCCCTATAACTGGGTGATAGTTCATGCAGAACAATATGTTCTAGTTCAGTCACATAACGAGTTTCCCTGACCTACTAATGAATTAGCTTCAGTTCCTGTTTGTCACAGTAATTTCCTGTTACAGTTTCAACACACTTAGCCTCCACAGGACTGTGTTAAGTACTTACCTAGCTGTAAATCAGGGCGCTAATCCCAATTACCGGTACGTGACGTGTGACTTTAGGCACGCGGCCGGCATCCTATTGATCTGATCTTTTTTAGTCTTCTCACCTGCCTCAGGCTTATGAGCACCTCCAAGCCTCAGGACCAATCCCATTTGGAGCTCAGCTCCAGCAGTCTAGTTGTACCAGGTGCCCCAAATACGCAATCATCCTAACCTTTTAACCAAATGAAAACAGGTTTTATGGCCTTGTTGTATATACAAATGTAATAGTGTAACAAATGAAGAATAATTGGATCAGTAATATTATTAATATCCTTGGCCTACGAGGCAATTCTTTGGCTACTGAATATTTTCAGCATCAAATTATTGCTAGGTTCAAAATTCAAGCAGATCAGGCCAAATTATGGGATTCAGCATGATGTGATTTAATGAATATGTTCGGTGATAAAAGCACATACCATCCCTAAATAGGAGGCTAAACAGCTAAAAAAACAAAACAAAACAAAAAACTATATTGCAATATTCTTATTTTTAGTTTTATCAGAACTATTATTTTCAGTCAAATTCATTTAACTACATTTTACTGCTTCACTCGCACTAATAGCACGAATCACAAATATTTTTCATTATCATCTTTATAAAAAAGAAATTTATTGTGCAATTCAAATAGTGTTGCAAGTGTTTTTAATTGCTTACAATTTACATACACAGTTACTGATGTGATGATTACTTAATAGTTTATTACACATATGATCTAGTACTATCTAGTAACCATTTTGTATATAAACATTTAAACTGTAAATATGCATTTTAACGCATTTTAATGTGAATATATACATTAGATGAAATAACTATACTGCTCCAGTCTCTGCCTTACCTTGGGTGGGTGGGTGGGGGTGGGGGGTGTTTTGGGTGTTTGCTTCACTGAAAAAATTGTAATATGTGATTCAGATTGATTAATATGATATACCCTTAGGACATATCATGCTCTTACATATTTGACTTTTTTGCATAGGCCCATAAAGCTATTTGTAATGTCTTAGTAATAGAAGAGCATGCCAAGCAATCGCCTGAGCTGCTGACTCCTGTCAAATGTCAGGATGAGAATTACTGAGCACCAAAATATAACAAAATGATGTTACTGTCCTTTATTGCTGCTATTAGAGATTACCTGAGGACTCTGACCTCAGAAGTCAGTGCATCATTGTTGTAATCACCTTTGCAGACTGTTGGAATTGAGGGAGACAGGTGTCACCTCCAACATGAGCTTGGCTCTTAGACAACCTACTCAACACCTCTGAATTGCGTAGAAGGCGTGAATCCAATTTGTGAGGATTGGAGATTAGAAAGGGACAAACCCTCCGGTTTAACAGCTTGCTAGTGACAATTTTTGGATGCTAAGCCGATAAACACAAGCTTCTTGGTCTGGAAATCCCTCTTGTGGGTGCTGACATACTTGTGAAGACCATGTGACAGATGGCTCCAGTTAACATGGCCGCTGATATTGGGGTGAACCTAGGGGATGTGTGTCCCCCAGTATTCAGATGGGGGTGGGTCATCCCATGCAGTCATAGCATGCCATGTGTGTGAAAAAATGATAAAATTATAATAATAAACATGTAATATTAATCTATCAGACTGTCATTGTTTGTTGAATTAACAACAATACTATGTAAATATAAAACAGATGTTTCGGTTCAATCAATGTGATTGGTGAAGAGCCGTGTGTTATTTACTATAAGATCACAGGACTTTAATATTATTCTACTAAAACAGTTACTAAGGTAACAGCTGATTATCACTAACAGGTGATTCTTGTTCTTGTTCTGTTGTGAATTTCCTTCGGGATGCATAAAGTATCTATCTATCTATCTATCATCTATCTATCTATCTATCTGTTAAGACAGCTATCAACTTCTCAAACAACACCCTCTGTGTGGCTGACAATGAATACTATTTTAAATGTAGGATTTTATTTGGATTAGAGGTTTGAATAGGAAAGTGAAAACAATGTAAATGTTGCTGTTCATAAAGTTATCGATTAAACTCCTCGCAAGTTGCTAACAGCCAGAGAAATTGAAATCAATGAACTGGAGAAGGGAAGAAATGAGGCGGTTACCACAAGACAGACAATACGGTCCTCAACTGCTTTAACAGCTGCCTAAAAACTAATATTGTAGCAAATGTAATATTGCTTGTAGGCTAAAAACAGTCAACAGCCCCGGGATGTTTTAGTTTAAGGAACTATAGTTTTTGGCAATTCGCTAAAAACTGTAATATAACTTTGTTTCAGCATTTTATTTGAGATAAAAACGATATTGTTGCTACAAAATCATAACTGTTGCAGAAAAGACACAAAACACTTGAGGCCTGTGTTTTATAATAAATAACATCAGCACTGTCATGTGGCCAGCTCGCGCTGTAGATCAACACAGAGGTGACGATCAGGCCTCTTGTGTTCTATTTAGATAAGAAAAGAAAAGAAAATACAGAACGAGTGCCAGAGTGTAAAAACTTGTTTTGAAATTTGACCTTTGAATGAAGGTGATGTGAATAAAGGTGATGTGGTGTGAATTCCTTCACTTAAAATGTTTTTTAAGTGGGGCAGACATATTGTAATCTATCTATCTATCTATCTATCTATCTATCTATCTATGTGTGTGTGTGTGTGTGTGTGTGTGTGTGTGTGTGGATAGATAGACAGATAGATAGATATAAACAAATTATAAATGTGGATAGACTGACTTCAGCTGAGTTTTCCTTCACTGCATCTTTTGATGCAACTGTTATGTGAACAGTCGAACGGTCTGTCACACTGACTGTGTCATTAACAGTGGAAACAGTTGTGACAAGATCCACAGCTCACCTTTCTTTAGGGCCAGGAGGCCTGTTCATCCGAAGAACTTCAAGGCCAGGTGCAAAGAGCAAACTACATATAATACTTTCCAGTTGTTTATATATGTTTGAAAATAAAATGTTTGAGAGAAAAAGTTAAATATACCATATTTAAGACATATTTAATGAGCAAAGGTCAAGGGTCAAGTAAGAAGTGCTAATTTTTACTCGTTAACAAATCTGTTCTTCAGCCGTGTAAACCCTTTCACAAATCCAATCTTGCTGCCACCTGAGTAACCAGGAACTCAATTGATTGCTTAATGAAAAGAAGGCACTACGCTTATTACCAGCAATTAGAGCCTCTCGTAAATGGATTACCTTAGATAGCCTCAAACACTGTTAATTGTAAGACAGAATAGCTGAAACTCAGCTGGTGATCTGGTTATTTAAAACAGATTTAGGGTGCTCAGTGAGAGACAGAAAAAAGTTTTTTTTAATTTCATTACGTCAAAGATGGCTCTAGACACAGTGGACTTTGATATTTAAACTTAAGCGATACAGAGCCTCATGAGAGGTGTCAATTTATTCATAGTAATTTTCACGAACAGGTTGAAATAATCCAAAATCCATTTTCTGCCTATTTTCTACACTTTTCTGTATATGAGAATAATTTACATTTTAAGCCTTGCTGCCACAGGTTGCTCACTTAAGTGTTCAATTGGTTTACTGTAGGAGCTGATACAGCCTTGAAGCACTTGATAATGAGGTAATGGGTTCTGGCTTACCTAATTAAGTAAATTAACTGTTTCCTCTATCTGCTGTAGTAGGCTCCCTTGACTTTGTAATAAATGGATTTACTCAGGTTGCACCCACACTGGCCAGTTGTTACAAGACTAAACAGTCATGCAGACAAAGCCTTGTTAAGGCCTAGTGTGGCACAGCAAAGGTACCAAAGTATTACTGTCTATGCAAGTGATACATACTGATAATTCCATGGGGATGAGCATGACTGCAATCATGTGAACTGCAATGATGTTAAAAACTATGAAGTTAAAAACTATGATTACATTGATGTAAAATGCATTTGTGTTGAATTTGTTTTGAATTTGGATGTTGATGTAGCATTCAGCAAATTTCCCTTCTACTTCCTAGTGTGGATTGTGTGGATGTACAGCGCATTAGCCTTGAGTTGATTGATGCTTATTTTATTTATATCATACTGCCTGGTGTATGAGCACACACTGTGTTTGCCTCCTGCCATGTCTTGAGGTCCAAGGCGAGAGGAAAACAGTATAGCATCAGGCACTTATTTACTTGTGCAACCAACTGTTAGTACATTTTATCAATATTAATTTGTCTGAATAATGCATGATTGATATTTACCATCTATCTCTCCATCTGGTCATTAAGGAAAAAGTGGGTGGGCTCTAGTTTCGCAGACCAGGCGAGGCGGGGGCGTAGCGCAGATGCGCTTCGCCAACTGGGTGTGGCCAGGCGGATTTTCCAAGTTTGGCACGGCGTTCTCGGTGGCGCAAGTACTCCGCCGTCCCTCCTACCGGCGCAAGGGAGGAGAGAAGGCATGGAGTGGGTTTGACACAGCCGATTCACATGTAGCCAATCAAATGAGCCCCTGTCCTTGCCTTTAAAATGCGCTGCGTGAAGGCGTAATGAAAGTTTACACAGCTGACATGGAGGTCTATTGCCGCAGGCGGAGCGGAGCTCAGGAGACAGGCGCGGAGCGGAGACCAGCGATCAGTGTGGACACGTCACCAAAACCTCACAGGCAGGCTTCCGGAATGTCAGGCACATGAACGATGCAATAAATACCGAAAAAAACACTATTCAATGCTACGATCACAATCAGTACATACATATATCTCCATATCAACTGTCCCGTCACAGCTGATGTCAGATCAAAGGAGATTGGCACCGTTTGTGCTGATTGAGAGGTTTTGGTGATGTGCGCCAGCCAGCCAAACTTCCACTGTGCCGGCTCCGCTCCGCCTTGTGCTGAAAGTAGACGTGGTTTCAGATGGCGAGCTTTTGGCGCACCTCGGCGAAGCCTTTTGGCACGGAACTGTCACTGCGCCAAGCCGAATCTGTCGGCACCTCCCCCCGCTGCGCCGCCACTCCCATCTCGGCGAACCTCCGCCTGCGAAACTTGGAGACTGTCCGCCTCTGCCGTTTCGCCGGTCGAAACTAGCTCTGCGCGGGGTTCGCCTCACTGCGCCACCCCGCGCTGCGCTGGGAAACTAGAGCCCGGTGTGTTCATCTATAATTTGAGCAATTTGCAGTTATGGCAATAGGCCAGTATGTGCAAGTCATACCTCACACCTCGCTGGCTACCCGTTACTTAGGCTGTTATTAGCTGAAGCTGTTCCCTCTGAACTCACATGGCCCATGTGTTTCAGGTGAAACAGTAAATGTGTATGGTGGAAACAGCAGGCCTTCACATTTATGCTCTTAAATGCACCATTTCTGAGGTGTTACAGGAGTACAGTACTGAAAAGTTTCATGCAAGTTTGAAAAATAAACACAGAACTTCTCATATTGTTTGTAAATAATATCTGGGAATGTTTTATGTTTATCCATTTTGTGCTTGTAAAAACAAGCTGTTCTTCAAACTAGAATTACCTGCATTTTACTGTCACAAGTTAGTCACTTAATTGTACAATTGGGTTACAGCGAGTTAGCGTAAACTACAAACACTTGATAATGAGGTAATGGGTTCTGGCTTACCTAATTAAGTAAACTGGTTCCATTATCTGCTGAAGGAGCCCCCCATTCTTCTGACATTCTAAAGGATTAAACTGATGTTGGACCAACACTGGCCACTAAGTAATAACAATTTAATAGGCACAGTAAAAGACCAAAGCATTAGGCAGTACATCCTAACATCCATCAATCATTCTATTGTAATAGTACTAGGATGATTCTAAATGTATGTGTGTCTTCATTATATATCCTGTATTGGCATTGTTGAATGCTGTTATAATGACTTCAGAGCAAAACAAAATCAAGATATAAACAAAAACAAAAACAATAATAACAATATATATATATATATATGGTTTATTTAATGGAACACAGATGGTGGAAACACCTTGGTAGCAGCCCCAACATCCTCCTGCATTGACTTTCTAATTTCTTTACCTGTTTATTATAAGATCCCTATTAGCTGATGCCATAACATCCAGCTAGTCTTCCTGGGGTCCATATAACATGTAACTTGTGTCCTCGATTACATGATTTTACTGTCTTTGGCAAGTGACAACAAATACAAAATCAAGTCTACCACAAAACTAGCAAAGACTAGCACAGGCACACATTGATGAATGTTTCTCTTGGTAAACAAGGGTCAAGATATTGGAAACCACCACTGCAAAACCAGTATCTCACAAATTGTGAGGAAATATTCTTGCTCATGTTTTGCTTAACAGCTTGTCCGAACTGCATCTGTGCATCTGAAAAGCATGTTGTGATGGGGGATGCTGTCTATCCTGCAAATCTCAAGTGCGCTTGATAAGTCCAAATGAACAAACCATGGATGTAATTATGAATTTGGCACTAGCAAAATGGGTAATATCAGCATAAGAGCTGACAAAGGGCATCAAGAATAGAGACACGCTTTGGAGTAGTTGAGTCATTCCAATGCAATCTATTTGGACAATGTCATTGATTACAGTCGGTATGCTGTATTTCCGTTGATGTTCACTACAATTCCTCTTAGGACAAGGTGTTTGATTCAAAATTAGTGATACTGAAGTGGGCAATATTCATACTACACAACAATTAAATCTATTCAAAGGCTTTTTTTTTGAGTTCATGCAATTTAGCAAATAGTTTCTATCAGTCATAGCATCAGTGTTATTTCCAAGGCTCCTTGGAGAGGAGAGGAGAGGAGAGGAGAGCTGAAAATACCTCCAACGTGCTGAGCCACTCTGGAGGCAGATCTGTTTCGACTCAAGAAGGTCACTAGCCAACTGTATTACCCAAGCTGCCTCCACACAGTGATTGATGTGGTCAATGTCTAGTGGCTCGAGGTCTGGTTATGACATTTATGAAAATATTTTTCTGCATAATACATTCAATAAACATTACACACACACACACACACACACACACATATGTACACACACACACACACACACACACACACACACACACACACACACACACACACACACACACACACATACACACACACACACTCAAGTTCCTTGAAATTCTTTGTTTACATGAGCAAATTTCAAGTTGAACTTTAAGTTTAGCCAGTTTTAAACATGATCCTTTTCCGCAAGCGCAGTTATTAATCTTATTCCAAGTTGGCAACTCATTTAGAGAGAAAAGGTGCAAGATAACATTTATATGTTCTCAGACAAAGTAAACAAAAAAGAAAGAAAAGAAATGATCAAAATAACCAGATCAGTGTTTGTTAGTTAAATGTTTCCTTCTGTTCCAGGTTTTATAAATATAAATATAACTAGTTATATCAGGATATTTTGTTAAGTTTTTCTTGAGTTATCTTTTTTGTATTCTAACATGTTGGGAATAAATGTCACTTGTTTTCAAGGATTGTTGTTTTTATTCATTCAATTTCACCTTCATTCTCGAGAAAGGATAATGTTGCAACTGAGGCTAAAGATCAACTTGAAATTTGCTCATGTAAACAAAGAAGAACATGTAATACATTTTTCTTTGGCTTATTGTAAGTAATCAACTTAGTAAGTTTCATGGTGATATCTATAGGATAAAATTTGTACCCTATTCAAGTGTGAAAAAAGACTGTGTTAAGTGTATGGCTAAACTTCAAGGTCGATGAGAGAGGGGTAAATGTTGTACGATTGAGAAAAAATTTTACCAGCAGAGTTTTCTCATGTATTGCAACCAATTTAGGGGTTAGGAGGTTAGACTTTCCAACTTTTGTGTTTTTGGGCCACCCATATATATGTGTCTTTTAATAAAAAGACACATATATATATGCACAACACAACTGATGGTCCCAACCCCATTGATAAAGCAAGAAATTCCACTAATTAACCCTGATAAGGCACACCTGTGAAGTGAAAACCATTTCAGATGACTACCTCTTGAAGCTCATCGAGAGAATGCCAAGAGTGTGCAAAGCAGTAATCAGAGCAAAGGGTGACTATTTTGAAGAAACTAGAATATAAAACATGTTTTCAGTTATTTCACCTTTTTTTGTTAAGTACATAACTCCACATGTGATCATTCATGGTTTTGATTCCTTCAGTTAGAATCTACAATGTAAATAGTCATGAAAATAAAGAAAACGCATTGAATGAGGTGTGTCCAAACTTTTGGCCTGTACTGTATATGTGTATATATATATACATATATATGTGTGTGTGTGTGTGTGTGTGTGTGTGTGTTAATTATATATTAAATTATAATGTGTATTATACCTACATATATAATACATATCGTTCTGTTTGTAATGCCATATAGTCTAATATTGATCATGGTTATCTTGAAAACTTTAAATGAGTGTACAGAAACACATGAACTCGGTCAGAATTTCTTACAATCAGTAAGAGGGGAGCTGAGGAGAAGTTTAGAGTTGAAGTTGCTTACTGTAAACAAACGGCTAATCCTCTTACTGTGGCGGGAGCTGTCTCAAGGTCCAAGTCTGGACTCTGTAGCTGTAGCATCAGGCAGTGTCCACATATTTACTTGTGCAGCAAACGTTGAGTGCATTTGATCAGTGTTAGTTTGTTTTCTGAATAATACATGAATTATATCTGCCAATACCATTTATGTACACTATATTACCAAAAGTATTCGCTCACCCATTCAAATGATCAGAATCAGGTGTCCTAATCACTTGGCCTGGCCACAGGTGTATACAATCAAGCACTCAGGCATGCAGACTGTGAAACAAGACATTTGTGAAAGAATGGGCCGCTCTCAGGAGCTCAGTGAATTCCAGCGTGGAACTGTCATAGGATGCCACCTGTGCAACAAATCCAGTCGTGAAATTTCCTCGCTCCTAAATATTCCACAGTCAACTGTCAGCTCTATTATAACAAAATGGAAGCGTTTGGGAACAACAGCAACTCAGCCACGAAGTGGTAGGCCACGTAAAGTGACAGAGAGGGGTCAGCGGATGCTGAAGCGCATAGTGCAAAGAGGTCGCCGACTTTCTGCACAGTCAATTGCTACAGAGCTACAAACTTCATGTGACCTTCAGATTAGCCCAAGTACAGTACGCAGAGAGCTTTATGGAATGGGTTTCCATGGCCGAGCAGCTGCAGCCAAGCCACACATCACCAAGTGCAATGCAAAGCGTCGGATGCAATGGTGTAAAGCACGCCGTCACTGGCCTCTAGAGCAGTGGAGACGCGTTCTCTGGAGTGATGAATCATGCTTTTCCATCTGGCAATCTGATGGACGAGTCTGGGTTTGGAGGTTGCCAGGAGAACGGTACATTTCAGACTGCATTGTGCCGACTGTGAAATTAGGTGGAGGAGGAATTATGGTGTGGGGTTGTTTTTCAGGAGCGGGCTTGGCCCCTTAGTTCCAGTGAAAGGAACTTTGAATGCTTCAGGATACCAAAACATTTTGGACAATTCCATGCTCCCAACCTTGTGGGAACAGTTTGGAGCGGGCCCCTTCCTCTTCCAACATGACTGTGCACCAGTGCACAAAGCAAGGTCCATAAAGACATGGATGACAGAGTCTGGTGTGGATGAACTTGACTGGCCTGCACAGAGTCCTGACCTGAACCCGATAGAACACCTTTGGGATGAATTAGAGCGGAGACTGAGAGCCAGGCCTTCTCGACCAACATCAGTGTGTGACCTCACCAATGCGCTTTTGGAAGAATGGTCAAAAATTCCTATAAACACTCTCCTCAACCTTGTGGACAGTCTTCCCAGAAGAGTTGAAGCTGTAATAGCTGCAAAAGGTGGACTGACATCATATTGAACTCTATGGGTTAGGAATGGGATGGCACTTCAGTTCATAGTATGAGTAAAGGCAGGTGAGCGAATACTTTTGGTAATATAGTGTATGTGTCTATTTATCATTCCCTTTCTCTATTTAAAACTGTAATCAAAACAGTACATTGAATATTAATTAAAAGCTAAATTAAAGACGTACATTTTTATTTGGCATTTGAAGGAGCTTATTGGGGTGGTCTTCCACCGTGGAGGAAAAGAGTTTTCGGACACCCCATGCATTTGTGAAATATTGCATTAAGAATCACTCTTAGGTCTTCAAGTGCAGTTTCTTTTAGTACAGTCACAGCCAAAATACTAAACAAATCCTAAAAAAGCCATTAAAAACTTAAAATTGATTGGTTCCATAAAAATACATAAGACATTTTGAGTATTGGGTCATTTTGGTACTAGTGATGAAGGTCATTCTTTTTATTAAAAGACACAATTTTTGTTGCCAAGCTTCGTGTCTATATAAAGCCAGCACATTTGAAAGTTCTTCAAACACAAAAATGGCTATAAAAAGGAACCTAACGCAGGAAACACGCCTGAAGATAAAGATTCTCAGCCAGGAAGGGTACAGCTGCCGCCAGATAGCCAGGAAGTGCAGATGCAGTCCTTCAGCAGTTGGATACACTCTGCAGAAATACAGACGAACCAACAGCTAGGGAAGGGCGTCCAAGGGTTTCTTCAGCAAGAAATGACTGCATCCTGATCTGCATGTGCAGGCAAAACCGCCGAATGACATCACAGGAGCTTCAGCAGCAGTAGTCAAACCAAACTGGTGTCCAGTGTTCCACTGTACGTGGCCGACTTTTAGATCATGGCTTAAGGTCCTACAAGGCTATCAAGAAGCCCCTGATCAATGAGAGACAGAGGTTAGCCCGGTGTCGTTGGGCCCAGGCACACAAGAACTGGACAGCCAGGAATTGGAAGAAGATTCTGTGGTCAGAAGAATTTGTCAAGAATTTAGTTTTGTTAGTTTTTCTTGTAAATAATAAACAAACAACAACAACAAAAAAATACAATTTGTATTTGTTTGTATCTGTCTAATGCAGCCAAACCTTTTGAAACACAAAAAAGATTTTTCCACAAATATTTCATGATAATATTTGAGATTGTGTAAAATTTTAAGGGTGTCCGAAAACGTTTTTCCACCACTGTAGATGCTAATGTTTTTACAACTGTGGTTTTGAGAGATCAACAAGCAATTATTGGAGGACCTGAGGACCTGCAGGAACATACTGTATAGAAGTAATAGATCTACAATGTAGACTGGGCCTAAGCATTAGGGTTTTGCAGACAAGTAGTATGCCTTTATGCCTGGTTTTGGTTAAGAATCTAGCAGCAGAGCTCTGGATCAGTCATAATCTGTTAATAAACGTATTTGGAAGCCCAATGAAAAGGGCATTACAGTATTCAAGTCTACTTGATATAAAGGCAAAGATGGCTTTTTCAACATCTTGACTAATTAGGAATGACAATATTTCTGGGATGGACAAGGACTTTGTTTATGTGGTGGGTAAAACTTAATTAAGTAACAAGCCTTGGTGTTTCCAAGGGCCAAGTAGCAGTACTTCAGTCTTATGATAATTAAGTTTCAGGAAGTTATTACTCATCCATTCATTTATTGCAAGTAAACAAGGGGCTAGGGAAGTTAAAGCACTTGGATCCACCCTATAGAGATACACAGTTGTGTGTCATCAGCATAGCTATAGACATTAACATTATGCTCTCTGATGATGTCACCTAATGGCAGCATATACAGAAAGAAAAGCAGTGGGACCAAGGTGACTTCCTTGAGTTGTTGTGTGGTGCCAGGAGAATCACCTTGAGCTCATCTAAGACAAAATTAGACATTTAAACAAGTGATGGACCTGCATCATGTCAAGGATGTTTTGACTCCCATCCCCTTGGTGAAAGTATTTTTGTAAGAAGTACTGTCCTTTGGGTGAGTCAATGTGCACAACAAACTTGAATAGTCAATGATCAGTTCTGCCTAAGAAGGCATAAGATGTGCCTTCTACAACCAGTGGCAAAGTAGACTGTTTCTTGAGGAGGCTTTAGTCATGCAATGTGTTCAACAGCCTTCTGAGCATGCTCCACCAGACTATTGTGGTAGGGGAGGTGCAGAACAAAAATAGCAGAGGGGGCAGCTGTATCACAGGCTTTTATTTGTGGTACACAAATGCCAGGAGCTTGAAACTTGGCAAATATTTGTAATTTCCACTCATGAGATTCTCTGGAAAAAAAAAAAAAAAAAAGAATTCTCTAAATATTACTTTCAAGGACTTATTCCAAATCAAAAATAAAATACTGATACCATAAGTGTTTTTCTGTCATCAGAGGGTATATTTACTTGTTTTTGTAAATTTAGGCCATTGGTTTGACGTAGACATCAGTGACTGCTTCATGTACCATATTAGCCTTGGTTTTGTGTTATCCTAAGTCTAACACATGGAGTGATGGGGGGAGGGAGCTGAAAGTAGCACAGCATTACCAATGTGCTTGTTTGGTGTTTGGTATACAGGCATGGCAAGGATTATGGTGAGAAAGACAGGTGTATGACTAGGCTTGCCAGTCAGAAAAAGGTTGGATTTCATATATTTGCAACATTTAATGTTGTATGTATTACATACTGATCATTTGAATTGTGAATGGTATGTGAAGTACTATATATGCAAGAATAACTACAATTCTCCTTGTGTGTGCCTGCCCTGACTATCAACAGTAGCACTGCACAGTTTGTGTCTGCTGTCAAAAAACTGCAGATGTGTTTATTGATGGGACACAATCTGAGTTTGAATTTGTAGGACACATGCTTCCATTGTTCACATGAAATATTATAATGATAGCGGAAGTGATATTTTTTAATGAGGAAAAAACACAAAGCCCCAAATTGGTACTTTGATCCCAGTATCCCCTGTGATATTAATTCAGGGGATGGTGTAGGCGGAATAAGGTAGAAAGGTAGCTCTGTTACTGAGATGAGCTTGGACTCACTCACTGACAGTTGGACTCACTCACTGACAGTTGGACTCACTGGAAGCAGTGGTGGTAGAAAGAGTTATTGAAACAGTCTGTGCTACCACAGCCCAGTGAGCTGCCCAGGATGAGGACCAACACAGTCTGCTAAGGAGTGTTCCAGGTACTTCTTTGTTTCCATTGCCACTAGCCAATTTATCATTACTGCTTTGACTACAGGAATGTCAAAACAAGTTTGCTGGCAAATGCATGGTGATAAGATGGGGATGGGCATGACTGGAATCAGTTGAACTACACTAAAAACCTCACACCTCTCTATAATACTATAAATGCACACACACTGTGATAACATGCTGTCTATCCAAACCTCTCTCATTAAGAGTTTGTGGCATCTGTTACTTAAGTAACATCTTTTATGAATGTGTATTGGTGCAACATATCAAGATAAAAGGGAATAATTATTCTAAATGTAATTATGGATGATATTCTGTGGTTGATAGTAAACAATAAGACCAGAGGATTTGTTTATGGGAAAGTACTTGTCATTTGTAGGTAGGAAATTGGACCCAAACACAGGAGCAGAGGGAGGCTGCATTATAGACTGCTAAATATGTATTAACTGAAGCAAGATACTAAGGAGCACTAGGAACACTGAGAGCACTTCAGAGCAGAAGGATAACACATGGCAACAACAATGACGGGACACAGACAGAACTGTACACAAGACTTTACACTAGAACCTGACAAGGAAACAGAACACACTTGGGAAAGGGGCTGGAACACAAGACTGAAGAAAACAGAGGATTGGCTGAGGGAAACACTGGGGAAGCTCATGGCAAAACTCAGAGGTGTTACAGTGTTGACTCCTTTGACAAAGTCTGCACTGTTGTTGTAGACGGCTGTCTGCAATAGACAGCGATGTAATGGATCAGCAAAAGCAATTATGTTGTTTGTGTGATTGTTAACATTTTGGGATTTTAGTATCACAATAAGTTGTTGTCCTTAAGGTCATTTTAATTTGGGAACATAGAGTTCAGTGGTCTGCTGAGGCATGTGGCATCAGTGTTAATATTAAATGTTAATTACATTTAAAGGAGTCAAAGGTCACAACAAAGGCCACACCACTTTGTGCTGCCTGATCAAGCAGTAAGCTTCTTACTGCAGCACCCTATGAAGCTGTCTGCTGACCACCTCGATTACCCGTGGAGTGCATGCACATCTATAAATATGCTTGTGCAACATTTATATTACTCCAAAGGTTATAGCCTAATAGTTAGAATTTATTTATTATTCATGCATTTATGTGATGACCTAAGCAACAAAGAGAGAAACTAATGATGTGAAAGACTGCTCTACTTTTATATTAGGCTCTCAAGGACAATAATCTTACTCCCAGTCTTACAACAACAGGCTTAACTCTTGGTTTCACAACCTGCCCTTCGTAGACAAGCTTTTATTTCAACATGCATTCCCCTAGCTTATTGTGGCATCATGAGCACATTCAGTGCAATACTGTCATAATAAATATATTTGTTCAATTATTACTCAAGGCTGAGTAAAATTTAACATAGTGTTTGATTTCCAAAATTTGATAATATAATCTAAGTTCATAAGAAACATGCCTTTGATTAGGAATGCATGTCAATTTACCATTTTTATTAACTAAACCTTTTAGAAGTGTTAAAATGTTTCTGACAAAATATATGCTTGTATACATCTAGTTTTCAAACTGCATGCTTTACAGTATTATCTCTAGCTACCGTATGCTCCAATCTACAGTATTTGAGGAATTACTTTCCAGGAGACAGAAAGCCTCAGAATGGAATACACTGGTGGTGACAGTTACTTTTAGGAGGATCATAATGAAGCGTTTGTTGAAAAATATTTTAAATTAATCTACTCATTTACCTCAATTAATGGGAACTTGTTTTAAGTTGATATTGTAAATAGTGTTTTTGCTTGCTATTTGCAGTATTTAAATTTTTTATGTTTGAGTTGTGACTCTCAGCCAGCCTGTAACATGTTTTCCTATCATTGCCATATTGAAAATAAATTTGGACAGTTTTTGTTTTCCAAATATGCACAAAATTACTTAAAAAATAATACCTGACTGGTGGCAGAAATCTTTCCGAATAATGGTCGGTCAGCAGTCATTCATGAACTACTAAACAAACTAATGAATTATAAACTATAATGAAAAAGTTATTTTGTACAATGATCAAAAGATTAGTAATCATTATACATAATATTTAATTGTTAACAAAAATATAGAACTCTGTTATTACTTATAAATGGACCGATAGATTTTCATAAAGTTATCAGTTGAAGTTTTACAAATGAATTTTCAGATGATAAAAATTCTATTCTAATTGTGAATGGTTACCATAATAGCTCAAATTTATTTTTCATTTTAAACAAGTATAAAATCAAATTGCTAGATAATTAAGAATACTCAGTAATACTTATCACTAAATGCTGTATTTAATGACTCTCTCTGTCTCTTTCTCTCTCTGTCTCTTTCTCTCTCTTTCTCTCTTTTTTCTCTCTCTCTCTCTCTCTCTCTCTCTCTCTCTCTCTCTCTCTCTCTCTCTCTATCTATCTATCTGAACAAAACAAAAAATACTGATGTTAGTGTTATAGTTCTACTTAATGTGCTATCGTAATCTGCTTTAATCCTGTTGGACAAAGTGGTTAGTTGACTCTGAAGTAAATGGATAACAACCCTAATCAAGTTAGACTCTTCAGTCAGTCTCATGTCTTGATGGTATTGAGGCAATAAACCCATTGTTCAATTAAACATCCCATCTTCCACAAATTAAGAATACTCCTGAAGAGAGAGTCAACAGAAAGACCTGTAGGTAGATAGATAGATAGACAGAGAGAGAGAGAGAGAGAGAGAGAGAGGTAGAGAGGAATACAGAGCCTTCCACTAACACTTAACTCACAAGTTGGGCTTACGCAAATATCCCGGTCATTTGAAAGTGATATGATATGTAAGGAATAAAGCTGCCATGTGTTCAAGTCACGATAGATTACAAAGGTAATCCTCTTAATTTATAATCACCAGGTTTATCTGCTTACCATAGTATATAACTAAGCAACTGTAGAATTGCAATAGAGACTGGAACCAGCCTCAGGAGTTAAAGCCTAAGCTGTGCTGAGTCTCTAAGTGCAGTGAGATCCTTCAAAGATGAACGGGACCGAGGGCAGCAACTTCTACATCCCCATGTCCAACAGGACTGGGCTTGTTAGGAGTCCATACGAATATACACAGTACTACTTGGCAGAACCATGGAAATTTTATGCACTTGCTGCATACATGTTTTTCTTGATCTGCTTTGGCTTCCCCATCAACGCTTTGACACTTCTGGTCACAGCTCAGAACAAGAAGCTCCGGCAACCTCTGAATTTCATCCTGGTTAACCTGGCTGCAGCTGGACTCATGATGGTGTGCTGTGGATTTACAGTTTGTTTCTTCTGCTCTCTTAAAGGTTACTTTGCATTGGGCCCTTTGGGTTGTGCCATGGAGGGCTTCTTTGCCACACTTGGAGGTGAGAATAATAAGTATAGATGTATGCAATATTGCACTGACGCTAGGCCTTGAATGATGCCTGCAAAATACTGTTCCATAGTTGATCAGAAGATTGCTGGTGTGTGGTGCATGACTATTCTTACTATTCTCTGCAAACCATTTATTCTTTTTTTGTATTTTTGTATTTAGGTCAGGTATCTCTGTGGTCCCTGGTGGTGTTAGCTGTTGAGAGATACATCGTGGTCTGTAAGCCCATGGGCAGCTTCAAGTTTGGAAACAATCATGCTGCTATTGGTGTTGCATTTACCTGGTTCATGGCATCAACATGTGCTGTCCCTCCACTGGTTGGCTGGTCCAGGTAGGGCTTGTTGGAGAAAATATAGAAGAAACACAGAAGTAAAGTTAGAAGTTTTTATCATCATTATTATTATTATTATTATTATTTCCAACACTGAAATTTCACTGAAATACTCTATTCAATACCCATTTGATAGGTATATTCCTGAGGGAATGCAGACTTCATGTGGACCAGACTACTACACACTGAACCCTGCATACAACAATGAATCATTTGTTATGTACATGTTCTCTTGCCACTTCTGTATTCCTGTCTTCACCATCTTCTTCACTTATGGAAACTTAGTGTGCACAGTCAAAGCGGTAAGACCCACAACATCCATGCATACCCTTACATGCATGCACAACACATACAAAGACACAGGTCTTTGGTGTCATCTCATGAAGCACTGATTGTTGGCATATACTGTATCATTGTTGCAGGCTGCAGCCCAGCAGCAGGACTCAGTCTCTACCCAGAAAGCTGAGAAGGAAGTCACACGTATGTGTGTCCTGATGGTCTTTGGTTTCTTGCTGGCCTGGGTCCCATATGCTAGCTTTGCTGCATGGATCTTCTTCAACAGAGGAGCTGCCTTCTCTGCTCAAGCCATGGCTGTCCCTGCCTTCTTCTCCAAGTCATCAGCCTTGTTCAACCCCATCATCTATGTGTTGCTCAACAAACAGGTGGGATATGAACACAATGTAATTTTAGAAATATTATTTGAAACATGGTGTCATAAAAATTTGTGAAATGCACACACCCTCATGAGTGAAGTTTACCTTCCTCTACCCAAAAAGGATTATGTGACAATTGCACCAATTGGACATTTAGTTTGTCATATGAAAACGCCAGTTACCTTTACATTTAAGTAACTAAAACCTTTTGGTTGAGGTGAGGGTCAGGATTTTGTCATGGCTAAACAAAAAATGCATGAGCTGATAACTTAATTCACAGTAGAAAACTTGTGGGGCAGAGGGAAGGCCCATATTACCTTCTTCAAGATAAAACTAACACATCACTTGAATACTATAGGAAACAGGAGTCCCACATGAAAAATTGAACATAAACATGGACAATATAGAAGGGTCCTTTGGGAATCCAGTGTAAGTTACCAGAGTTGAAGACAAATTTCTGTGGCCCTCCACCACTCTGACCAGAAAAAACTTGATTTTTACTGCGTTACTTTGATGTTGCACCCCTGGACATGTCTCCTCTAGCTTATTCTTTTGTGCTGGGGATGCCTATTTATCTAACCTTTCATGCACAAAACACACTATTTACATTTTAATACACTGCGCTTGTTTTATGAAATGTCATCAGAACAGACTATGTTTCAGTGTGCATGTGTAACATATTCTGATTATCCAGAATCATCAATCAGTTATCTTAATTGTACTGGTGGTTTTCCAGAGACCTGAGAGGATTCTGGATAATGAGCATTTCAGCCTATGATCAGAAATCTAGTCTGTGTTGATGTGACCACTATACAACAAAGCCCAACACATCTTCTAAACAATACGTTTACAAAAAGGTGCTCTTGCATTTTAGAGGCAAATGCAGAATCTCTGTACAAGCTGTGCTAATAGGGTGATAACCAATGGGCCTAGCATTAGTGTGTCATGATAACGATGGCCCCAGTGCAAAGGTATCAGTTGGACCCTTTTGCACATGCACACGTTTGTTACCGCCTTTGCCCATACAAATTAGCAGGCATATGGATGACAGGTAGAGAAATGGCACTATTTAAAGGTCCCCTGTGCCACCTTTCATATTTCAAACAGTGACCAGTGGTCTGCGCCACAGACGGCTTTCCCTTAATACTGTTAACACTGAACAATGGGTATGTAGCAGTGTTTAATACTGGTTCATAATGACAAAAAACATAATTGTTTGTTGGCAGTGGTGGAAAGTGTTCTACAAATTGCTACTCAAGTAGAAGTTCTGTTACTTTGTTGATACTTTACTTAAGTAGAAGTAAAAATTAGTAAAAATCTACTGCAGTAAATTAAAAAGCAGCTCATTTAAAATGAACTCAGAAAAAAAGTGACAGTTACTTTTTCTAAACAGTAACAGTGCTTGGTGTGATATTTTCCATGCAATTATAAGAGGATGAGAGTACATGGTTCAAACTGACAAATGTAGAATAAGCACATAATGATTGAGTGATGGTTGGGTCTACATGGTTCTCATCGTTAGGTCAACTCACTGATATGTTTCCCCTTGTTTCCACACTTAGTCCACATTTTGCATGTTGGCTCTAAATGGTTCTGACTTCCATCGACCTCTGCAGTTTTTCATCAGGAAGCTTTTATTGGAAATTTGAAAATGACAGAAAGTAGAACCAACAAAGTAGAACCAGGTTCCTCTTCTCATCTTTGCTGACTGACTGTTCCATGTGAAAGGTTCCATGATCTGTCATTGATCATTTGTTCTCTGTAATGGATATGATTTTAAATGTAGTGAAGTACAATTCTCAAGCCAAAACGTATTTAAGTAAAAGTAAAATTACTGACCTTAAAAAATAAAAAAAAGTACAAGTGCACAATGTACTCAATTACATTACCCTGAGCAGAGTGGCCCATTCACTGGATTGTCCAAAGGGCCCTGTGGAGCTCTGAGCCGTGGTGCAGCTGTGCAACTTGTGCAACTTGTGCAAGTTGCACCTGTGCAACTTGTTGCACAGGTGGTAGTTCCATCCCAGGGGCCTTGTCATGAACCCCTGCACTAATTAAGAAATTTTTGCTTATTTGCATCGAACACATTCCTCACTTCTTTGATAAAATACACCCTAGCTGTTGTGGTAGAAGTCTGAAAATTTGTTTGGCCTTGTTTTGTCTAGGTATAATTGGTGATAAAGTCACAAAATCTAAGCCTGCCTTTACTTTCTCTTTCCCCCAGTTCCGGAGCTGCATGCTGTCAACTATTGGAATGGGAAATCTGGTTGAAGATGAGACCTCAGTGTCCACAAGCAAGACAGAAGTGTCCACAGCATAAAATGGACAAAAGACGATCCCTACAATGGCATCTTCAATGTGTGGATTGGCTACTTAGTCCCAGTATTCACTTTGATAAATAAAAATATTTGCATGGACAGTCTGCATTTTTATAAATATTGTTTCATACTTCATCAAGCTAAATACAATTTGAAATTATTCTCCATTATTTTGCTGGTGTAAAAAGGGAAGTATTGCACATGGGAAAGGCTGTCATACATGAAAGTAACTCACAAGAAAGGACACAACCTGAAGGTGAACCTCAACTGGCATTTGTTTAACCTCTCTTTGCACTGCTTTCACTCTTGAGATCTGTTTGCCTCCATGAGCTGTAATATTCAACGGTGGCAGTAAGCTCTATGCTTAAGAGGAGCACAAGCTGATTTCAACTAAACAGGTCAGGTCATATTTCAGAGGAGACATGCCTCTGCCACCAGTAGTACATTTAAACAGGTGAAGACATGCTGTTGTGCACCATCTTGCTCTGTGACAGGTTTTGATGAATCTTTATTTTTATGTTTATGCTATTTCTAGGTTGACCAAATACTGTAAATATTTTATAAAAACAACAAAATATGTAACTAGATTAATAAATGCATGCATGAAAAATATTTCCTTGGTTTTGTTGTTGTTTTATTGAACTTTGTTTTACTTTTACAAACATAGAACCGATGGACTTCTGATTTTCTGTATTTATTTATTTGTTTGTTTTAAACTTGAAAGTAATTGAGTGAGAAGGCAGACAGGCTGATAGACAGGCAGACAGATAAACTTATTTAAGGGTTAGTGGCAGACGGTAAGAGTGATGCTATTTCTTCTCTATCTCTCTATCTCTCACTCTCTCTCTTTCTCTGAGTCTCTCTGTCTGTCTGTCTATCTATCTATCTATCTATCTATCTATCTATCTATCTATCTATCTTTCTATCTATCTATCTATCTATCTATCTATCTATCTATCTAACCCTAACCCTCTATCTATCTATCTGGAAAAAAAATACCCTTTTTTCCCATTTTTACACATTTGGACCAGATCTTTTGTGGTCACACACACACATCAGTATTTTAGCATTCCATAGTAAACTTAACAAAGTTTGTAACTGTCAATTATCTTACAGACAGACAGATAGATAGATAGATAGATAGAGAAAAGAATGTAGATGGACAGAGAAGAGCATCAGTCTTACAGTCTGCCACTCACACTTAACACACAGATTGAATTTGTAGTAATATCCCTGTTGTTCGAAGCAGATATCAGAGGAATAAAGCTGCCGTCTGTTCAAGATAGATTACAAACACAATCCTCTTATGACAACACATTTATAATCACCAGCTTTATCTACTTAACATGGTATATAAAGCCTTTGTTCAGCAACAGCAGAATTGCAATAGAGAACCAGCCAAGCAAGACAGAAGTTTTCTTTGACAAGGAACTTCAACATTTTCTTTGGCAAAGAAAATGTTAGATCTGCCTGCTTCCCAGTATTGACATAGAACTTTAACAACTATAACACTGCAGCTATAGAAGCTTTTGAGCCCTGTCTTGTAAAAAATTGTTCTCATACAATTAAACTGCATTCTCAATTACATTTTGAGGGGAATGTATTTTGTTAAGGATGACGTTTGTTTGTAACATCACAAGTTGTAAATGACTTTGTCTGAAGCCAGGTGGGGTGGTGGGAGGTGAATGGGTCAAACAACCAACTTTCACCCAGGTGACCAAAGTTTGAGTCCAGCATGAAGCAACAGTGGTGTTCTTTGTTGCTCACATTACATATGTTACGATAAGCTACCAGGTTAGTTGATGTTATGCCTAAACCTAACCTTGACCCAACCTTAACCAAATAGTTTTGGTGGCTTGGGTAATGAAAAGGTAATGAAACAAGGGTAATAAAACTAGCTAAAATGCTGCCTGACATGATAACCTGTTGGTTAGAATCATATTTGTGATACATCAGAAATAAATTTATTTGTGACAAAAACTGAGAATGCAGTTTACTTAAAGTTTAGTATAAAGTTTAGTATAAACTTTCATTGCTCAGTTGGTTGTTTTAGTAGTTGATCAAGCAAAATCCAAAACATTTGCTGATTACAGATCCAGTAAGACCACTAAGATGCTGAGATTTGCTTTTTTTCCTCCATTCATATCACTGTAAAATAAATATATTGGGGGTGGAGTGTTCAATGAAATAAACACACAAAGAGAAGACAAATTCAATGATAAAGTTCACTGACAATGAAAGTGATCAATTTTTTTTTTTTTTTTTTTTTATATATCTTTGACTTACACCATCATATGAAATCTAGACAGACATTTTGCCAAATCTGTTATTCAAAAGTAAATATTTATTGGCACATACCATTTTGTTATGTGTGTTATGATGCAACTTTGTCATGATAGGTGCTTGTAATATGGACTAAAGGTGGGTATAAGCGAATACAACAGTGGGGCATAAAGATGTCTAAAGGATTTAAAAAAAAAAAAAAAAATCTTGCAGAGTATCCCTCTCCCCCACCATTTGCTCTTCAGTGACATTAATAATTCCAAGTTGAATCTACAAACGGAAGCTCAACCTACAAAATGTGTGAACTCCTCTCCAATGAGTGACAAGTGATTATTGGATGAATTGCACTGCAAATCCTCTTTCTTCATCTCCTTTATCCAATGTGAGTCTTCTTAGTGGGCTATATAACCATAGCTGCAGCATCACTTGCAATGAGAGCCAGCAGATCTTTGGCTGCAGATTCAGAGCTCACTGCATTTGGCCAATCAGTCCTCTCGAGAAGATGGAGAACGGCACCGAGGGCAAGAACTTCTACATTCCCATGAACAACAGGACTGGGCTTGTGAGGAGTCCTTTTGAATATCCACAGTACTACCTGGCAGATCCATGGCTATTCAAACTAATGGCAGCCTACATGTTTTTCCTGATCTGCACTGGTTTTCCCATCAACGCCCTGACGCTGGTGGTCACAGCTCAGAACAAGAAGCTCCGGCAACCTCTTAACTTTATCCTGGTCAACCTGGCTGTGGCTGGATTGGTTATGGTCATCTTTGGATTCACAGTCACTTTTTATACTTCCTTGATGGGCTACTTTTCTTTGGGGCCAATGACCTGTGCTATTGAAGGCTTCTTTGCTACAGTTGGAGGTAAGCTTTGGAAAAAAATGATTGGCTTATGCTGTTTGACTGACCACAATAAGCTTCTCTATGACTCTAGAATGTAATATTGTAAGGTTGAATCTACCTTACAGTTTAATCAGCTTAAGCAGGTGCAATACATTTTATGGTGTTTCAACATAACTTTTGTTCTGTCTCTTTTATCAACAGGTCAAGTCTCTCTGTGGTCACTGGTAGTGCTGGCTGTTGAGAGATACATTGTGGTCTGCAAGCCCATGGGAAGTTTCAAGTTCACTGCAACTCATGCTGGAATTGGAGTTGGTTTTACCTGGATCATGGCTTTGGCTTGTGCTGCTCCTCCACTTGTTGGCTGGTCCAGGTAATAAGCTTATGTCCCAATTAGTTGTAGTGACACCTGTGTCTGTATCACAGTAACACTAATACGAGGATCACAAGTGTTAGTACAAGTGAGCTTAAAGTGGCAAGTCGCAAGTTCCTCATTTAATGTTGTCGGTAACAAATAATAACTGCAGCAATGTTTTTACCATGCAGATTTTCTGTTCATTACAATTTTGTCAGATGCACTTGTCTTTTCAGCCATTGTGGCTATTGCTGCTCATACAAACTACGGAGACTTCTCCAGTTCATTCCAAACAAATTACTGGTGATTCTTGGAAACTGATTGTGACTGTATAAAGCTGAAATGGTCTCATGACCTTGAAATAGGTTGAATTTTTGTATTATATCAGTGGACAACAGAGATTAGTCAGGCATTCATTTATGAAAACATGTCAGAATATAACAATGTAATATAATTATATAAATTTAGCATACTTAGCACTTATTTATGCCAAGTGTGAAACCCAGTGCATTGACTTGGGCCCACAAGGATGCATGCACCTGGTTTGTCAAGACTGTTTCATCATTATCTTTCTTGTTTTCGACTGCTCAACCTCACACAGTGCTCTGCAAAATTTGCACCAGCTTAATTGGATGCATCACCATGCCTACAAATGGTGCTACTCAGTAGATATTCATATCTCTATGAATTTGCCACCTAGCCACACTTTACTCTGAACCTGTTCATAAGCAATCATGAGGGAATATGTATAGTCTAATTACCTTGATTAAATTAAATTGTAATAAGCAAGATATTTTCTCATGTTACTTGCATGGCAGTCACACCTTTACTGTATGTTTAATTTTATTTACAAATGGCATTATGTAACTGGTTAAATATCATCACGACCAAGTCTAATGTACTTGGTTTGCAAAATCTGGTATAGGCTACATATATTTTGATATATATTGTAAATAATTTACAGCTGGCATCAAGATTGCATGTCTTGTATTCACAGGTATATTCCTGAAGGTTTGCAGTGCTCATGTGGACCTGACTACTACACCCTGGCTCCAGGCTACAACAATGAGTCATATGTCCTTTACTTGTTCAGCTGCTACTTCTGTGTTCCAGTCTTTACCATTTTCTTCACCTATGGGAATCTAGTGTGCACAGTGAAAGCGGTAAGACATTTATCGAAGTCCAGTGGCCCTGCAAAGCAAGGTCTTTAAGTGTTGAAGGGCTTAAATTGTCTGATTAATTGGACATTTATTTGGTGTCTTAGTGACTCCTTGACACGCAAGAGCAATATTTAAGGTCCCAGACATGTAATCTTTTGAGCATACCAGTATTACAATAGCAGATACAATATTCAACATGTAACATATAATTTATTTAATACAAGATGTGATTTATTTTCCAACTCACCAGCTTTTTAGAGTATGCGAGTAACTTACAATAACTTTTATTGGGAACAGAAATGTTTAACATCATTCAAAATAACTTTTTTATTTTACAGAATTCTTTATTTAAATACAACACACCAAAGAACTTGTACAAATGAGTCATAGGATTCAGCCCAGACTTTATAATACACTGCTCAAGACAGTGAGCCTATCAGTCTAATTCTCCTCCTCTCTGTTGGTCTATTTGAACACATTTTAGGCTGCAGCTCAGCAGCAGGACTCAGCATCCACCCAGAAGGCTGAGAAGGAAGTGACACGCATGTGCATCCTGATGGTCTTTGGTTTCTTGCTGGCCTGGGTGCCATATGCCAGCTTTGCTGCATGGATCTTCTTCAACAGGGGAGCCGCATTCTCAGCCACAGCCATGGCTATTCCTGCCTTCTTCTCAAAGAGTTCAGCCTTGTTCAATCCTATTATCTATGTGCTGATGAACAAACAGGTATGTTGTGGCTCATCTCAAGCTTACCAACACATTCTAGTGTAAAGAGATTGATCTTAATTGATGTAAATGACCATAGCATCTGGCACAGTACCTTGTGCATAATGCATATATTTTCTGGTTAGTGTGTGCACTGCTGCTTCACGTCCTGTTGCTGTGTGTAGAAAACAGGGGCAATAAGGCTCACTTAAACCCTTTGGTTTCTTTATGAAGTCTAGTTCACAAATGTTGTCCTGTGCACTCTACACTGAGAGAGTGCACTGCTTCTTCATGATCTGATTGTACTATATGCTCTGCTTCCAGTTCCGTAACTGCATGCTGAGTACTGTTGGAATGGGTGGCATGGTGGAGGATGAGACCTCAGTATCAGCCAGCAAGACAGAAGTGTCCTCTGTTTCTCAAGCCTAGAAGACTCACAACAACTCTGATGGATTTTTCACATGGACATTTAACAACATTTCAACACACAGACTGTTTAATGGCTTGGAAACTCGTAATAGGATCCCAAGGAATTGCTATCAGTTTACGACAGGCTGCTTCAGGTATTCCCTCAGGTACAGTACAGTAGGATTTGACGCTGAGAATGTTATTATTCTGATACAGTATGTGAACCAGGCAACACATGTAAGGCACCATAATGGTAATGTCTTTTTTAGTGTGCCTGGTGTGGAGTGGACAAGGACTCTTTCTTGATCGTGTCACACAAAGGAGAGCAATATACACGGTACTGTCAAAACAAAGGAAACACCTTTGTAAATCCAACGTCAGTGAGAGGCTCTTACCTGTTCTATATGGAACAACTTGAACAATGCAATAAAATAGATAAATAAATAAATAACACACACACACACACACACACACACACACGCACACACACACACACACACACACACATCATCATCATCATCGTCGTCATCATCATCATCATCATCACAGAGCCACTATCATTAAAGGAAGCCTTTATTCTGGTGTTTCCTATGTTCTGATGATACATGTATATTCATAGCAAGCTTGTATGTTATACGACTACAATACAATATGATGATAATTTTAAAATTCTCAGGTTTCTGTTCTGTGATATTGAAATTTTATTTTTTTTGTGGGCCGGCATTTGTTTTGCTGGCCAGTTTCATGTCATCATTGTATATATTTTATAAATGCTTCTAAAATTGTAAATGTAGTTCAATAAATGCATGCATCCAAATACGTGTCATTGTTTCTTTTGATAAAAGTTTCGAGGGGAAAAAGTACAATTTCATATGACAGTAGATCAAAAATACCAATCTATTTTTTTTTTTAATGCTTTTTTTTTATATCAGCATCTTTTATTCTTCTCCTGACTATTCTTTCATTTTAACATTATTGCAATAACACTGTTATAACAATACTTTTGTGACAGTTTTTTTTTCTAATTGTTGTCTCTGCTCTTTTGTACTGCCCTAAGACTGCCTGGGCACATACAATTAGCAACACATTTTGAAATCTTATGGGCAGATTGCCATGAACTTTGGTGACCACAGCCATGCTCCTCAGAGAATGAACCCTTTCACCTTTGGCATCCCCAGAACGTTTCCTCTAACAACACCCTCAGGATAAAATGCCAACTTTTATTTTCAAAGGCTATTGGGAAAATGCCCTACAAGATTGGGTGAGCACACTCATGAGAGCCAGGGCACACACCATGTCAGCTCTGGTGACCTGCAAATGTCCTGACGTAGTGCTGAACCTATAGGCGTGACTTGATTAAATATATCTTGACTAACTTGACTAACTGACTGGATAGACTGCCAGGTTGTTTGGTGATTGGACCTATGTCTACAATAGAATGAAACCTCCCAGCATGACCCACATGAAGCAAAAATTTATTTTCATAAGTTCATGCTCACACAAACATTCATAACACACTCCCCATTTTATTCTTTTGGTATAATATTTCCTCTTGAACCACCTTTTCTCCCACAACCTCCCTTCCCGTGTCATATGCCATACAAAACCCAAGTTTGTTAGCCAACTATGGCTACCTGTAAAAATAATGGAATTTAAGAATAAAACCAAATTTAACCAATTATAACAAATTATTTCATCATAATGTATGACACATTTATGTGTATCAATCAGTCTGTCTATCTTTCCAGAGGTGTGGCAATTTCAAAAGTGAGGAGGATGGAATGATCAGGAGAAGACTATTTTTTATATATGTGAACAAAAATTAACAGCTTTGTGTGCTTAAATCAATTATTTGACTTCCCAAAAACTGTTGTTATGGTGGGATAAGTAAGTTGCAAAGAGCACACCGGCTAAAATAACTATTTTTCACATTCATGCTCCAGCGAAAAGAGTGGAAAATGCTTATTATTAGAAATAGAAACATATTAGACAGATAAATAGCTATATTGTAACTAACATTTTGAGTTGAAGCTAGGTAACCATCTGGTGTGTTTTTTCTATAGATTTTAAGGGAATGCAAAAAGGTTAGGCCTAATTAGAAAAGCCCCATCAGAACCAGGATTAAATGAGGTCAGTGCAGGACAGCCGCTGTGGCAACCAAGGTAACAACTAGTACCATGTTAACATGCCATCAACTGTCCACAAGAGTTACTGTGTGTAATTTACAGAAATATTACACAAATTTTTACAGAAGAGAAAATACTCAGGAGAGAGGCAGTGCTGAAGCTCTGTGGATGGAGGAAAGTTTGTGGAATAAAATGCAAAACACCAATGTTGTTTTCAGTTGTTTTATTTATTAGGACCAAACACAGAGAAAAGGCAACAACAGAACACCAGAAGAAATGAACTGAATTTCTTAAAGAGAGCCTCTTATGCTTCTTTAAAAGTGTTGGGTGTGTTACTTGGCACAGCATCAAGCTAATCAGCCCTAAGAGTGCCACCAGCACAAGGACTCAAAATTACATTAGTAGTAATTGCACTAACGTCATCCAATAAAGAATGACTTAAACCATGCATTAATAATAGTATTACAGGACCACCATTAGTCAAGGAAGCCTTTACCCTGGTGTTTTTTTTTTTTTTTTTTTTTTTTTTTAATCACAATAGATCACAGTATCACAGCATCCCTATTCCTCCTAACTATTTGTTCATTTTGGTAGCATTACAATAATATTGGTTCAATAATACTGTGGTAAAAAGACGTTCTTTCTTTCTTTCTTTCTTTCTTTCTTTCTTTCTTTCTTTCTTGTGTCCCTACTCTTTTATACTCCTTTAAGACTGCATGAGCTCAAAAGATTGGCAACACATTTTGAAATCTAATGGACAGGTTGCCATGAACTTTGGTGACCACAGCCATGCTCCTCAGAGAATGGACCCTGTCAACTTTGACATCCCTATAACGTTTCTTCTAACAGCACCCTCAGGATAAAATGTCAACTTTTATGTTTCAGAATCTGTTGGGAATACATCCATGAGACTGGGTGAGCCTAATCCTGAAAGCCAGCGCACACTCCCTGTCAGCTCTGGTGACCTTGTAGACTAAACATTTGACTTAATTAAACATACCTTCATCAAATCATAACACACTCCCCATTTTATTCATTCATTTTGGTAACCTTATAATATTTCCCCTTGAACCACCCTCAACCATCCACAACTTCCCTTCCCCTGTCATATGCCACACCAGCAACAAAACTAAAGCCTGTTAGGCAATTATGAGTACCTGAAAAAAATAATGGAATTTAAGAATAAAACTAAATTTAACCAATTATTTTATCATAATTTGTGAGATTTATGAGCCACAAATTCTTTTCTATATGTCTATCAATCAGTCTTTCTGATAGAGGTGTGGCCATCATTTCAAAAGTAAGGGGGAGGGAATGATCAGGAGAAGACATTTTCTTTTTATTTTTCTTTTATATAAACACAAATCAACAGGTTTTTGTGCTTATATCGACTGCATTTCTATATGAATTATTATATGAATTATTTGCTTTCCCCAGTTTGTTTTTTTTTTTTATTGTGGGTTAAGTAAGTTGCAAAAAGCACACCGGCTATAACAGCTACTTTTGAAATACATGCTCTCGGGTAAAGGGGGAGTAATTCTTATTATTACAAATTAAAAAGGGAAGGCTATTTCTGAAATTTCAGTGGTGAAATTAATCTCAGTGTGTTAAGGAGCTGGCTGTTCACTAATATTTCTAATGCAATATAGAAAACAATTATCAGACAAGTATTTTCACAGTGGGTGCCAATAAAATAAATGATAGACTATCTCAAATCTTTATTCTACAGTTCTTTATCATCACACATTTAAAGTGCAGTGTTTAAATATGTGATAATAGAGATTTGAAGAATGAAGGCTTGAGATGTGGTTCATTTTTTTTTGGAATGCTATCTTCCTCTATTGACAGAAAAAAAAAAACATCTATATTGTAACTAGCATTTTGAGTTGAAGCTAGGTAACCATCTGGTGTGTTTTTCTGTACATTTTAAGAGAATGCAAAAAGGTTAATTAGACAAGCCTTATCAGAACCAGGATTAAATGAGGTCAGTGCAGGACAGCTGCTGTGGCAACCAAGGTAACAACTAGTACCATGTAAACATGCCATCAACTATCCATGAGAGTTACAGAAATATTACAGAAATACCATAGAAAAATAGGGTGAAGACCAAATAAAGAGATAAAGGTACCAGAGGAAATGAACTCTTACCCTTTATCCAGTTTGAGATCCATTATTTTATGATTATTTATGACAGCCAGTCCTACCCCCTTATCTATCTATTTATTAGATTTGACAGCAAATGAGAGTATCCCATGCTATTTTATGGAAAAAGTTTATTTAGAATGCAGTGGACCCTTGCAGTTAACACGTTTGATTGTACACCATTTCTTACATGTTGCAGCAAATATGAAACATGTAGAAAAATTGCAAAGCAGCAACAAAATGATTTCAGCTCTTACCCAAAAGAAAAATATGTTTAAAATATTGAATCTCTTTATTTCCTTCTTTTGCAAACACTTTGTGAAAAAATATGTTTAAAAATGTTTAATTCAAACTGATGGATCAAACTTTAACCAGTAATATACTGAGTACTGAAAATATATGGGATGGGCACTCTTCAAAATGAATTTAATTGCAAACACTTAAACAAGTAATAACAAAATAACTTACCAGCAGAAATGTTATGGTACACATGATAATCACAATAGAAATCCTCATTTTCAGTATGAAAATCATCATTGTTATTGAAAATTGGAGGGAGATGCCAGTTCCTTCCATTCTGTCCAAAAATTTCAAAAAGAAGTTGGGTTGTGTTTTTTCACAGCAGAAGTCATGACGGTAATGATATAAAGCTCTTATATCCGGGATTAAAATGAATTAACAAATAGAATTAAACATCAGACCTATTCTTAATCCTCTTGTAATCCACTTTCGGAAAGGTATAAAACTAACACCTACAGTAAGTGCATCTAGTGAGCAGTTCATCACTTCACAAGCAAATCAGTACAGACTCTGTCTTTGCATTCAAGGAGGATGGAGAACGGCACCGAGGGCAATAACTTCTACATTCCCATGAACAACAGGACTGGGATTGTGAGGAGTCCTTTTGAATATCCACAGTACTACCTGGCAGATCCATGGCAATTCAAAGTGCTTGCCGTCTACATGTTTTTCCTGATCTGTTTTGGTTTTCCTATCAACGCTCTGACGCTGGTGGTCACAGCTCAGAACAAGAAGCTCCGGCAACCTCTTAACTTCATCCTGGTCAACCTGGCTGTGGCTGGATTGTTTATGGTCCTCTTTGGATTCACCATCACCATCACATCTGCTCTTAATGGCTATTTTGTTTTTGGACCATTGGGTTGTGCAGTTGAGGGCTTCATGGCTACTCTTGGAGGTATGAAATATTAAATTTTATTAATTGTAAATGTACACTACAGTTTTCTCATGATGAAAAGATACACAGTATTTTTCCATAATGCGTTTAGTGTTCTACAGAAATAGAAGAGAAAAGCTCTTGCAATGCAATGATTGAAACATAAGTACAATGCAACATAATATAAAAAATATTTCCAGACATTTATTTTTCATTCAATTACAGGTGAAGTTGCCCTCTGGTCACTGGTAGTGCTGGCTGTTGAGAGATATGTTGTGGTCTGCAAACCAATGGGAAGTTTCAAGTTCACTGCTGCTCATGCTGGAGCTGGAGTTGCTTTTACCTGGATCATGGCTTTGGCTTGTGCTGCTCCTCCACTTGTTGGATGGTCCAGGTATCATACAGATCACCTGTGCTAAAATTAGAAAAACTAAAACAAAGGGTCAAAGATATTTTTATCAGCTACAACTGCCTCTGAATCATAGTTCATGTATACCCTGATATCCTAGAGCTCATGTTGTGACCACTGATCTCTGCTCTTGGCTGTCCCTCTGAATTCTCAAACAGGTATATTCCTGAGGGAATGCAGTGCTCCTGTGGACCTGACTACTACACCCTGGCCCCAGGCTTCAACAATGAATCCTATGTCATATACATGTTCGTCTGCCACTTCATTATTCCAGTTATCACCATCTTCTTCACTTATGGAAGCCTTGTGCTGACAGTCAAAGCTGTAAGACTGCTATACTTTATTCTTCATAGCAAATAAACAGTCGGTTTGTTTTTGCTCAAGTTTTGTTTTTCTGTAGCTTTTTTTTACAGGGTAAAAGGCTCAAGATAATCTCAAGACAATAGAGAACAGAAATGTTTAACAGTAGCACAGACTTTATAATCCATTTCCCAACACAGTGTTCCATATTGTACTGAAAGTTGTAGCCTGTAACTGTTCTCCTCTCTGCTGGTCTATTTGAACACATCTTAGGCTGCAGCTCAGCAGCAGGAGTCAGCATCCACCCAGAAGGCTGAGAAGGAAGTGACACGCATGTGCATCCTGATGGTCATTGGATTCTTGGTAGCTTGGACCCCATATGCCAGCTTTGCCGCGTGGATCTTTCTCAATAAGGGAGCCGCCTTCACTGCTCAGTCCATGGCTATTCCTGCATTTTTCTCAAAAAGCTCTGCCTTGTTCAATCCTATCGTCTACGTGCTGATGAATAAACAGGTCAGTTTATTGTCACTTTATTGCTGTAGCAGCTCCCACAGCAGGGATAAATATAATTTCTTAGCTTGTAATGACAGCCACATCTACAGCTTTCTTTTATATATCAGGAAAGATGGAGAGATGACTGACAATGTCTGAGACAAGGTTTTTAGGACCTGATCATGATTCATGATTTAGGACTGAGAACACTTCTGAAAAATACTGTGCGAGACCTTTTCAATTCTGTCTTGCATGTTTTAAGTACGACACCTCTAGACTTGTAAACCTGAGAACCTGAGCTCTAGACCCATAGTGCTGTAACTCCAAAGGGATTACTGTCTTGGGGTAACTGGCTAGATCACATAGTTGTATTAATGTCAACTAAGGAAGCAAAATGTTCTCAGATCAGAACTGCTCCATATTGACGTAAATTTATTTATTTCAGCTTTTAAAGCATGCACTCTCACTTCTGGGGAGGGAAGTGACATGTATGTCATCTTGATGGTTGTGGCTTCCTCGTTGGCTGAACCCATATGTCAGCTTTGCTGCACTGATCTTCCTCAACACAGGAGTCTAATTCTAAGCCACACTTGCTTTCATTTTCTTATAGAGCACAACTTTATTCAAACTTATTATCTATGTGCTCATGAACAAACAGATAGGCTCAGTAGATGATTTGTTATTTTATAACAGGGGGGATGGCCCAATGGGAGCACCCCCTGGTTCCCTCATAACCAACCAATACATACACACCCATGTACACTTCCCCAAGGACATTGCTGAAAGACATGCCAATGAATGATCATGATGTTGATATTATCAATCATCAGTGATATCAAATAGTTTACAGAATATTGTAGATCCAAGCTGAAACTAACAGACTTGTGGGACTAAGACAAAAAGGTACAATTCAGGTGGGATATGCTGCAATTCATCTCTAGTGAGCTTTCAGACACATCCTCTATTCTGTGTGTAGAATAGATAGGTGGTACCATGACTTAAACCTATGGCTCCTTTATGGAGGATAGCTTGTATAAAAGGTGAAGTTTTTTCTGTTTGGTGAGTGCACTGCTTCTTCATGATCTGATTGTACTATATGCTTTTTTTTCAGTTCCGTAACTGCATGCTGACTACTATTGGAATGGGTGGCATGGTGGAGGATGAGTCCTCAGTATCAGCCAGCAAGACAGAAGTGTCCACTGCAGCATAGAAGACTTGCAACAACTCTGATGGATTTTTCACATGGACTTATAACAATATTTCAAGACAGAGACTGTTTTCTGGTTTGGTCACTCATAATGGCATCCCGAGGAATTGCTATCAGATTACGACAGGCTGCTACTACATCACTGCAACACCTCAAGGGAAAGAAATATACACAGTGCTGTCAAAACAAAGGAGGCACCTTAAATCCAACATCAGTGAGAGGCTCTTATGCTTCTATAAAAATGTGGGGTGTGTTACCTGAGTGTGAATCCAATCAGCCCTAGGAGCACCACCAGCACAAGGACTCAGAATTTACATCAGTAGTGATTCCACCAACTTGCCCTGTAGAGAATATTCAGACTAACCACACAGCATCACAGAGCCACCCTAAGCAAAGGAAGCCTTTATCCTGGTGTTTCCTATATTTTGATGATACATGTATATTCATAGCAAGCTTGTTTGTGATACTAATACAATACAATATGGTAATAATTTTCCAGTTCTGAAGTTTCTCTTCTGCTGTGTGGGCATTTTATTTTTTTGTGGGTCAGCATTTATTTTGCTGGTCAATTGTATGTCACCACTGTATATATTTTATAAATGTTTCAAAAAATGTAAATGTAGTTTAATAAATGCATGCATCCAAATATGTCTCATTGTTTCTCTTGATAAAAGTTCTTCTTTTGTGCTCTTCTAAGACTACATGGGCACAAAAGTTTGGCAATACAATTTGAAATCCAATAGGCAGTTTCTCATGAACTTTGGTCAGTATAGTCATGCTCCTCAGAGAATGAACCCTGTCATCTTTGGTGTCCCTAAGAGTTTTTCCCTAGTGCCACTCTCCCACTCTCAGGGCAAAATGTCAACTATAACGTTTCAAAATCTATTGGGAAAATGCACACGAGACTGGGTGAGCACAATCTTGACCTAGTGCTAAACATATAGGCCTTGTTCAGTCCATGTTGCCTCTTGCTGCTCTTCCTATTGCAGTCCAGACAGAAAATAGATCACAGCAGAGAGGAGAATAGATATATTCTTAAAATGCTCCTTTCCGTTGTATTCATATTGTAATATAGAAAAATATCCATATTGTAGCTAAGATTTTGACATGAGGGGAGCTACACTACTAAGGTTGTTTTTCTCTACATAATTAGAGAATACAAAAAGGTTAATTAGAAAAGCCTTATCAGAGCGCAGATTAAGGTCAGTGCAGGGCATCTGCTGTGCCACCAAGGTACTACTACCACATAAACATTCCATCAAGTGTCCGCAAGAGTTACGGTGTTTTATCTACAGAAATATTTTAGAAATGCTATAGAAAACACTGTGGAGAGAAGCAGTGTCGAAGCTCTGTGGATCGAGGAAAGCTGCCTAGAATTAAAAGCACATTTTTACTAAGTACCTGCACATGCATGACATATTCTCATGCATATGGATATACCAGGGGTGTAATAATACACAAATTCGTATTGAACTGTTTGATACAGGGCTCTCAGGTCAGTATATATTAAAAACTGGGGGTGTGATGAAATATTGCACCATGAAAATTTCTGATGTAAAACATGGTGATATGCATCGTTGAAACGAAATCTGAATTACAATATCAGGGCATAATAGGTACATGTAGTCATACAAGCACTGATCTGCACTCTCTCCTGTTTTTCAGAGCTCTTCTATATGTTTTCTTTTTTCACAGACATGTATGGTTTATTTACCTGACATGTTTCGGCGTTTGACTTCCGCCTTCATCAGACTGTCACATGTGACGCATCTTTATCAGCTGTTGTTTTTTGGAAGGTGTGACCAGCCTGTCAGATTTGACAGGTTGGTCACGCCTTCTGCTGACTGTTCGCCACCTGCAGGATGCCGCTCCAGGTGTGGGAGAGCATGTATGCTCCCTCGTCTCTGTTGATGGTCCTCCAACCTCGCTTCCTGATCTCAATGGCCTCCCTGATCCAGCGCTGATGTTTGTTTTCTTCGGTGCGGATGAGTCTGGCCTTCTCCCAGTCCATGACGTGGTTTTCCTGTTTGCAGTGATCTGTGATGGCTGATTTACAGTTTTCTTGTTGTGCCTTTTCCTTTATTGTCCTTTATTGTGTTTTCTTCTCAGTAAGAGAAGACATAATGAACTCAATCCAACAATGTTTTTCAGAGGTTTGTTTGGAAAGACAGGGGCACTTAGAGGCAAGTAGGTGAAGCAGGTCAACAAGGTCTCTGTGCTGGTGTGGTCAGCACATTGGCAGCTGCTTTTCAGAATTGCAGCCGAGCAATTGTTGCAATATGGCTTGTAATGCCATTACAATATGAAAGATAGCAGATCCTCCAATAACCACCAGGTCTGGTGTTTAGAGCTGCTTTGGTTTCCCTGTGAATTATTAGGGTGATGGCAAGAGAGTGGTAGTTAAAAAACAACGGTATGTCACATCTGCTATACAATAATAGGTTACATCAGTGGGAATATTCAAACATGACAACTCATTAATGCCAATGTCACCCCAGTGTGTCAACAGGTGGAGCTAGACAAAAACGAAAAAAAGCGCGATGCACATGCTACAAACTATCACTGCAGTATTTTGGCAGGCACAGCCATTCCCAACTGATTCAACAGGGCAGACAACATCACTGCAGCGATTGGTACATTTATAGCTGCAGATATGAGATCCTATGCTGTAGTGGAAAATGCAGGCTTTCAGAACAAGCTTAGTGTCACTGAGTCCTAGTAGACTATTCCTTTACCAGCCTGTTTCAGCCAGACTGTAATTCCTGCTTTGTACAAAAAAAAAAAAAAGACTGAATAGTGATGACAACGATACAGAATTTACATGCAGTATTCTGAATATGCAAAAATAATTATTTTCTAATCTGTTGTCATGACTCCCCTAAAATATTGGGTTATGCAGGTGGCACAGATGATACTGAATGATCATAGAAGGATGGATATTATAAGAATACTACATATGCGCTCTTTTGTGACAACACATTGCTACTTGTCACTTTGATCATGAAGGTGACTCTACTCTATAGAGTATATAAGCTACAATATAGTATAGAACTGAATATTTATAATATAGAGAATATCAAAGATCCAAGATGAAACTGACAGAGGGGCTTAACTGAGAGGAAAAGGTGCAATTACAATTACAAATCCGCCTGCCACTTCAGAACCATGGACAGGACCATGGGTTTATCAATACGTACACGGCACAGTTAAGCTGCTGATATTTCAGCACCATGGACAGCTACAGCAACAACCTAACAATAATAGCAGAGTGGACTGGATCAACAAGACTGGGTGTAACAGCTGCTGTTGGCTCGCCTCATTATTGTGAGGCTGCATTGAATTACATTAGATCTCTATTAAGTAAAGATGAGTACCAGGTCAGGCTGATGTATTCTGTTATCATGATGTGTTCTAATGTAATCTTGTAAAAATTTGCTGCATATAAACAGAAAAAGAAACTTGAATAAAAATAGTTGTTTGAAGGAAAACTTTGTCAATGTTTTCACAGCAAGAGATAACTTCCTAACACTAATTTTATCCAATATCTAATAATACATGATACTTTATGCATTAAACATGTTTAATTCGGAAACACAATAAAAGATAATGTTTTGTATTATTAACCATATTCCAATATATTCTAAATTCCATTTTTTTGAAACTGAGCCCTTTATTTAGTCCCATAACAAAATGTAAAAAAAAAAAAAAAAAAAGATTTTTCAAAAAATATGTTATTACATACGATTTTTCTATTGTATCATATATGACAGTACTTGAAGTGCCAATGGTATGGTCCAGGGTGAACAGGGGAAGTGTCCAAAGGTATACAACAGTATTTTGGTCAAGTATTGATTAAACTGAAACGGAAAGTGTTATTTGATAACGTATATCATATATGATACAAATGGCTTTATAGGGTTAAAATATGCAGCAAGATGAGTTTGGGAAATGTTTGGGATACTATCTGACAGTGGATACTATTTTTGGAACCTCCTCTGTTGAGGTCCCAAGTGAGCTGAGCACATGCAAAAATATGATGCAAAACAAATATGGAACAAATGTGGAAAAATGTCACAGTAAAGACAAAAAGGTTTCAGTTTTTCCCTAAAAGAAAACGGAACTGACTCTCTTTATTTTCTACTTTTCCAGATAATAAGTGTGTAAAAGAAAATCTTTTAAAAGGAAACAATTTATAACTCAAATTAAAGGATCAACAACTAATCATTGGCAATATATCAAAAATATCAAAAATACACAAAACATAAGATCAATACATTACATCTATTTAATTGCCTCTGATTAAACAAGTAAAAATGAATTAACTTACCAGCAGATATGTTATGTTATATTTGTTGTACCTGATAATGACAATAACAATCCTCATTTTCAGGATAAAATCCATACTTTTCATTAAACACTGGAGAGAAATGCTGGTTATGTAATTGCTGTAATCTTTCCATTCTGTCCAAAAAATTCAAAAGGAAGCTGTGTTGTAGGATCTTACTTCAAAACCGAGGTCAAGACATTGATGATATAAAGCCCTTTTATCCAGGATTAGAATGAATTAACAACTTAAACTTCTGACCTATTCTTAATCCTTGAGTAATCCCCCTTTGAAAAGGTATAAAACTAACACCTACAGTAAGTTCATCTATAGAGCACTTCATCACTGCACAAGCAAAACAGCACAGAGTCTGTCTTTGCATTAAAATAGGATGGAGAACGGCACCGAAGGCAAGAACTTCTACATTCCCATGAACAACAGGACGGGGCTTGTGAGGAGTCCTTTTGAATATCCACAGTACTACCTGGCAGATCCATGGCAATTCAAACTACTTGCTGTCTACATGTTTATGCTGATCTGTTTTGGTTTTCCTATCAACGCTCTGACGCTACTGGTCACAGCTCAGAACAAGAAGCTCCGGCAACCTCTTAACTTCATCCTGGTCAACCTGGCTGTGGCTGGGTTGGTTATGGTCCTCTTTGGATTCACCATCACCATCACATCTGCTCTTAATGGCTATTTTGTTTTTGGACCATTGGGTTGTGCAGTTGAGGGCTTCATGGCTACTCTTGGAGGTATGAAATATTAACTTTTACCATACTACACTCCTGTTCTCGTCATGGGAAAAAGGATATACAATATTTTTTTCCATAACGTATTTAGTATTCTACAGAAATATATATGAAAAGCTCTCAGATGCATGCAGTGATTAAAACATATGCATGATACAAAAATGTTTACAGACATTTATTTTTTTTATTTCACCACAGGTCAAGTTGCCCTCTGGTCACTGGTAGTGCTGGCTATTGAGAGATACATTGTGGTCTGCAAACCAATGGGAAGTTTTAAGTTCACTGCAACTCATGCTGGAGTTGGTGTTGCTTTTACCTGGATCATGGCCATGTCTTGTGCTGTTCCTCCACTGGTTGGCTGGTCCAGGTATCAGCTTCAGCTGCCTCTAAATCTAACATGTAGTTTATGTATATTTTTACTTCTCAGAGCTCCTGTGTTGTAGAGTGTATTTGCAACCATTAATCTCTTCTCTCTGCTGTCCCTCTGAATTCTCAAACAGGTATATTCCTGAAGGAATGCAGTGCTCCTGTGGACCTGACTACTACACCCTGGCCCCAGGCTTCAACAATGAATCCTATGTCATGTACATGTTCAGCTGCCACTTCTGTGTTCCAGTTGTCACCATCTTCTTCACTTATGGAAGCCTTGTGCTGACAGTCAAAGCTGTAAGATTGCTATACAATCTCCCCAGTCTACTAAAGTTTGTACATATGGAATATGTAAGGGAGAGGAGAGAGAGTTACAAGATGATAGAGAATTTATGGTTACATTGTAACCTTGGTTCTCTGAGTGAAGAGACCATCTCTCCACTCTGTTACATATTCCATATGTACCGGCTTTAGTAGGCTGGAGATAATTTCAAGACAATAGAGAACAGAAATGTTTAATAGTAGCACAGACTTTATAATCCATTGCCCAAGACAGTGTTCCACATTGTACTGAAAGTTGTAGCCTGTCAGTCTAACTATCCTCCTGTCTGCTGGTCTATTTGAACACATTTTAGGCTGCAGCCCAGCAACAAGACTCAGCATCCACCCAAAAGGCTGAGAAGGAAGTGACACGCATGTGCATCCTGATGGTTTTGGGATTTTTAGTAGCTTGGACCCCATATGCCAGCTTTGCTGCATGGATCTTCTTCAATAAGGGAGCCGCCTTCACTGCTCAGTCCATGGCTATTCCTGCCTTTTTCTCAAAAAGCTCTGCCTTGTTTAATCCTGTCATCTACGTGCTGATGAATAAACAGGTCAGTTTATTGTCACTTTATTGCTGTAGCAGCTCCCACAGCAGGGATAAATTGAATTTTTTAGCTTATAACAGCAGCCAGATCTACAATTCTCTTTTATACATAATTTAGGAAAGATGGAGAGATGATTGCCAATGTTCAAGACAATGTTTTTAGGACTTGATCATGATTCATGGTTTAGAAGTAAGAACCCTACTGAAAAATGGGCAAGGAAAGGCAGCTTTATCTATACAGGTCATTTCATATACAGACACAATTCAAAGTGCTTTATATAATTAAAATACAGTAAAATTAACAGTCCCTAAAAATATAACTAAACTGGGGGAAACTCATTCTATTGGAAATTGTTTGTTTCTGTTGTGTCACCAATGCTTTTAAAATCACCATATCTTTTATTATCATATCTGACAGTATTTTAGCCAGTTTCATTACCGCAAGCCACCAAAACTACTTGGTTCAAGCAAGGGAAGGGGGTTAGGTTTAGGCATAAAAACACTTTGTTACCCACCCGTTATCCGCCATCCTATCCTGGTGGCGGATAAGGTGAAATATAATTGAGAATTCAGTTTAGCTGCATGAGAACATAATTTTTAGGAGACAGGACTGATCTGGGTGGTTATCCCAATTCTGTGCTACATGATAACAAAATGCTGCTTCACCGGAGGATAATTTTATCCAGTTCACCCAGGATCTAGTACAGTATCTTGTATGTAATGTAATGATTTTCTGTTTGGTGAGTGCACTGCTCCTTCATGATCTGATTATACTACATGCTCTGTTTTCAGTTCCGTAACTGCATGCTGACTACTATTGGAATGGGTGGCATGGTGGAGGATGAGATGTCAGTATCAACAAGCAAGACAGAAGTGTCCACTGCAGCATAGAAGACTTGCAACAACTCTGATGGATTTTTCACATGGACTTATGACAACATGTCAATACAGAGACTGACTTTATGACTTGGTCACTAATCATAGGATCCCGAGGAATTGCTATCAGATTACGACAGGCTGCTACTGCATCACTGGAACACCTAAAGGGAAGGAGAGCAATATACACAGTACTGTCAAAACAAAGGAAGCACCATTGTAAATCCAACATCAGTGAGAGGCTCTTATGCTTCTATAAAAATGTGGGGTGTGTTACCTGAGTGTAAGTCCAATCAGCCCTAATAACACCACTAGCACAAGGACTCAGAATTTAGATTAGTAGTGATTCCACCAACTTCCCCTGTAGGGAATATGCAAACTAACATTGCACAGCATCACAGAGCCACCATAAGCAAAGGAAGCTTTTATCCTGGTGTTTCCTATACTTTGATGATACCTGTATATTCAGAGCAAGCTTGCATGTTATACCACTACAATACAGTATGAAAATGATTTCGAAATTCTGGAGTTTCTGTTCTGGTGTGTTGGAATTTTATTTATTCATTCATTTTTGTGGGTCAGCATTTAATTTGTTGGCCAGTTGTATGTCATAATTGTACATATTTTATAAATGTTTCAAAAATTTTAAATGTAGTTTAATAAATGCATGCATCCAAACAGGTCTGATTGTTTAATTTGATAAACATTTCAGGGATTGCAAAAATATTGTTGCAATAATACTGTATGTAGCTCTCTTCACAACAAGACAGATACAGGTTGGTTCTTTGAAACGTGTGTTTATTGACTGGGAAGTCTTGTTTCTCCAATGCATACACACCTTAGTCAAGCCTTTGACTGGGCACATATGACTGGTAACACATTCTGAAATCTAATGGGCAGATTGCCATGAAATTTGGTCAGCACCGTTATGCTCCTCAGAGAATGAACCCTGTCAATTTGTCATCAGTAGGATTTTTCCGCAAGCAACACCCTTAGTACCAAAAGTCAACATTAGCATTATTTTGAATTTCTGATTAATCTCATTGTGTTATCCTAGATATGTCTAGTCCATGTTGTTTCTCACTGTTCTCTGTTGCAGCACAGATGGAAAATATATCACAGGAGACAGGAGAGTAGGTATATTCTTAAAATTGTTTTTTTCCCTGAGTCCCTCAAAGCTGGCTGCTCCCTGATATTTCCATCGCATTACAGAAAAATAGCTACTCTGACATGAAGGGAGCTTACCATCTTGGGGGTTATTCTGTACATTACTAGAGGATGCAAAAAGGTTAATCAGAAAAGCCTTATCTGAACCAGGATTAACCCTCCTGTCGTGTTCGCGGTCAAATCTGACCGGTGTACAAGTTTTCTCTCCAAAAAATGCAGTTATGTTTTATTTAACTTGCATACACCCATCGTGTTCCCGGTCACAAATGACCGGTCATTAGAAATGAATGGGTAAGACTACAATTAGTGTATAAAATAGAGTTAAACACATTCCCACACTCCTTTCCCACACCCCAACATGCAGGTGTCTTTGAGCAGACACAGATGTGTGTGAACACACACACACACACACACACACACACACACACACACACACACACACACACACACACACACACACACACACCTTATACCCCTTTCTGGCTTCCATGGCAACCCCACAGGAAAGTATCTCTCTGACTTCTTTCCCACACCCCAACATGTAGGCCTCTTTCAGCAGGCACACACACACACACACACACACACACACACACACCTTATAACCCTTTCTGGCGTCCATGGCAACCACCACGGGAAAGTATCTCTCAGACTTCTTTCCCACACCCCAACATGTAGGTGTCTTTGAGCAGGCACACACACACACACACACACACACAAACACACACAAACACACACACACACACACACACACACACACACACACATGGACACAGACACACACAACTTTGCCCCTTTTTGGCTTCCATGGCAACCCTCACGGGAACCTACCACGGGAACTGCCAACACCTGACACCTGACACCTGTCACCTGACAGGTGTCAGGTGTCAGGAAGAAGACCCAGCTGAAGTTGTGGTCACCTTTCGGTCCAAAAAATGGTCATTTTTCCTGGACCTCATCCCCACCTGAGAGGAACGGTCAGCTTCCATGTGAAAATGTCATGAGGATGACTAGCTAAATCATAGTGGTCAATGCTGACGGGAACACAAAAGATGCTATTTTTTGCCACTATTTAGAAAATTGAAATGTTTCAAAACAGTGTCCTTGGAAAACATTGAAATGAAGTACTTTGTGATAAATACTACAATATGTTTCATCTGAGTATTTGTTATAGTCAAAATAATATCTATATAATGTTTTTTTCCCTAAAAAACGAATGGTATGATCTCAGGTAAATTAGGCCTACAGCACATACATAGCAAATAGAAGTTCAAAACTTGTCATTTTCACAAGAGCAGAAGTTGATAAAAAGATCTAACACAACATTAGGTGATAATATGTATTATAGTGGATTTATAATCAAATACAATGTTACCGGTCACATGTGACCGGGAACCTCATGAGTGTTAGCCCAAAATGAACAGAATAGGAGGGTTAAGTGAGGTCAGTGCAAGGGCAGCTGCCATGGCACCCAAGGTAACCGCTAGTACACAGGTTTTGTGTTATAATCTGAGCTTTGTGGACCTCTCTAAAGGAAGTTGTGTTAGGGGTGGTGTCATGGCCTGGCTCCAGGGGCCAGGTCCTCCCTACAGGGGCTTTACAGGTGGAGATAAATAATAAGTCAATAATAGCTTAGTAGGTGCTAAGGTGTATCTTTCATGTTCACCTTACACTGGTCCTGCGCAAGTTGGGGCACAAACCATGAAGTTTTTTGCATGCAGTGCCAATGTGTTCACCTATTCTAAAATGGTGTATTTCTGCATACTGGGGCCAAAACAGTCTTGGAGTTGCATAAATTTGGTCGGACTGAAAATCTGAGACTGTTGTGAAAATTAGCCCAATTTTATCCATGTGTAATGATGATAGCATACTAGCCACATTCATTGTAATGAGACCATTTTTAGGGGCCGGGCAGCCTAAGATGCCAGGACCCTCTTGTATTCCTGCGTTTTCTTCTTCCTCTTTCTTCTTTCTTTCTTCTGAGGAAATCCTACTTCCCATGTGCAGAAAATCACCAAATTTTGCACAAAGGTCTAGTCCCATGCCAGATTACCTCAGCTGCAAACACAAGCCAATGGCGACGAGGCAAGACACAAAGGGGGAATATAAGCAGGACTAATGGGGAGTGATTAGACACAGGTGTAGGAGACACAATCAGGGATCAGGTGAACACAGACGAGGAAGGGGCGGGGCAGACAGGAACCTGGAACAGAGACAGGGGTGAGTGATCACAAAATAAAACAGGAAATGCAAGACATGAAACATGAGGGAGAAAATAAAATATTAAACAGACAGTGAAACATAACAATTGCAAATTATGAAATCCATCATTCGGTTTTTCAAAAACTGTAAAACCTATTAAACCTATATCCTCCCAAAATTTTTGCTCAAATGTCACCAAACTTGCTACAGAGCATCTTCAGACTGTCCTACACAGCCTACACTGCAAAATGTTTGACTGTAAACAGTATTGTAAACATACATTTTCTTGGTAAATAAACCTTCAATATACGTGAAAAAAATGGACACAATTTTGGAGTCATGGTAGATGATGTGTGGCAAATTTCAGATTTTTATCTCAAAAACTAAATTTTTGACAGCATTTTGAATTTTGCTCTCATGTGAACAGTTGGAGTCAATGCAAGAATTGCATTTTTACAGTTTTTCTCAATTTCTAAAACACTAAACCCGACTGTCTGAACCAAATGCTCCATTGCCTGAACCCACTGATTGAATCACTCACTCTTTTGGCAAAACCATAAGCACGTTTCACCTGTTTAGACACAACTTACCAACACATTTTCATTGTGATGCACCTAATGGTGAGCACAGGTGGCAAAAGTCAAATACAAGTAAAGCACAGGCGTCACTGGTTGAACACAACAACTCAAAACTGATCACACTTGTGGCTAATGATGTGAGGGAACATACACTACTCACAAAAAGTTAGGGATATTTGGCTTTCGGGAGAAATTTACGGAAAATGTAAAAAGTTCACGCTACAGTGATATTATATCATGAAAGTAGGGCATTTAAGTAGAAGCATACACTGGTGATTTCCTTATCTCAAACAATTTATTGAAACAAAAGCCAACAACAGTGGTGGATATACCACAACAAAAAATGTCAATGTCTCAATAACTTGTCATGTGCCCTTGAGCATCAATTACAGCTTGACAACGACGTCTCATGCTGTTCACAAGTCGACTTATTGTCTGCTGAGGCATGGCATTCCACTCTTCTTGAAGGGGGGGCCCTCAGGACATTGAGGTTCTGGGGTACAGAGCTCCGAGCCTCTACACGGCGACTCAGCTGATCCCATAGGTTTTCTATGGGATTCAGGTCTGGAGAAAGTGCAGGCCACTCCATTTGAGGTACCCCAGTCTCCAGCAGCCATTCCCTAATGATGCGACCTCGATGAGCTGGAGCATTGTCGTCCATGAGGATGAAATTAGGCCTGTGTTGTTCATGCAGGGGCACAATGACTGGATTAATGATGTTATTCAGGTAGTATGGGCTTGTCACTGTACCATTCACAAAGTGTAGGGCAGTTCTGTACTGACTAGACACAACTGCCCACACAGTAACACCACCACCACCAAAGGCTCATCTGGTGACAACAGTGGCTGATGCATAGCGCTCTCCTTGATGTCTCCAACATCGTTGGCGGCCATCATTTCTGCTCAACATGAATCTGCTTTCATCAGAAAATAGCACTGAGGCCCACTGGTCCCTCGTCCAGCGTAAATGCCCCCTGGCCCATGCAAGACGATGACACCTGTGCCTGGTGGTGTGTCAGGTACCCTTGCAGGTCGTCTAGCACGCAGACCATGCTGATGTAAACGGTTTCGAATGGTCTGACGTGACACTTGGGTGCCTCTCACCTCCCTTAAACGTGCCTGGAGTTGAGTGGCATTCATCATCCGGTTCCGCAGGGCACTGTTCACAATGAAGCGGTCATCAGTGTGGGATGTGGCCAAAGGACGTCCACTTCTATGCCTTTCTGTGACTCTTCCAGTCTCTTTGTATCTCTGTTGCAACCTGCTGATGACACTCTGTGACACTCTAAGCTCAGTGGCCACTTCCGTCTGAGAACATCCTGTTTGAAGCCTTGCAATGGTGAGGTACTGTTGATCAATTGTTAGGTGTCGTCTTGGTCAAAATGATGTCAAAATGTGGACAGCATGATGAGGAAGACTGTTTAAATACCAATTCTAATTGAACCAGGAAATTTATTGGTTGATTCATGGATCAAACACCTGTTGTGAATTTTGCCGTTAAGCTCCTTGTTAGAGAACAGCAACTTGTGCAAAAAGTACTGAAACACTGAACAGTTGGACATGTGCATTCAAAAGTTTACAGAAGGTCACATTAAGTTCACCTGTAAAGGTTATAATGCATTTTAGGTTCATCTGGAAATTTCACCCGAAAGCCGAATATCCCTAACTTTTTGTGAGTAGTGTATATAAGCCAGTTCAGAGAGCACTGCTGTGTGAAGCACTACAATGGATAGAAATCTGAGAGGAGGAGTTCGTGTGAGAGGTGGCCAAGGAGGTCAAGGAGGTCGAGGAGGTCGACCCAGTACGGAGAAATGATGCTGTGGCTGAGTAATGCACTTCTCATTTGTGTATTTTTGTACTTTATTTTTACGTAGGCTTACTGTATACAAGTGCTAAATGCACACGATTTCTGTTTGTTTTTGTACTGTGCAAGTGCTACGTGTAAATGCACAAGATTTCTGTTTTTTGTACTTTTTTTTTTACTGTGTACAAGTGCTAAATGCACAGGTTTTTTGTTTTGCAACATGCATTTAGCCTACAGTGAACAATAAACATTTATTTCTACAGCTTCATGTCCTGAGCATTGTGTTTTCTATTTTTCTATGTAGTGTTTAGTTTTTTTTTTAAATTGTTCTTTAAATTGTTCTAAAGTTCTCTAAACACATTTAATAAAACTAACCCCCATTTGCCAAAACCATAAACACATTTCACATGAAGACACAATTCACAAATCGCAATCCTTCTTTTCTCATAAATCTAAACACATTTTGGCTACGTTTACACGTACACGGGTATTTTTAAAAACGGAGACATTACCCTTTGTTTGTGCCCTTCATTTACACACAAACGGTGAATTTGCCTCTGAAAACGATTCTTTCTAAAATCTCCGGCCAAAGTGGAGATTTAGGAAAACTCCTGTTTCGCGTTTGCATGTAAACTGAGAAAAACGGAGAAATACAGAGTTTCAGGCAGCCGACGTCACATTATGCGCCAAAAGTGCGCGCAATGTTTACATTTGGCTATGGTGATCATAGACATGATATACGTATATTTTGTCTATGATGGTGATGATCATGGATGCATTCACAGTAGCAGTCGCATTTCTGTTGGTGCAGACACTTTCCATATGTTTGCATTTGCAATACAGCTGCTTTTTTTTTATAGTGAGGAGCAGAGATGAATGAGGGCTCAGAGGTCAGTCTCCTCCCTCCAACACAAAGAGCCAGTCCGCGGCACCGTCAGCATCGCCGGTTTTGGGTCCGACCTGGGCAGACTGCTGTCTGGTTTGGCTTCTGATTGGCTTGCATGGCTTTCTCCTTCTTTCTACACCACCGCCCATAGGCTTGGGGTAGTTATGATGGCGCTCGACGGCGTATTTATGCGGGTTGATGTAAATGTGGCCGGGCCCAAAAGGCCGCACTTAAAATTACAAATAAATAAATAGGAAAAAATCACTAAAACGACAACGCCACCTAGGGATGATTAAAAGAGCCCTAGGACTCTATAAAAAAGGACTCACAGGTTCTTAAAATCAGGGGAGCAGAGTTAAAAACCAACACGGGGACAAAACGTCCAATTAAAACTAGATTTATTACAATAAAAGAAGTCAAGGGTGGTACCACCAAAAATAATTTACACAGGAGAATAAATGCTAAACACAATAAAATAATAAAAATAAATGCAAATTAAAGGATAAAAATGCTGCTTCTCAACGGTAAAAAGCTCAGTCTAGCCAGTTCAGTCCACGCGTATCCCTGCGGCTCCTCCACGTAGCTCGTAGCCTCCCCGCACCAGCTGCCGGGTCTCCCTCACTCCGTTCGTCCCTGCGGGGAACACAGGAAAACCTGGCGAGTGTGGTGCTCAACTACAACTTAGCTACTCCACTGACGACCCTCTTATAGCCCCCGTGTCCGCCACGAATTAAGTCGGGTATACTCACGGTTGTCCCGGGCGACAGCTAGTGGACTGCCGGCCCAGGCCTGAGTAAATTAGCGGTGGCGGACTTTAGGCTACCGCACGCCTTTCCCGGCACTATTCCGTCGTCCTCACGTTGGGGGACCGCTCCGTCAGGTGGTAGACTGTCTTCGCCGAACCGCTGCGTGTTCCCTCTCTCGGCCGAACCGCTCTGTCGACCCTCCGCTATTCCTCGCTCGTTGCTCCGTCGTTGCTCGCTCCCTTCCCGCAGCTCGCTCCGTCAATAAAAGCAGTGTCCGTGCCTTTGTTTTCAGCGTCCCACACCTGTGGCTTGTTTACTGATTAGTTCGTAATTGGGGGTGGGGCTTCGCAGGGGTCATTCAAAGTAAAAGCAGCATGCATACTTAATAAATAAATACACTCAAAACAATCCAATAATTAAAATATGATAACCACAGCAAACGAAGTAAAACACACACTACATGCATAATAAAAACACAGCACTCAGGTAAAATAACACAACATGCAATAAAACAACATGCCATAATTCTGACCCTGTCACATAAACATACATTTTTTTGAAAACGATGCCATGTGCATGATGTTATTTTGGAAAACGGAGGGAGGGAAATATTTGTTTCTACGTGTAAACGTAGCCTTTGTCTTGCTAAAACACAAGTTGCAAAAAACTCTGCTCAAATTCTCAAATTAAAGCTCATGTCATGCAAAATGCTTGCCACAGTCAGCAAAATTTGAACACAACGAACACACCTGGCATCATTCATAAACATAACGACTCAAAATTGAAGACACTTGTTGCAAATGATGTGACCACACCTATAAAAGCCAGTTCAGAGTGCACAGTTTGCTGAAGGTTCCAAACGTACACCACAATGGACAGAGGCAGAGGAAGAGGAGTTCAAGTCAGAGGAGGGAGAGGAGCAGGCCAAGGAGGGAGAGCAAGACAAACTCGCACCGTCATTACAGACAAGATGCGAGCAACAGTCATTGACCATGTCATTGTCCATGGCATGACAATGGCTGAAGCAGCACTAAGAGTCCGTCCAAACTGGCCACCATTATCCAGGCATTCAGAGAACGCAACAGGTACTGTACTGTACTGTATTGCTGTGTTGGTCACTACAGGAGATTTTTACAGTATAGTGGAGTACAATTGGTTTCATCTCAGTATCCTTGCGATATTGCAAAACATGTCCATTGATGCTTCTATTGAATGCATGTTTTTTTTTTTTTTTTTTTTTTTTGTTTTTGTTTTTACAACAGAGTACATACAAGTCAGTACTGTAATGCATATTTGTTCCTCTAGAGTTGAAAGAATGCCACATGGAGGTGGAAGGTGTATGACTGCCAGCCTTACACAAGAGAGAACCTTCTCAGGGCTATGGACCTGGCCTGTGACAATGTGCCTGTGGAGGTCTTCCAAGGCTGGATCCGCCATGCCAGGGCGTTCTTCCCACGTTGCCTGGCAAGGGACAATATTGCCTGTGATGTAGATGAGGTCCTGTGGCCCAACCCAGCTTGATGACGTGATGCCGCACAATGATTGTGATGTGCGTGTGTGTGTATGTGTGTGTGTGTGTGTGTGGTATAGTTCCATAAATTAAAAAAAAAAACAAAAAAACAAACAAACAAACAATCACACCCTGAACATTGTGTTTTCAACGAGTATTGTTGTGTGCAATGGATCCTCTATAGTGTTTACATTGAGTTGTGATACAGTACAGTAGTGTACATACTGTATTTTCTGTAGATTTACATACTGTTCATATGAAACACAGAAATCTATGAATGCCCAATACTCTACAGTAATATATTTTGAGAACAGATACTGTAAGGTTTCTAAAAATGTGCTTTGGCAGTTGTGAAAAAATGTAAAAAGAACATTCTCACACACTGAACACTGTTTTCAGTTGTTTTGTTGTAGTGTGTAATGATGCGTACAGTGTTTACAGTTTTTCTCGATTGCTAAGACACATTTCTCGAAAGTTGCTCTCCTTTTCTCTAACATGTGAACACAAAACCCAATTTTCAAGCTACATTCACAAAAACCTCAGACTCCTCTTGCAAAACCAAACTTTCACCTCAAAACAGTTCAATCTGTGCTCAAAACTGAACTATGTTGTCAAATTGTGTCCTGAGTCAATCAAAATTAAAAACACTACTGAGCAGTCACTAAATACTACATAGAAAAATAGAAAACACAATGCTCAGGACATGAAGCTGTAGAAATAAATGTTTATTGTTCACTGTAGGCTAAATGCATGTTGCAAAACAAAAAACCTGTGCATTTAGCACTTGTACATAGTAAAAAAAAAAAAGTACAAAAAACAGAAATCTTGTGCATTTACACGTAGCACTTGCACAGTACAAAAACAAACAGAAATTGTGTGCATTTATCACTTGTATACAGTAAGCCTACGTAAAAATAAAGTACAAAAATATACAAATGAGAAGTGCATTACTCAGCCACAGCATCATTTCTCCGTACTGGGTCGACCTCCTCGACCACCTTGACCTCCTCGACAACCTCTCACACAAACTCCTCCCCTCAGATTTCTATCCATTGTAGTGCCTCACACAGCAGTGCTCTCTGAACTGGCTTATATATGTTCCCTCACATCATTAGCCACAAGTGTAATCAATTTTGAGTTGTTGTGTTCAACCAGTGACACCAGTGCTTTACTTGTGTTTGACTTTTGCCACCAGTGGTCAACATTATGCAACACAGGTGCATCACAATGAAAATGTGTTGGTAAGTTGTGTCTAAACAGGTGAAACGTGCTTATGGTTTTGCCAAAAGAGTGAGTGATTCAATCAGTGGGTTCAGGCAATGGAGCATTTGGTTCAGACAATAGGGTTTAGTGTTTTAGCAATTGAGAAAAACTGTAAATTTTTGCAGGCTTTGAACAGCTGTTTTGGTGTGAAACTTTGAGTTTTGAAAAGAGAAGGTGTGGTTTTGTGTATGTAGCTTTAGAAAAGTGTGTTGTGTTTAGAGTTTTGGGAAAATGGAGGAAAGTTTTGTGAAATGTGTTTGAAATGAGCAATTTAAAAAAAAACTGTAATTTTGATTGACTCGGGGCACAATTTGACAACATAGTTCAGTTTTGAGCACAGATTGAACTGTTTTGAGGTGAAAGTTTGGTTTTGCAAGAGGAGTCTGAGATTTTGTGAATGTAGCATGAAAATTGAGTTTTGTGTTCACAGTTTAGAGAAAAGGAGAGCAACTTGCGAGAAATGTGTCTTAGCAATCGAGAAAAACTGTAGTACTATTTGCTCTCATAGAGTGGCCCTCCATGGACACAATTTTAAATTGAATGTGTATGCTGATACTTTGCAGACCTTAAGGAAGCCAGCAGCTTCTATACCCGCTGCTCTGAATTTAGTTATTTTATGGAGTGAAATATCTACTAATGGAATGAAATATCCAGGAATTGGCATTATACCTCCTCACTTCATGTATCCCTCTTAAATTTGCTAAAAATTGGTTTTGAAAACACTAAATCATTTTTCATTTGATTCTATGGAATAATAAGATGCCCAGAATTGCTTACAAGAAATTAATTATACACAGAACAATCATATCTCAAATCAGAATCAGAAATCCTTTATTGATCCCCGAGGGGAAACTGGGTTAGTTGCAGCTCCTCAATTCTCAAGAGAAATTAAATTAAAATTAAATTAAATTACAAGAAATAGAAAAGAAATAAGAAATATAAAAATATGTACATTACAACTTTGTAAAAACATATGTGCATTATGTATAAAGTTGTATCAAAAGTATGTGGATTATTTGCATAAAATCTAAATATGTGCATTAATCCTACAAAATATTACAGTAAATACAGAAATAAGAAAATGAGCATATATATGTGTGTGTGTGTGTGTGTGTGTGTGTGTGTGTGTATATATTGTTGTCAAATCCTACAGGTATAAATTATTGCACAGTTAAATGGTTAAATAAATAGTTTATATAATAATAGTCCTTTAACTCTTACTATCTGATTCTTCATGGGAGGCGCTGAAAAGTCTGATGGTCACATGAGGGAAAGACCTCCTGTGGTGCTCTATGGTGCAGCATGGTGGGATCAGTCTTCCACTGAAGGCACTCCTGTGCCAGTGTGCCATGAAGTGCGTGCATCTTGACACTACTGCCAAAGTCCAGCTCCACCCTCACGTCACCAGCCTTGCAGTTTGTTGAGTCTGTTGCTGTCCTCTGCCCTCAACCTGCTGCCCCAGCACGTCACAGCAAACAGGACAGCGCTGGTCACCACAGCCTCATGAAACATCCTCAGCATCATCTGGCAGATGATGAAGGACCTCAGGCTCCTCAGAAAGTAGAGCCGGCTCTGGCCCTTCTTGCAGAGGGCTTCAGTGTTCTTAGCCCAGTCCAGTTCATTGTCTATGTACACTCCCAGATATTTGTAGTCCTCCATGATGTCCACACTAACCCCCTGGATGTAAACAGGGGGTATGCCAAATAGCGTTGAAAGCACTGGAGAAGTCGAAAAACATGACCCTCACCGTGCTTGCTGGTTTGTCCAGACGTTTGGCAGGTAAATAATGCCATCCTGAACTCCAAGTTGGGGCTGGTAGGCAAACGGGAGGAGGTCCAACAGTGGCTCCAGTACAAGACTCTCCAGGGTGTTCATGATGTGGGAGGTCAGTGCCACCAGTCAGCAGTCCTTTAAGCTGCTGGGATGCACTGTCTTAGGCACATGAATGAGGCAGGATGTCTTCCACAGCATGGGGACCCTCTGAAGTTGATGCCCAGTACTGGGTGGCGGGACCTGCCAAAGTTGGTCCAGAGGGGGAATGAATGGGAGCCTCACTTGGGGGGTGGGGTGGGGGGTAGGTGAGGGAGGTGGTTGGAGTTGTCATGCTGGAGTGGAAAAGTAGTCTGGGAGCCAGTTGTCCTGAAAAAAAAAAAATACACTCCTCGACCTTAATGTATCCAGGATTGCACCATTTATGAGCACGGCAAGCCCCCACCTTTCCGCTATCTGCTCTCAGTGCAGTCCCTGTCGCGCCGGACGGTCTGAAAGCCGTCGATGGAAACGTTGTTGTTCGGGATGTCTTGGTGTAGCGACGGCTCAGTAAAACACGTAAAACTACACTCACGGACCTCCCGTTGATTCCTGGTTATCCCCCTCGCTCGTCCACAGCATTTGCAAGTGATCTCACATTGCCCATGATGAGAGAGGGGGGACATGGCATGCATCTCCTCCCTTCCCTCCGTGCCGCTGCCTTCCGCTGTCCCGTCCTCCATCCCCTACCCCTTCTTCCCCTAATCTCCTCGGGGATTTGGTGGGTGTGGTCGGCCATGCCAGCCGGTCGTACCCCCATGAGCTGATACCGACTCTAAACAATGTCTGTGCCAGCGGAGTGGTTCTGCGCCGGCGACATCACGAAAGGGAAAAAAGTATTCTCACAACTGGAAAAGTGGTCAAAACTCCCTCAAACCGCACGATCAATGGACAGTTCAACTTTAAACCTAATTAGTTACACAGCCAATCTAAAATAAATAAGACAGATCAAAGAAATGTAGGGGAAAGTGCGAGAGCAACAGCAACAAGCAACTCTATCTATCTATCAGTCAATCAATCAATCAATCAGTCAATCTATCTATCTATCTATCTATCTATCTATCTATCTATCTATCTATCTATCTAATTGCACAGAAAATACAAGCACCCCAGGATATTTCATTCGGAGCTAGACAACATTTCTTATATGTTGAAACAAACGTAGAAAAAATCTCAAAGCAAAGAAAAAATAGTTTCAGCTCCTCCCAAGAATAAAACTTCAAATATATTTACAATATTTCATCTGTTTATCTCCTAAATTTACAGACACAGTGTGAAAAATCTGTATTAAAAATGTCAATATTTTATAATTCAAACTGATGATTGAAAACAATAATCAGTGCCAATATATGAATTAACTTACTAGAAGAAATGTTATGGTATACCTGACAATGACAATTGAAATCCTGATTTTCAGGATAAAATTCATCATTGTGATTAAAAATTGTAAAGAAATGCCTGTTCCTTCCATTTCATCCATATTTCAAAAAGAAGCCGGGTCGTAGAATATTTTTTTTCATCGCAGAAGTCAAGAGGGTCATGATATAAGGCTCTTTCATCCGGGATTAAATTGAGTTAACTGCTAGACTTAAACTTCAGACCTTAATCCTCATGTAATCCACTTTTGAAAAGGTATAAAACTAACACCTACTGTAACTGCATCTATAGAGCGCCTCATCACTGCACGAGCAAAACAGTACAGAGTCTGTCTTTGGATTCAAGGACAATGGAGAACGGCACCGAGGGCAAGAACTTCTACATTCCCATGAACAACAGGACAGGGCTTGTGAGGAGTCCTTATGAATATCCACAGTACTACCTGGCAGATCCATGGCAATTCAAACTACTCGCTGCTTACATGTTTTTCCTGATCTGCACTGGTTTTCCTATCAACGCTCTGACGCTGGTGGTCACAGCTCAGAACAAGAAGCTCCGGCAACCTCTAAACTTCATCCTGGTCAACCTGGCTGTGGCTGGATTGGTTATGGTGTGTTTTGGATTCACAGTCACTTTATATACTTCCTTGATGGGCTACTTTTCTTTGGGGCCAATGACCTGTGCTATTGAAGGCTTCTTTGCTACGATTGGAGGTAAGCTTTGGAAAAAAAGGATCATTATTCATCACTATTACCAGTTTTTATTGCATTTAAAAAGCACGGCTTATGCTGCTTGACTGATCACAATAAACTTCTCTATGACTCTAGAATGTAATATTGTAAGGTTGAATCTACCTTACAGTTTAATCAGCTTAAGCAGGTGCAATGCATGGCATGATTTTATGGTGTTTCAACATAACTTTTGTTCTGTCTCTTATCAACAGGTCAAGTCTCTCTGTGGTCACTGGTAGTGCTGGCCATTGAGAGATACATTGTGGTCTGCAAACCAATGGGAAGTTTCAAGTTCACTGCAACTCATGCTGGAGTTGGAGTTGTTTTTACTTGGATCATGGCCGTATCTTGTGCTGCTCCTCCACTTGTTGGCTGGTCCAGGTATCAGCTTCAGCTGCCTCTAAATTTAACACATTGTTCATGCATAGCTTTATTCTCAGAGCTCCTTTGTTGAGCGTATTTGTGACCACTGATCTCTTCTCTCTGCTGTCCCTCTGAATTCTCAAACAGGTATATTCCTGAAGGAATGCAGTGCTCCTGTGGACCTGACTACTACACCCTGGCCCCAGGCTTCAACAATGAGTCATATGTCATGTACATGTTCAGCTGCCACTTCTGTGTTCCAGTTATCACCATCTTCTTCACTTATGGAAGCCTTGTGCTGACAGTCAAAGCTGTAAGGCTGCTATTCTTTATAATAAATATTATAGGAAAATTAGGAATATAAAAATGACCTAAAGTTTAGTGCGGATGCTCAGATCATGTTATTGAGCAAATAGCTGTCAAACAGCTGGCTCGTTTTTTATTTGTTTATTTATTTATTTTATAGCTTTCCCTATTACAACGTACAGGGTAGATTGATCCCTTTGCATTACTAAGAATTCTTTTTTTGTAGTGCCACTACTAAAATATGCCAGCTTTAGAGCACATCATCTATAATGTTGATTGATTTTTCACCGAATCCTTATTTTAATGCAACACACCATAGAACTTGTACAAATGAATCACAGGACGCAGCCCAGACTTTATAATACACTGCCCAAAACAGTGAGCCTGTCAGTCTAACTATCCTCCTCTGTGCTGGTCTATTTGAACACATTTTAGGCTGCAGCTCAGCAACAAGACTCAGCATCCACCCAGAAGGCTGAGAAGGAAGTGACACGCATGTGCTTCCTGATGGTTTTGGGATTCTTGGTAGCTTGGACCCCATATGCCAGCTTTGCCGCATGGATCTTCTTCAACAAGGGAGCCGCATTCTCGGCCACAGCCATGGCTATTCCTGCCTTCTTCTCAAAAAGCTCTGCCTTGTTTAATCCTATCATCTACGTGCTGATGAATAAACAGGTCAGTTGTTTGTCATTTTATTGCTGTAGCAGCTCCCACAGCAGGGATAAATTGAATATCTTAGCTTGAAACACTATCATTTGAGAAAGATGGAAACAAAAGACAAAGTGCTCAGGTTTTGATTGTAATTCATGGTTCAGAAGTGAGAAGACTACTTGAGAGTACTTTATACAGCAGTTTGTTTGGTGGTAAAATCTGATTGGCTCAATTTCCTATTATGTATCAGTCTGCTTTACTAGTGTTCAGTAATAACCATTAATTGCATTAACGCCTGGGATCTACGTTGTAACATCAACAAACTAAATGGAGTAATTGGAGTTAAATTGTGAATAGTGCTCAGTGGACGATGTGCAGGAGGACAGAAGCGTGGATACCAGTGGCCGCTTTCTTCATTTTTTGCCCCCACTGTTGACTGACAGCACTGCTTCCCAGGCTGTGGTTTTGGTCTGGTGTGTCTTGGTTATGGCTGTAGTTAAGATAAGGGTCAGGACGCAAAGATTCAGCTTTAAAATCATTAATTAATTCATTTGCAAATGAAATTAAAGTTACATGTATGTCACCTTGATGGTAGTGGCTTCCTCGTTGGCTGGACCGTGATGCAGCTTTGCTGCATGGATCTTCTTTAGCAAGGGAGTCACATTCTCAGCCACACCTGCTTCCCTTTTCTTAAAGAGCACAGCTTTGTCCAATCTTATTATCTATGTGCTGATGAGCAAACAGATATGCTGCAGCTCATCTCTAGAGGGCTTGCAGGCAGATCCTCACCTGCTGAGTGTAGAATACAGTGGCAAGCTTGACTTAAACCTTTGGCTCCTTTAGGGAGGATAGGTTAGTTTGTTCTACATGATAACAAAATGCTTCTTCACCGGAGGATAATTTTATCCTGTGCACCCAGGATCTACTACAGTACCTTCTATGTAATGTAAAGTTTTTTTGTTTGGTGAGTGCACTGCTTCTTCATGATCTGATTGTACTATATGCTCTGTTTCCAGTTCCGTAACTGCATGCTGAGTACTGTTGGAATGGGTGGCATGGTGGAGGATGAGACCTCAGTATCAGCCAGCAAGACAGAAGTGTCCTCTGTTTCTCAAGCCTAGAAGACTCACAACAACTCTGATGGATTTTTCACATGGACATTTAACATTTCAATACAGAGACTGACATCACTCTTTATTGGATCTCAAGGACTTTCTATCAGATTACGACAGGCTGCTACTGCATCACTGGAACACCTCAAGAGAAGGAGAGCAATTTTCACAGTACTGTCAAAACAAAGGAAGCACCTTTGCAAATCCAACATCAGTGAGAGGCTCTTATGCTTCTATAAAATGTGGGGTGTGTTACCTGAGTGTGAGTCCAATCAGCCCTAATAGCACCACCAGCACAAGGACTCAGAATTTAGATTAGTAGTGATTCCACTAACTTGCCCTGTAGAGAATATTCAGACTAACCACGCAGCATCACAGAGCCACCATAAGCAAAGGAAGCCTTTATCCTGGTGTTTCCTGTATTTTGATGATACATGTATATTCATAGCAGGCTTGTATGCTATACCACTACAATACAGTATGAAAATTATTTTAAAAAGCTCTGTTCTTCTGTGTTGGCATTTTATTTTTTTGTGGGTCAGCATTTATTTTGCTGGCCAATTTTATGTCATCATTGTACATATTTTATAAATGCTTCTAAAATTATAAATGTAGTCAAATAAATGCATGCATCCAAATATGTCTGATTGTTTCTTTTGATAATTTCCCATCATAGTCGTTTGAAAAATACCAGGGTAGCTATTTTAAGAAAAACAGAACTTTATTTTCAGTTGGACATCATTGCAATCACAGTGTAGAAACAGCACATTTTGAATTTTTGCCTCTGTCCTTTTGTGCATCTCTAAGACTGGGCAAATAAGGGTAAGGACACATATAGATGCAAACCATGGATGATGACTAGTTAAAATGGCAGAGTAAATGTCAAGTAAATGGTAGAGAGAGACTAGGATTATGTGACATCTTTTTTCTTTGGTGCACCAATTCAAATGTGACCAGTAAGACTCAGGTTGCATTGCCATGTACTTGGTATGCACTGGAAATAAAATTACATAGAAATGTGTCCCAAATCAGAGATAACAATTGATTTTTTTTTTTTTCCCTTTGGTGTTCACACTGATCCGAAAAAGATCACCTGGTCATCACACTATTTGTCTGTGCCTTCATTATCTCCTTCAAAATGTTATGAGTTCCCTGCACAGCCTTTGTATATTAATACTCAAAGCATACTGTACATATTATTATTGTATTTGTATATATTTATTGCTCCCTAATGTATTACAATCTTTAACTTCACACATGTCCCCCAAACAGCAATTTACAAAGTTCATTTGCATGTGAGTGCAGAGATTGAAGTCTTAAATCTTCTGTCAAAACATAACAAAACATATCTGTTGTGGGCTCTGTTGTGGGCACACAACTTGAGAGCCTGACATCTGTGGCAGAGCAACGGGCGCTGAGCAGACTCCTGTCAATCATGGACAATCCACTGCATCCAGTGGAGCAGCTTCAGTGACAGGCTGCTGTCACTGTCCTGCTCCACCGACAGGCTGAGGAAATCATTCCTCCCCCACGCCATGCGACTCTTTAACTCCACCCGGAGGAAATAACCCCCCCCCCCCCCCCCCCCCCCCCCCCCCTCCTCTCCACACACACACACACACACACACACACACACACACACACACACACACACACACTGCACTTCTGGAAGATAACACGCAAAGACTGGAGGGGGAGGGCTCAAGTCTGACAGTTCCTGAGTCCCAGTCCCGGGCGTCGGGTTCTGTCACTTGGTCTCATGGTCTCGCACCAACCGTGAACCTCCGTCGGAGCGTGTTGTTCCCCTGCTGTTTAAACTGTTCATATTCTATTTTTTATCCTCGTTTATAGAGTATATATTGCTGCTGCTATTTATTTATCATCTGTTTACACTTGGACATTGCCCACATCTATGCACATTGTATACATCGATGCACACTGGTTTTATTGGCTTTTTATCATCTATTTATCATCTGGGCGCTATTTATTTATTTATCATCTCTTTATACTGTAAATACATTGTATACGTCGATGCACACTGGTTTTATTGTTTTTTTGCACATTGTTTTTTTGCACATTGGTACTTAGATCTTTAGATCTCGAGGGTCATCTTTATTCTTTATTTTTGATTTACTTATTCTTTATTTTTGATTTACTTAATCTTATACTCTGTGGATACTGCTGGAAACTGTGAATTTCCTTCGGGATGAATAAAGTATCTAACTAACTAACTAACTAACTAACTAACTATCATCTTTAGATTTTGCTCTATTTTTTTCCCAAGCACTTTCATTAAAAATAAAGTTAGAAGACTCAGTGTTAATTTTACCCTGCCATCGTATTATGGCTTGCGGAGTGCTTGTGTTCTCTCTGCTAATTGTCTTAACTTGATCTGGCTTTACCACGCTACTGGTAATCAGTCATTTGAGGACTGGCGGTGCAGACAAATAGTGACACTATGGTCTGGTTACCCTGACAACACGAACCTTGGTGTGTTAAGTATTAGCTTATAACTTCTGTATACAGGAGGCTAAGGCATGCACACAAACAGAAGTAAAAGGCACTAAGACAGATTTTGCCAAAAGCCTATGTGTGAACAACACATACAACACAACAGATATGAAAGGTCTTTTGGTAAGAGTGACTGTGAATTTAAAGCTCTTACAATATGCAACAGCTATTTCTGGCTGTGTTTGTCAATTTGAGGGCACAGTTTTACAGTATAATATTTATTTCATCATGCATTGCATAATGTACAGGCAATGATTAGTCATAAATTAAGTATGACAACAAATGATCATGCATGCATTTATTCATCTATGTTGAGGTTGTTTTATTATTTATGAAATGTGTACAATTCATGATAACAACAAATGTTTGCAGATTCTCTAACAACAAAGAACATATATTCATGTTCCTGCAAGTATGATAAAGATACTCACAAAAACAAACAAAAAACATTCTAAATATGTGTTACAAAGGATGAAACAACAGGAAACTTCTTCAGAGGATATTTCTTGCACCACATTTTGATTCATAGGTGTCAATTGCAATTAAATAAGGAGAGACTCGTTACAGGAATGAAAACGCACGATGAATTTGAAGTAGATTAAATGTATTGTGAACAGGAGTAAATGGTGTTTGGAGCTTAGAGCCCGGTAGCAAGTAGATGGCTATGCGAGGCGATCCCATGAATTAAGCGCTTTGATATTTGAGGGAACTTCTCCCCGGAGCTTGGACACTGGTGGTGAGGAGTGGAGAAATTGATGATCGGACGCCTCTATATGAAGGAAACTTCTTACTTGATTGGAGAGGGATCCGGTATCCATAGATGAAGTATGAATGGGTGGAGGAGGGTCACAAAACGCCCATGGTGCTGAACTGGCTGCTGTGTGACAGCAGAGAGAGAACAATTTTAGAGCCCTACCCTACACCCAGCGCAAAGCGGCGCCAAGCGCGAAGCAAGTGGAAGCAAATCGCAAATGCACTGCTGCCCATCTGGGCGTGTTGGTGTTATATGAGGTGTCGTCAGGCGCATGGAGCAGTTGAAAGTAATTCCGTGATCGACTAACAATGAACAGATCTGAAGTCAGTGGCACAGTTTTCTCTCTTATTTTAAGGACACATTAGCAAGATAATAACGCGCACCTACAGGTTCACAATGCGCGTACACTCTGCTTGTTAAGCACATAGGGATGCCTTTACGCACATAGGAATGCCTTTTTACGCACACAGCGACGCCTGCTTCACCTCGGGGAGCTTTGATGGAATCCTGCTGTTGCTGAAGACGGTCTGCGCTTTCACATCGTGCACGAGCAGATCGGTTTCGTCTGCAGAGAAGACTTCCGTCTAACCTGGCAAATGCGCCATTATAATAGCAGTCCACCAAGGTGCAAGCGCGCATGGATTTTAAACGCAATGAAAGATGGCATTCCAATTGGTTTACGGCATGTTACGTCCAAGAAACACGAATGATTTATTATGAGACTAAGCACAACTCATCTGAACCGTGCAACGACCCTTTTCGCCTTTAAAATAAAAAAAGTGGACTTGGACATACCGTAAACGCACTTTCGCCATGCTCTTCAGACTGTGCGCTTAGATCGTGTAAATAGAGCCCTGAAAGTTTGACAGCTTACAAGTGATTGGTTAAAGGCGAGCCTGTCACGTTGTGATTGGATGAAGAAAGGAATGAGCTGGTGGGAAACTGTGCTTGTGACATAAAATCATGTGCAAGGAGACCGTCTTCCTGACTGAGCTCTCTTAGCTTCATATCTCAGATTTTTTAAGCAAAAGCCGTGTCTCTGATGGCAGGGAGAGTCAAAGTTACAATCAGCATACATTGCATTCACTGCATTCATTTCAAGTTCACACTGACATTACAAGCATGTCACAGTATCCCCCTTTGAATTAAATGGAAAGAGGAATGCAGTTGATGAGTGAAAGCTCTCTTGTTGAAGAAGATCCAGGGGAAACTGACATATAAGACTCAGGACACTTGGTAGCCAAAGACCATCAAGATGCATGTGCCTGTCACTTCCTTCTCAGCGTTCTGGGTAGAAGCCGACCTATCTATCTATCTATCTATCTATCTATCTATCTATCTATCAAATTTGACAGTAAATAAAAGCATCCCAGGATATTTTGTTTGAAGCTAGACACATTTCTTACATGTTGCAACAAATATGGGACAAATGTGGAAAAATCTCAAAGCCAAGAAAAAATGGTTTCAGCTCCTCCCAAAAATAAAACTTCAGATACATTTGCAATATCATAATATTTTCAGTGTGAAAAGATCAACATTTCATAATTCAAACTGATGATTCAATCACTAATCAGTGCCAATATATGAATTAACATACTAGAAGAAATGTTATGGTATACCTGATGATGAAAACAGAAATCCAGATTTTCAAGATAAAATTCATCATTGTGACCAAAAATTGTAAAGAAATGCCTGTTCCTTCCATTTCATCCAAATATTTCAAACAGAGGCCGGATCGTAGAATTTTTTTTTTCATCGCAGAAGTCAAGAGGGTCATGATATAAAGCTCTTTCATCCGGGATTAAATTGAGTTAACAACTAGACTTAAACTTCAGACCTTAATCCTCATGTAATCCACTTTTGAAAAGGTATAAAACTAACACCTACTGTAACTGCATCTATAGAGCGCCTCATCACTACACGAGCAAAACAGTACATAGTCTGTCTTTGCATTCAAGGAGGATGGAGAACGGCACCGAGGGCAAGAACTTCTACATTCCCATGAACAACAGGACAGGGCTTGTGAGGAGTCCTTTTGAATATCCACAGTACTACCTGGCAGATCCATGGCAATTCAAACTACTCGCTGCTTACATGTTTATGCTGATCTGTTTTGGCTTCCCCATCAACGCTCTGACGCTGGTGGTCACAGCTCAGAACAAGAAGCTCCGGCAACCTCTTAACTTCATCCTGGTCAACTTGGCTGTGGCTGGATTGGTTATGGTCCTCTTTGGATTCACCATCACCATCACATCTGCTCTTAATGGCTATTTTATTTTTGGGCCAATGGGTTGTGCAGTTGAGGGCTTCATGGCTACTCTTGGAGGTATAAAAAAAATAACTTTTACCATACTACACTCTTGTCTTTGGGAAAGATGTGCATTTTTCCATAATGTGTTTAATATTCTACACATGCAATGATTAAAACATAAGCACAATAGAAACATATTACCAGACATGTTTATTTTTTATTTCATCACAGGTCAAGTTGCCCTCTGGTCACTGGTAGTGCTGGCTGTTGAGAGATATATTGTGGTCTGCAAACCAATGGGAAGTTTCAAGTTCACTGCAACTCATGCTGGAGTTGGAGTTGTTTTTACCTGGATCATGGCCTTTTCTTGTGCTGCTCCTCCACTAGCTGGCTGGTCCAGGTATCAGCATCAGCTGCCTCTAAATCTAACATGTAGTTCATGTATACTTCCTAGAGCTTGTTTTGTGACCACTTATCTCTGCTCTCTGCTGTCCCTCTGAATTCTCAAACAGGTATATTCCTGAAGGAATGCAGTGCTCCTGTGGACCTGACTACTACACCCTGGCCCCAGGCTTCAACAATGAGTCATATGTCATGTACATGTTCAGCTGCCACTTCTGTGTTCCAGTTATCACCATCTTCTTCACTTATGGAAGCCTTGTGCTGACAGTGAAAGCTGTAAGGCTGCTATTCTTTATAATAATTAAAAAACAGAAAATTAGGACTTGATCTAAATGATCTAAAATTTAGTGTGGATACTCAAATCATGTTATTGAGCCAATAGCTGGCAAACAGTTGGCTTATTTTTAATTTAATTTAATTTAATTTAACTTTACAGCTTTCCCTCTTACAGTGTACAGTATCGCCAAAACCACCTCTCAATATGGGCGTTTGGGCCTTGGTGTACAGGGTTGATTAATTCCTTTGCAATACCAAGTATTCTTTTTTGTAGTACCAGTAGTAAAATATGCCGGCTTTCAAGCACATCATCAATAATGTTGACTGATTTTTTTCATTTTACTGAACGATTTATTTTAATGCATTTACTGTAATGAATCACAGGACGCAGCCCAGACTTTATAATACACTGCCGAAAACAGTGAGCCTGTCAGTCTAACTATCCTCCTCTCTGGTGGTCTATTTAAATACATTTTAGGCTGCAGCCCAGCAACAAGACTCAGCATCCACCCAGAAGGCTGAGAAGGAAGTGACACGCATGTGCTTCCTGATGGTTTTGGGATTTTTAGTAGCTTGGACCCCATATGCCAGCTTTGCCGCATGGATCTTCTTTAACAAGGGAGCTGCCTTCACTGCTCAGTCCATGGCTATTCCTGCCTTCTTCTCAAAAAGCTCTGCCTTGTTTAATCCTGTTATCTACGTGCTGATGAATAAACAGGTCAGTTGTTTGTCATTTTATTGCTGTAGCAGCTCCCATAGCAGGGATCAATTGAATATCTTAGCTTGAAACACTATCATTTGAGAAAGATGGAAACAAAAGACAAAGTGCAGGATTTGACCGTAATTCATGGTTCAGAAGTGAGAAGACTACTTGGGAGTACTTTATACAGCAGTTTGTCTGGTGGCACAATCTGATTGGACGAGAGGTGCTTCATGAGTGCTGATATACAGTATAGCGACACTCTGTCAATTTCCTATTATGTAACAGTCCGCTTTACTAGTGTTCAGTAATAACCATTAATTGCATTAACGCCTGGGATCTACGTTGTAACATCAACAAACTAAATGGAGTAATTGGAGTTAAATTGTGAATAGTGCTCAGTGGACGATGTGCAGGAGGACAGAAGCGTGGATACCAGTGGCCGCTTTCTTCATTTTTTGCCCCCACTGTTGACTGACAGCACTGCTTCCCAGGCTGTGGTTTTGGTTTGGTGTGTCTTGGTTATGGCTGTAGTTAAGATAAGGGTCAGGAAGCACCGATTCAGCTTTAAAATCATTAATTAATTCATTTGCAAATGAAATTAAAGTTACATGTATGTCACCTTGATGGTAGTGGCTTCCTCGTTGGCTGGACCGCGATGCAGCTTTGCTGCATGGATCTTCTTTAGCAAGGGAGTCACATTCTCAGCCACACCTGCTTCCCTTTTCTTAAAGAGCACAGCTTTGTCCAATCCTATTATCTATGTGCTGATGAGCAAACAGATATGCTGCAGCTCATCTCTAGAGGGCTTGCAGGCAGATCCTCACCTGCTGAGTGTAGAATACAGTGGCAAGCTTGACTTAAACCTTTGGCTCTTTAGGGAGGATAGGTTATCCAGTGCAGCCAGGATGTAGTACAGAACCTTATAAGATATTAAGATTTTCTGTTTGGTGAGTGCACTGCTTCTTCATGATCTGATTGTACTATATGCTCTGTTTCCAGTTCCGTAACTGCATGCTGAGTACTGTTGGAATGGGTGGCATGGTGGAGGATGAGACCTCAGTATCAGCCAGCAAGACAGAAGTGTCCTCTGTTTCTCAAGCCTAGAAGACTCACAACAACTCTGATGGATTTTTCACATGGACATTTAACATTTCAATACAGAGACTGACATCACTCTTTATTGGATCACAAGGACTTTCTATCAGATTACGACAGGCTGCTACTGCATCACTGGAACACCTCAAGAGAAGGAGAGCAATATACACAGTACTGTCAAAACAAAGGAAACACCTTTGTAAATCCAACATCACTGAGAGGCCCTTATGCTTCTATAAAATGTGGGGTGTGTTACCTGAGTGTGAGTCCAATCAGCCCTAATAGCACCACCAGCACAAGGACTCAGAATTTAGATTAGTAGTGATTCCACTAACTTGCCCTGTAGAGAATATTCAGACTAACTACACAGCATCACAGAGCCACCCTAAGCAAAGGAAGCCTTTATCCTGGTGTTTCCTATATTTTGATGATACATGTATATTCATAGCAGGCTTGCATATTATGCCACTACAATACAGTATGAAAATTATTTTAAAAAGCTCTGTTCTTCTGTGTTGGCATTTTATTTTTTGTAGGTCAGCATTTATTTTGCTGGCCAATTGTATGTCATCATTGTACATATTTTATAAATGCTTCTAAAATTATAAATGTAGTCAAATAAATGCATGCATCCAAATATATCTGATTGTTCTTTTGATAATTTCCCATCATAGTCGTTTGAAAAATACCAGGGCAGCTTTTTTGTTTAAGAAAAAAAACAAAAAACACCTTATTTTCATTTTACTTTGACAAGTCATAATAACTGAGTAAATGGTAGAGAGATACTAGGTTTATATGACATGTTTTTCTTTAGTGCACCAATTCCAATCTGACCAGTAAGACTCAGGTTGGATTGCCATGTACTTGGAATGCACTTGATATAAAATTACACAGAAATTCCTCAAATCATATGTATATGTATATGTATATATATATATATATATATATATATATATATATATATATATATATATATATATATATATATATATATATATATATATATACACACACACACACATATATATATATATATATATATATATATATATATATATATATATATACACTACTCACAAAAAGTTAGGGATATTTGGCTTTTGGGTGAAATTTATGGAAAATGTAAAATGTTCACGCTACAGTGATATTATATCATGAAAGTAGGGAATTTAAGTAGAAGCATACACTGGTGATTTCCTCATCTCAAACAATTTCTTGAAACAAGCCAACAACAGTGGTGGATATACCACAACAAAAAATGTCAGTGTCAATAACTTGTCATGTGCCCTTGAGCATCAATTACAGCTTGACAACAACGTCTCATGCTGTTCACAAGTCGACTTATTGTCTGCTGAGGCATGGCATCCCACTCTTCTTGAAGGGCGGCCCTCAGGACATTGAGGTTCTGGGGTACAGAGCTCCGAGCCTCTACACGGTGACTCAGCTGATCCCATAGGTTTTCTATGGGATTCAGGTCTGAGAAAGTGCAGGCCACTCCATCTGAGGTACCCCAGTCTCCAGCAGCCATTCCCTAATGATACGACCTCGATGCGCTGGAGCATCAAACACCTGATGTGAATTTTGCCGTTAAACTCCTTGTTAGAGAACAGCAACTTGTGCAAAAAGTACTGAAACATTGAACAGTTGGACATGTGCATTCAAAAGTTTACAGAAGGTCACATTAAGTTCACCTGTAAAGGTTATAATGCATTTTAGGTTTATCCTGAAATTTCACCCGAAAGCCGAATATCCCTAACTTTTTGTGAGTAGTGTGTATATACATATATATATATATATATATATATATATATATATATATATATATATATATATATATATATATATATAAGATTCTTTGTTATCATCCAAAAAACAAACAAACAAACAAACAAACAAACAAAACAAAACACAAATAAAACAAAAAACAAAACAAAGCAAAACCGAAAATAACCTTGGAACAGGCCTGTATTTTATTCCCTACATTAGAAAATATTCAGTCTCTTGTATCAGTGCAAACATAATCAAAATAGACACATCTACACAGTGTCATTTGAAGATGTTCATTCCAAAATGAGATATCCACCACTGGAAAAATTACATCTGGTAAAGGGAATATTGCCATAAAAATAAAACGTGGTTTATTATTATTCATTCATATTGTTTTTCATCTTATTTTCTATAAGCCTTAATTTTGACATATGTCGACTTGTTCTATATGGAACAATGAATAATGTATACAATTTGTTGAAAATAGATACGTACAGTATTTATTTCAATTAAATGTTTAAAATATAGGCATGCCTCACCCAAAAAATGTGTGTGTGTGTGTTCTGACATGTACACACAGGAAGAAAGATTCTTTACATTTGTGTTCATTGATAATATATTTGTAACCCAATCTTAATAGTAGGAGAGCAAATTCCTAATTTTCTTCTGGGTATATAACTTCTGTTTAATAACACCTATAAGGCAGACTGGTGCTAGTAGGATTATGACCATATGGATGTTGATTTCATTAGCTTAGTGCTCCCTGGTTGGATTCAGCCCAGTGTGTGTCTTAATTGTACTGGACTGGCTGTAATAAAGTAAAACCATACTATTGCTGATGTTGGGTTGGGAGGAATTTGCTGGCCAGTGACTCATCTCCTCTCTGTTCTACATGCTAATGCAACATATTGGCACCATATATATCTCTGGGCCTTTAGATTATGTCAGGATAGAGCTTAGCTATATAAATATTGGTGTCAGTGCACTCAAGTTCCAAAACATTCTACATTCACACGTCCAGGAATGCTTCCTATCCAAGACGATGTCTCATAAGTCACAGAGTTGAAAAAAGGGGAAAAAAGACATCCTGAAATGGCTACTGTAATAATTTAAAAATATGGTTTAACAGCCTTGGTTTGTGTAATTGGCAGTGGAAATTTTTGTGAGAGTGGCTATCATATCTTCTGTTGTAGAATGCGGTGTTATTAACAATTGTGATATGAGGTTGTGCAAGCATCTCTGATAAGAATTAGGATTAGGATAGAGCAGCATATGATTTAGTCTGTAAGTGGTGAGAGAATGGGGAGGGCTTTCTGTCTCCTAGTGAACACTAATTAGTTCTAATTACAGTTTTTCACAGCCCAGTTACACTGCTGCCATCAGGCGTCAGGAGTGAATGCCTACTTTAAAGTTTAACCCTGCCACAGGCAAACCTGCATATTATGTCCAGTGCCATCAGGTGGACAGCATGCAGCCTTAAAATACCCCAGTTCAAGTTTCCAATCTTGTCCGAGTGGGTGGTTAACTTCATGCCAGCAGTTGTAATCCTCTGATGGGAGGGGAGGTTTTTCACTGTCAGCCACGAGACTTGACAGTCAATATTACTGGGAAACTCAACCACTGCTGAAGCATAGTCTATAAAAAGTTGTTGAAGATGGCTAGCACAACCTAAGAACAAATGCTGCTTTCTCTGTTGCTTGGAAGGTCCAAATACTTGAAATGGGATTCAATTACTAAACTTGATCAAGATGTTTAGGAAGCTAGAACATTTGAGAGGGGACTAACCAACTGCCTGACCAACCAGAACCAAATTTATCTTATTTGGCTGTAGCTGAAATTGTGTTGACAATGTGTAGCCCACACAAATCGTGCTGATCTAAACTTAATGGTGTGTGTATGGTTCACTCAGAGACTAATGGAGCTTAAGCTCTATGAGTGGTTGAGAATACACATTTAAGCCTAAAACTGTAGTTTTACCTGAAGGGCTGGCACTCACAGTTTATCCTATTCTGCAAATTTCAAGATAAAGATTAACAAACAGAGATGTAGGATGATTATAGTTCATACAAAAAAGCAGTTGCAAGGGAGGCAGCCCGAGGGTGTTTTGCTTGCTTTAAAATGTCCCAGGCTGAGGAGAAACCAAATCATAGATACTGACTGGCGTAAATAATTGATGTTTTCAAGTTGCACATAAATGTTACAGTTCCACAGTAGCACCAGCAATTTAATTTCCCTGCAACTCTTTCAGTTTGTGGAGTTATTTTCACCTTAAATATGGTTACAGCTTGTACAATGTGAAACATACAGAGACACTCATATAGACAGTGCTAATACGTAAGCAATACTATGATAAGAAAAGTATTTTCTTCACTAATATAGGAGGCAAATCATGCAATGTAGTTTATACCACATGACTGGAATATTTAGCTCTCCTATTGACACAGGTCCATTTCTGAAAATATGCAGTGCTGGTTCTCTTGTATGAGCTACTTCTCAATGGATAAAATGCTCGATGATGGAACCCCTGAGGTTCATATTCAAGTTTGTATTCACAGTCAGATTTGCATTTGTCAAGTGTTCCCTCGGAAACCTACAGTGCACTAAATGTCAAATAGATTTAGATTTGTACAAAACCTGGTGGGAAGGTGGTCTTTGGCCAGCGAACTAGACTCAAGGGGGCATAGCAACAGGTGGACTTTAGTAGAAACAGGGCTGTAGTCTCCGTCCACATAACGTCACAAAACCTGGTGGGGAGGTTGGTCAGCAACTTTGATTGAAGCAGCTTTTAATCATAATACAAAATTTTATACTGTAAAATCATATGTATATATATATATATATATATATTGCATGATATACTGAGAGGAAGAAATGCAAATGCAAAGTATCCCCAGAGACCCAGAGTGAAAGAGTTACATTGCTAAGTTGAGTAGCAGACTCATTACCCACATAAACAGCTTAACTTGTTGACTGAAACCTCATTTTTCAAATCTCTTAATTAGCCACAGTACAGGCATGGTAACAGTGCACTGAGAGCACATCAGATCCAATGAACCAGAGTTCACCACCTTAAAGCATATAGTACTTATTTACAATTTGCCTTGAGCTCCCACCAAAAAAAAATGTAAATATAGATGTAGACATTCTAATTACTTTGATGGTGCTAGATTCATCTTATTACTAAACAGTGCACACTTTTATCCCAACTCATGTGTTTTAGTATTCAGAAAATCTTACTTAATATTTTGCAAAGGTCTGCTGGATTAGTTTACCTGATCTGTTTTGTACATTGTCATTCATCATCTTGTCCACACTTGATCGAGCAGCTGCAATATTGTGTAGAAAGTGGTCATTTTGTGTGTGTGTGTGTGTGTGTGTGTGTGTGTCTTGCTCATGCTCAAAATAGAATGACCTCCAAATTGCTGTTCATTGAATTCAATGCACTGTTAGTATGTTACAGTTTCAGCATTATCACCCATTCTCAGCTTAATTGTAATGTTTTTGAGCATAATAATACATTTGCAATACTCATGCTTGTTCCTACCACAGTTCACCAAATGTTGTCTGATCATTGTACTGTTAGATACAAATTTTAATTAGTGATGCTGATGTTTTAATGAAACACCGGTTACTTCAAATTTAATTGACCAATATGTGCAAAATCACTATCATACTGGTTGTTCATCCATGCAGTATCGTAATATTGTATTTTCTTTCTTTCCTACAGATTCTGAAAATAATCACTGAAAAATTGTCAATTGCCAAACTGAGCCTCAAATTTTAGATTTTTTTTTTTTTTTTTTTCCAACGGGATAAAGATCGAGATGTGAGAAGCAGCCTAGAAGACAGAATTTAAACAAATGACTCTTGAGTCATAACCTCTTTATCCGGTGTTAAGGTCAATTATTGACTTGACCTCCGGACTACCCGACAATCCTCCCTCTAATCTGATTTTGCCAATTTGAGGATGACCTCAGAATGGTATAAAAATCATCACCTCAAGGCAACATAAGCTGTGGGGTCATCGACACTACTGACAGATCTTTCACAGTGGTGGCACTGCCCATACACTGAAGATGGAGAACGGCACCGAGGGCAAGAACTTCTACATTCCCATGAACAACAGGACTGGCCTTGTGAGGAGTCCTTTTGAATACCCACAGTACTATTTGGCTGATCCAATCATGTTCAAACTGCTAGCTGTTTATATGTTTTTTCTGATCTGCACTGGAACTCCCATCAATGGTCTAACATTGCTGGTCACAGCTCAAAACAAGAAACTTCGGCAACCTCTCAACTTCATTCTGGTCAACTTGGCTGTGGCAGGACTGATCATGTGCTGCTTTGGATTCACCATCACCATCACTTCTGCTGTCAATGGCTACTTTATTCTTGGACCAACTGCATGTGCTGTTGAGGGATTCATGGCTACTCTTGGAGGTAAAAGAGTTATTTCTTTCATGGCTAGCTTTGCTTACCAGCTTACTCAAATATAGTAATAATAAAGAGCTGAGAGCAATCCCTCCATGTAGGAAGTCCACTAAATTTGATGAGTTTAAAAACACTGAAACCTTTGCTGAATTTTTTTTGCACTGTCAAAATGGTGTAAGAAACAGTGAAATGTAATGTTGATCAGAGCTCATTTACAGATACTATAACAATGCTGTTACGAGAACTTATTTTAATGCTTAATGGTAATGTCTACAGGACATGCTATTTCTTGACCATCACAAAATATAAATCAGTAACTTTTCCTCACTTTTTTCTCTAGGTGAAGTTGCCCTCTGGTCACTGGTGGTGCTGGCAGTTGAGAGATACATTGTTGTCTGCAAACCAATGGGAAGTTTCAAGTTTACTGCAACTCATGCTGGAGTTGGGGTTGCTTTTACTTGGATCATGGCGATGGCTTGTGCTGCTCCTCCACTAGCTGGCTGGTCCAGGTACATTGCACACTTCACAGAGTTTGATCTAAATCTATAACAAATAAATCACATTTCCTTTTTTTAGTGTAAAGACATTAAGTGAATAAACAGCCTACAGGGCAGCTGACATCCTAATTATTGGCTGAAATTGTTCTCTTATCTCACACAGATATCTTCCTGAGGGAATGCAGTGCTCATGTGGACCTGACTACTACACACTGGCCCCAGGCTACAACAATGAATCATATATCATCTACATGTTTGTCGTCCACTTCCTTATTCCTGTCTTCATCATCTTCTTCACTTATGGCAGCCTTGTGCTGACAGTGAAAGCTGTAAGTCTGGTTTAGCTCTGTTCTAGTTCTGGCTTGCAGAACATTTAGGCATGTTCTTTGCACTGTGAACATCAAAATTAGTGTAAATGGACCAGGGACACTAAAGATAGTGGACTTGGACCGATGACATGTTATCTGTCTCCTCCATCCAACAGCCCAGTGCCCATTGCTTACTCTACTCTTCCACTGTACTCACTGTTCAAATTGTAGAACTGTTGTTTAGATGCTTTGCGCAGAGGTTGTGCATAACTTATCCAATATCATATCTACATACTTATATTATGTATAGTTGACAGTTTGCCATGCAAGGTGCATGTCTGGTTGTTTGTTCAACTGCTTTTATTTTGCTAAACCGTTTAGGCAGCAGCACAACAGCAAGACTCAGCGTCTACCCAGAAGGCTGAGAAGGAAGTGACCCGTATGTGCATCTTGATGGTCTTTGGCTTCCTGATTGCCTGGACCCCATATGCCACTCTCACTGCCTGGATCTTCTTCAATAAGGGAGCTGCCTTCACTGCCATGTCCATGGCCATTCCTGCTTTCTTTGCAAAGAGCTCAGCATTGTACAATCCTGTCATTTATGTGCTGATGAATAAACAGGTTGGTATATTGTATAATGTATTTTTTTATTAATTCATTTTTCATTTCACTCTCCAATCCTTGTTTTCTAATTATACTCTACACACTTTTTCCAGTTCCGTAACTGCATGCTGAGCACTATTGGAATGGGTGGTATGGTTGAAGATGAGACCTCAGTTTCTGCAAGCAAGACAGAAGTGTCCTCTGTGTCACAGGCTTGAACATATCCTCCAACCTGTGGACATTTTCCTTACCGATTTTTTTCTGATTTGAAATGGTCCAATGGAGAGAGTTCTTTCACTTTGGCCAAATGCGTTCATGGAACATTTATTGCAAGTGATAAATGGACTTCAGAATTGCAAAATACTCTCAAGAATTGTATTTCATCTGTTAAAATGTGTAAACCTGCAAATGTAACGAGTTATCCAAATGCATTTGCTGTGACCGTTATGCACCTTATAAAGTGAGTGTTTGTGGATGTGAGTGAGTGAGTGAGTGAATGAGTGAGTGAGTGAGGATGAGCCATAACTCAGTGGAAATCATATGAGACACCAGTTACAGTGATGACACTCCAAACATGTGAAACATATTGTAGGTGAGCTGAAATCTCACAACACTTCTACACAACAAGTCTGTTTGTTTGCAGATGTGAATGAATGGCTGTGAAGGATGGTAAGGTACGAGTTTTTAACATTTTCATGTAGTTGTGCATGTAGAGAGCAGTTATTTTGATGGGCTACCATCATTTGTATGTATTTTATAAAATAAGAAAAATGCTAGAACTAATAAATGCATGCTTGAAAAGATATGCAATGATATATTCATTTAACCCCTTGTTATACATGCTGCTTTAACTACCTACTGTTATTCCAAAAACATACATTGACATAAACACATTTTATGCCATTCTATCAGTTTTAAGCAAAATGTGCAGGTTATTTTGGTGAGCTATAACATTAAGTAAAACCTAACAATTTTTAATTTTTGAGCAACAGACATAAGTAAATCAACACTTACTGGCCATCAATTCATTATATAAGTTTGATGGTCATCTAAGAATGCATACCAGTCTCTTTTCTATGTAGGCCTTATGCCCTTACAGTATGAGAGATAATCAGGAAAACATGAATCCTGGTTGGCACACTCAAGTTCACCCACTTAGAGCCTCATTATATCATTTTAGAGTGACAGAGAAGTGTCCCAAGGGTAAATCCTCGAAGGCTGTTGAGTCTGAGAGTGATTTAATGATCCACTTATGACCAGATGTGGGAATGTCATCACCTTATAATCCCTCGTTGTAATCCTCTTCAAATCCTCTAAAGTAGACACAAGGCTTAAATGTGAGTCTCGCTTCTACTTGGGAGAGGAAGGCATTCCAGGAACTGCTGCTGAGCAACACAACCAAGCCGACTTACTGTCTACTGTACTGCTTCTCTGCTGGAAAAAAAAATTTGTAGGGGGAAATAACTGCAAAACTGTCTTTTCTATAAACTCTGCGGCAGGGGAATGGTAATACAGGCCTTACAGTAAGACCAGTATTTTTATTTTATTTTATGAGTCCTTTATTGAGCCAGGATGGTCCCATTGAGATACAAGATGTCTTCTTCCAGAGAGTCCTGGTCAAGATGGCAGCACCATTAGATTCACGTAAAAAAAAAAAAAAAAAAAAAAAAAAAAAAAACATTTTCACATGGTAGAACACAAAAAAATCCATTATGTAAATTTTAAAAACAATGTTTTTCCCTCACAGCAATTTGTAAAAGCCCTCAAAAATATTCAAAGAAGAGAACGTTTCTAAGGTAATGATTTTTTTGCAGCTCATTTCATGTCCAAGGTATGTAAAAGGAGAAAGCAGTTTTACCAAGTTCTGAAAGCAACCTAGTAGATCAGCACTGTCGTTGCTAGTATGAAAGGATAAAAGGTATGAGATATAAGCAGGTAGTTTATCTAATAATGCCTTGGCAATAATGAACAACATATTATTCTCCTCTGGTATAGAGAGGATCATCTTAAAGATTCATATTAAATGCAATGGCGAGTGCGTGAGCCTGCACTTCAACCTGAAACCTGCACAAAACATAGTGCAGTGTGACATGCAGAATCCTGTTTTTAAAGCAAGGGTGAAGTTGCATGCATATAAATCACATTACTATAGTCTTATACAGGTAGGAATGATCTCTACACAGTTTTCTTTCTGGCTTTAAAAGGAAATCATTTTTTGAAAAGAAAAAGAAGCGCAGTTGCAACCTATATTGTTTTTTCAAGAGGCTGTTAGGGGCATCATGGCACAGGAGGTAGAGCAGTCAGCTGGTAATCATAAGGTTCCTGGTTCAAGCCCGATTTCTTCCAGAGAGTTTGTTTAAGAGTCCTTGAGCAAGAACCCCTAACAGCTCCTGATGGGCAGGTTGGTACCTTGCATTGTAGCCTCTGCCATCACCTTTCTGTCAATGTGTGTATGAATGACTGAATCTAAAGTAAACATTGTAAAGCTTTGAGTGGTCAGTCGACTAAAGGCACTATAGAAATGCAGCTCATCAGTATGCACATTTAAAGGCAACTACTCATCAAGCAGTATGCCTAGATATTTATAAGAAGTGACTCTTTGTATATAACATAAGATAGTGTAATCATTTGCTTTAGAGGCAGAATGAGTCAAGGTTCTAAATTTGTTCCTGTTTGAATATGGGACCAGTTTTAATTTTTTTTTTAAATTTTATTATTATTATTGCATTTTTTTACATGAACATTCCTCAGAACATAAAGTTAAAATTTTCCAAATCTTATAAGGTCTGTCTGTGGAAGAGCAGGGCTTGAAATGTCATTGTTCTTTTGTTTTCTTTTGTTTTGTTTTGTTTTTTTGTGTGTGCTAAACAAAGAAAGCATCAAGCCTCTTTGTTAACTGTTTACATTTCAAAAGGTGCCATAGTTCTTCAACCATCTGGTGTGGCTGAAAATATCCTTGTGTAAAGCTGACAGTGTGTAATTACCCCTGCTGTCAGTGCAACTTTGAAAAGCGAGCAGTAAGAGATATTGTGAACACATGGAACCAAAACATTAAAACATGCAGTGCAATCCAAATATTCGTGGAGCTCACCATCATGATAACATTTTATTAGTACCCTGGTTTATGAAAAAGATGGAGAACTGTTTCATTGATTGTTTCTTAGGCGTTTTATGTAATTGCTAAAATATATCAACAGTAAAAATATTGAGTTATAGAGCAGGGGAAATTAATGAGTAAAAAAGTAGCCATGAAAATCCACTCAAATTATTTCCTCTTTAAATCAGTTCATATTTCCTCTCTCTGTGAAACACAGTCAGACATAAAGGGAGGGAATGCCATTTGTTTGGCTGGCAGTCAGTCTGCTCATGCAGTTGTTCCAAGTTGATGGGAAAAAAAATGTATTTTCTTATTTATTTATTTTTTATTTATTTCCCTTTTTTATTGACTGTTTTTATTGTTTTAAATTGTGTCTTGTAGCTTTTAATGTTTCTGTAAAGCACTTTGAATTACCTTGTGTTGAATTGTGCTATATAAATAAACTTGCCTTGCCTTGCCTTGCCTTATTTATGTGTAAGGCTATGTAGAATCATGTTTCCTGATTATGTTTCAACATCTTGTTTCTATGGCAGTGGGAGGACAGTGTGATGAAAGCTGTAATTCCCATGGAATGCTACCACCCCCCTCAGGCCAAAATCATTGAGTACATCAAATTGTACTGAAGAGTTTGTCAGATCAAGTTTGATGGCTAATCATCTTTTAAAACCCTTAGCCTAAGATAAAATTAAAATAGATCTTCTCACCCAAATCCTACCTGTGATTTTATTTTGTGTTTATTTATTCCTCAAAATAATATTTAAAACATGTATAACCTTTGTGTGAAAGTGTTGAGATTATCAGACAGGCGGATGGTGCCCCCTGCAGGTGCACACACACACACACACACACACACACACACACACACACACACACACACACACACACACACACACACACACACACACACACACACACACATACACACACCTTAAGCAAAAGTGTGTCTTTCAGTGGCATGCACAAACTTTCTGAAAGGGCATGTTTTCCCCTTTGTTATAGTTTTGCTTGTTTACTTATGGCTCCCCAATGACTTCATAATAAAACCACAACCCCAAGAAAAAATGTATCTTTTCACAGATACTTTATACTCTTCTTTTGATGAGCAAAATGAACTCTCCTTCCTTTTCAGGTTAAAACACACAAATACACAGACAGTGCATCAGCAAAGCTATGTGCTTCCCTAACAATAGAAAACACACTTTTTCCTTTTGGCCTACGTATATTGGGACACTGGAACAAAAATAAAGTATGCAAGTGTCCCATCATGATGCTTCTTTGGATGGAAAAAAGTGGGGTTCTCCTGTGCTATAACTATAAGATACTCCAATGATAGAAGCAAAACACTTTATTTTTGAGTCATAATGAAGGGGCACTTGAGCCACTCAGGTGCTTCTCAGGTGGAAAAAAAAGGCGAGAATTTAGGGGGAAAAATAAGCATGGGAGTGTTATGACCCCAAGTGTCTGATATGCCTGCTCAAGTACAAATAAAGGGACAATTTGGCAGAATGAGCAAAAAGGGCAGGGCTGGTGCTGCCCACTGTGCACGCCCCTGACAGTGCAGCATCCCCGATCACTTTGACCCTTCTAAACACAACTCTGCTGTTGAATGCAACCCTTTATTTCCCACTGATAACCTGACCCTAATTGTTATGCTGTGTGCACATCCACTGTAATTTTCCTCAGAGAGCTCATCCTGGACACCTGCATGTGTTTAATGGCATTGCTGGCTGGCTGGCAGAGACGAGCATGCTGCCTCTGCTTATTGTAATAGCTTGGATCAGATGGAACTTAGTGTAACTGGAGAGGTCTTAATAATAATTTTAGTAATTCTCTGGGTATATTTACAGCCCAGGCTAATGCTCATTGAGAGAGGGCCAGTGAGGTGATACTGATTTTGCAAGCCTCAGTCTGAGAAGTAAATCCTAGCATTTATTTTATTGCACAGTCTTTTATGACTTTTATTTGCTTTTGATTGTTAAAGTACATTACAAATTCTGTGATGATAAAATACTACTATGACCACTATAATTTCTTCTACCACCACCACTACTTCTACTACTACTAATGAACTAATACTAACTCATGAAAACAGACACTTCCCTAGCTGAGTTACTGATGTAATGGATGAGCTACAGTATAACATCAGGAACTACAGGCACTAATCATCAATGAGGAAAATTCAGGTTAGAGAAGTTTGAAAGGCATACTTTAATTTTCAAGACCAGAAGAGTTTGCTCATTTCCAGTCAATTCAAGGGTCTTGTTGCGCTGATATGTTGGAGAATTCATTTGGGTATTGTGACAGATCCTAAACTGATGTTGAAATTTAATCTATTTGAGCATGAATTCTCCAAATTTTGTTAACATTTGCTTCAGGTTACCACTGTTCATTTAGTATTCCTCACAGAATCCAACATAATGGCCACTTGCACAGCCTTAGTTTACTTTCTCATCACTGTTCTTTACGGCTAGACTCAGCTCAAAATAAATCCATCAGCGATAGGATCTTTCCTCCACCAGTCAGATAATATCAGCTGTTAAAATGTTACACCTATAAGTGAGCTCTCCTCTCTTTCAAGCAAATTATTTCAAATCCTCATGTTGGAATAATGCCTGGACGTCCTAAATAGTATTGGGTATTAGGTAGGATTAGGTTAATTGTCTTAGATGGGATGAAACAGACTCTGATTATCCCTTTGACCTTTACATGGAAGCCACTCTGACTGCAGTAATCCTAACAGACATGGCTGAAAAGCAATGCTGGTCGAGCTATAAAACATCTCCATAACAGTCAGCATGCTCTTAGCGTTCCCTATATGTATTTCTTCCTCTTTCCTTTGTTGTTTCTCCTGACTTTCCATGTCTTCTGGCTCTTTTTATCTTCCATGAGGATGGAGAGGCTGACAGCTCTCACTAACTAGGAAATACCATGGTAATAGTCCCACAGTGGGTATGCTCAGTTTGATAGACTTAGTGGAATCCACAGTAGCTGTCACTGCAAAATACTCAAAGCAACACTTCCGGGACAATGCCTGGTGTCAGACAATACATACATGTTCACACCTGAAATGATCTGCTAATGTTGAGTTTACAGCCTCAGCAATGTTTCTTCCTTTGTAAAATTATAATTGTGTTTCCATTCCAGTTCTAATAACAAATATAACAAAGAGTACTGCAACAATAAAGGTGCGATAAAGGGATGGCATGCAACACAGATCATTAGTGAGACACATTCAATCTCAACTTTCAGTTACAAAGTACACAATTTTGTCTGCTTAGTATGGATCTAAATCTTTTAAAATATATAGCACAATTCTTCTGTTTTGACACATTACAGTGTGACTATACACAGAGGCCAGTTGTTCAGATGCACACTCAATTTTTTTTCAAATAGTGACAGTGTGAAGATCTATGTGAAACAATATCCACCTTTCATTTGAAAGAATGACACAACAATCTGTTACATCAGCAAAACCATCAAAAGGAATAAATGATGCAATCAGACATCAATCAAACAGAAAATTCTAGCATAAGTAATCATCTAAAATCCCTCTCATTTGACACATTTTACACAAGTATTAATGCACAAAGTTTCTTCAGACATCTTACAATTGTTCCACTGTCCACAGGAAAAAAAAAATCTAAAATAAAAGGCCAATAAATTCAACAGCACCTAAACTTCTGCAACTCAAAATTATTACAAACTTATTACAAACATTACTGTGGCACCGGTCATTTCATCTTTCAAATACGAAACAGAATCTCTGGGAATCTGGAAGCTGAAGGTTAAAATGCATGTTAAATCTGATAAGGAAACAGGTGAATCCAAAATCCACTGATAAACATAATAATCTGATGTAGTTACACTGACATTTAATTTCCTGATTGTGTCATAGGTTCTATTTAGAAAAAAAAAAAAAAAGCTGCATGACACAAGTTTCCACTAGTGAAAGATGGCATTTTTCTGAATTCGAATTACATCTGAGTGATAAAACAAACAAACAAACCAAAAAAAAAAACAAAAAACAAAAAACAAAAAAAAAACAACAACAAAAAAAAACATTCATGTCAGGAGGTTAATACAGAATGCATATCTTGAGAATGCTATCACATTAAGCACAATATATGGCATTGCTCCTGCACTGAAGGCCCCAATGACAAGGAATAAAAGAATGAAAATGTGCTGCCTGATTTGGATTATATAAATGATGGTTTGAAATGTCATTGCACACCACAACCTTATTTTTTGATTTTTTCTTTTTTCTTTTTTTTTTTTTTTATTGCTTCCACCTGGATTTGTGGTAGACATTCCAACACTGTCTTTTTAAAAGCCCACTCCAAGTCATTTGGCTTAGTGGAGGATAAAATTCTAGCCATATTTTACACCAAGATTTACAGTACATGCCACAGTACTACACCTTTACAGTCTAGTTAGTAGTTAAAAGGTAAACAGTTAAATTTGCATACTGCCAAAGTCAGTGGTTGATGTATTGTAGCGCTGTGTCAAATCCCAAGCAGAAAGTTTACAGGAGCATATAGGCTTCTGTTTCACTCTATGATGGTATGTCTACTTTACACAATTTTATTTTATGTTTAATAATCAAATTTCCTTGAGAAAAAAAAAAGCTCTATTCTCAGTAACACATGTGACAGCCAGTGGAGAGTCACTGGTTATTCAGCCAGTGTCTGCTGTGTCACGGCTGCTAGAGCTAGAATTAGACCAGCAGTAAATATTGTCAGTGAGGTGTTATACCTTCAAAATCAAAACACAGAATTTGAGCTCTGTATGTAGCCTATGTATGACATCCTCCATTACACTGTGTGGACACTATAGATAGGCCATTTTCTAGCACTCGGAAACACAAAGACACTTTTAGAATGCAATTTTATGTTCTTTTAAATTCTGATCGATCTTTGCTCTCCCATATAAGATGGTCAAGTTTCATTGTGACTGAGTGGTGCTGTCAAGGTAATGTTTTCTTATTCAGAAATATGAAATGTGTACCAGGTTAGTCTAAATGCATTGTCTGACTAAAGCATGTGGTATTTGTTTGTTTGTTTGTTTGTGTGCCTTCACAAATTTCTGCCATGCAAATCATAGTCAGACTGAGCTGGTCATTCAACCATTACTGGATAGGAAAAACATTCACCTATCTCATTCTTGCTCACATGTTGAATATCTGACAATTATCATTATAATGCAGGAAAATGGAAAAAAAAGAACACAAACACAAAAAACTTTGATGTAACTGTGCCATTTCAATAAAAATGTCTATTTTTGTACCAAATTCTGAATTGACAAGTGATATAACACAGATGTGATTCAACTAATACCCAGTTCACTGAAGCAGTTCATTTTGATATTTGCTCTTCTAAACATGCACCAGTTCTTTCCAGGAAAAATCCTCCTCTGCACCGAAATTAAAGTGTTTTATGTTACCGGGAGTAGCCACAACGGTCTTTTAGCATTGCGACAACACCTACCACGACTGAACAGACAAAGAAAAGAGCATTGCCTACAGATAGTCCATGGAAAAAGACATCATAGTACTGGACAAACTCTTTGATCAGCAAGGGATCTCAGGAAGCGCAGTGCAAAACCAACACAACAACAACTGCTTAGCACCAAAGATATCACCAAAAGTGTTTTTAAAAGCTGCAAAAAAGTAAACCTTGCAGATTATCACTTTAAGAACACGAAGAAACAGTTTATATGACTGAATTTTCTCATTTCATGGTGCAAATACCATCATTGGGCAATTGCCTATACATTTAAACTGTATCACAAAGAAAGTACCCTCAAGAAAACTATCTGCACTGCAAGTATTGATGAGATGTCCTATGCCATTTCACACCCTATTTATTTTCTGGCAGACAATCTTACTGTAATTTTTGTAATTGTTGATGTGAAAAATGTTTATACCAACCCATATAACTCTGTGCACACTAATATAACTTATCCAGGGAAAATCTAAATTTCATTGACAAGTATCATTGGACCTTGGGAAGGAAATTTATTCTCCTGGCCATAAATGACTGGTGTACCAAGCTGGGTTTGCGGTAAGCTAAAGCTGGCCAATGACTGGCTGAAGCTACCTTGTCTGAAGTCTTGCTGTGCAAAAATCCCTTTTGATTGATTGATGGTTTCTTGTCTTGATGGCTGAGGAGCAAAACTCTCCCCTGGCTGGTCGAAGCTGCTCTCGCTGTAAAGCCGCTGCCGCATCCCACTGGCTCGTTTCCCAGAAGCACTCCTGGTTGGGTACCGCTGGCCAGTCTTGTACCAGCCTGTCTCCTTGAAGACAAACCAGATATTGCCAGCCCAGAGGGTCAAGTTAACAAAACCAAACACCTACGGACAGAGAAGGAGACAGGGGTAAATTTTGCCTCTAAATGGTAACATAGTAAATCCTCAGTTTTAATCTTGAGCTTTGTTTCAAGTACCCACCACAGATGTATTGAGACCTGACCAGAGAGGCTCTTTGGTGGCTGTACATCTGTTTCCCTGAGCTGTGCAGGCAGAAATCAACAGAAGCACCTGGGCTGGGTCTGTGGCTTTTTTGATATCAGAAAGACCTTTAGCCCATGAACAAGTACTGACCAGCCACATGAAGGAGAAGATCACAGTTACAACAAAATCCTGTTTAAGACAGAAGAATCGAAAGGGAAGAGGAAAAAATCTCATAAGACATAAAGTAATTAACATATGTTTCATGAAAATTAATTCTAACATGAGTGAACCAGTCCTTGAAAAAGGTATCATGTCACTGACCACAAGTGGGCCTCTGTTGTTCTCTCGGTATTTGTTCTGGTAGAAGATGTACACGATGGTTGCCAGCAGGGAGTACAGGAAGGCAAAAACACCCACAGTCACATAAAACTGAGCGGTGGTGGAAAAATCTCCATCCAGGAAGAGAATCTCTTGTCTATTTCTCTCGCATAAGGGGGCTTTGAAATGCACCTGTTGCAGTCTATAAGACAAAGAGATTTATAGTCAATTTTTGCACAAGGAAAAACAGTTTATCATGGGACTGTCACATGAAGGGACCTACCAGTCTGTAAGTGCCTGCAGCCTAACTGTCCGCTGTTCAATAGTATCTTGCCAGCAAGTATGCAAGCAAGCTCAAAATGATGAAAGAGGACAGATAACTCAGTTTTGTGGTCTAAGTGGTTATTGGCCATGTGAATTTCTGTGTTTCATTTACCATTTGACTACTGTGAATTTAAAGATGACCAATCTACTCAGTGGGACAGATTGAACAAGATTCATGTGGGAGTCACTATCAGCGTGACATAATGCAGAATAATTAGGTGAAAGTTATTCCATTTAATCTTAAACACAACGGGGGCTATTCAAATAAATGTTCAACATGCAAAATGGAAGGTCGATTGAAATAAAGACGGTTTAACCTAACTGGCTCACGGGAATCATATAGTATCATCGGAGACAGAAGTGATCGCACACCACTCTGGACTTGTTGCAGTATCTTTTAATAAATCACTGACATTTTGCCAGGCAAGCTGACTTCTTCAGGGAAACGTTGGTGATTTATTAAAAGATACTGCGATCACATTTGTCTCCTATGAACTGTTCCATGATCAGCAGCCTAATGGTGCCAGCTTCTATCTTCTGTCCTCTATATCTACAGTGCCCCTCTAAGTATAAAGGCATCAGTTAGTTATGGTAGCCTGTGGCAATGGATATCCTTGAGCTTAAGTAAATCAGTTTTTCATCGTGTGGTTTTCCAGATCAAATTAAAAAAAAAAAAATGTCAGAAACATATTTAGAAGCATAAAAATACTTCAGGTATCAATCATTACTTCATTTTGTCTCTAGATTTTTTTTTTTTTTTTTTTTTTTGTAATATTAGGAGGAGACATGGCACTCAGGCATCATCTCTGAAACACCTCCAGCCATCAGGATCACAACCAACAAGACACCCATCTCTTTGAATAGGGAGTTGTCCATACCCAAAGGTCTGCTGCATTCTTTTCTTATTTAGGGTTGCTGTCAAATTTATAGAACATGGATCGATGAAATTTCTTCTGAAGGACATCAGTGCCACGTAAAACCAATATTTTTCACTCAACAAGGCTTATACATATGCACAATCCAACCAAGAATCAGCAAGATTTTGACATTCTGCTTTGCATCAGAACGTGTTGTTGCCATGTTAACTGTACGTAGTGTTGCAAAATTCCTGGAATTTTCAAAGTTGGAAAATTTCCATGGGAATTTTTGGAAATTAACGGGAATAAACGGGAATAAACGGGAATTTTGTGGGAATTTTCGGGAATTAATATTCACTGCATTCACCCGATCATATACATGTATACATAATAAACATTTTGGTTTGTTATAAGCAGATATGCATGCAAACATGTTACATTTTAATGAATTTCCAGGGAATTTTCGGGAATTTTCACTAGCTGAGTCAAACTGTGTTAATTCAGGCATAGGACTGTGTGCATTACTATTGTTAAGGTGTGCATATGAAGTGGTTCAAACTACCCATTCAAATGAATAGAAATGCAGGAAATTGAATCGTGATGCTGATGTGATGATCGTCTGTCTCAGTGGAAGTGCTGTAGCCTAGTGGAGTATAGGCTACTGATTGATGATGATCAAATGTGCTCGAAATTATTTGCATATGTGAATTATGGTGCACAGGTGAATTTGCATTGAATCATTTAACATATTTGTTTACACCAAAATGCAAAGTTGACTGTTTATATTTAAGTTTTATTTCACACACTTGGGTATGGGGATGATGATTTTACAGTATGCTGGCATTGTGGCCTTTGGGTTAGAGGTGAGTCCTGAGTTCAGGAGATTAGGGTTTCCATTTCCAAAATGGTGATATTGATGTTGACATTCATTTTATTGATTATTGTTTATTTTTGCCCCATTCACCTTAAGTTAACAAAAACAAAAACAAAAATTTCCAAAATTCCCAAGCTTAAATTTCCATGGCAACTTTTTAAAAACCTCCTTCAAATTGACAAGAAAAACGAAAATTCCCAAAATTCCCGAGCCGAATTTTCCCGGAAATTTTGAAAATTAAAAAAAAAGTGACAGCAAAAATCTTCTGAAAATGTCCAATATTCTAGAGTGAAAATTCCCATGGGAATCTTCGGAAACTTTCTGGGAAATTTACCGGAAACTTTCCACCCCTTTGCAACACTAACTGTACGTCAAACTGCAGAGATTGTTTTAAAATATATATGCATATATTAGATTTTTATCTGTATCAACTCCATGGTGTCAAATTTTTCCAGTGTGGGCTTATAGTCTTGCTTGTACAATCATATATAACCTGTTGTAAATATTATGCAAATAGCATGTCTTATGTTGACAGTTCTGACATCTTTACTGATACAAATTTTCCCACTGTAATTTGACAGAGCACGGCATCTCCTTTTATGATAAAAAACAGTCACTGATTGTGGGTTTGGTCGTGTTGTTGACTATCACATGATCGTTTCACATGAGTAGGCTTTTCGTTTTACCCTATTTGGAGAATTGGAAGTAAAGCAGTATACCATACTAGTTTATGGATAAATCTCATTCTAACAGTCAAGAACAACATACAGGAGAAGCCAAAAAGTAGACTGCAAGTGCTCTTTCTTGCACTTGCAGCACAGTTGAGAGCCCTGAGAGTCATATTTATTATGGAAAACTGGGCTGACATGTAACTTATGAATTATTTAATGCTGAGCTTCATGTGGGTTATTAGAGCAAGTTATTTTCTCAGTGTTTATTGAGATATTACACCACTTCTTCTCATCAAGATGGAACCAAATTGTTTTTCCCAGGATAGCCTCCTGCTGTGAATATAGATTGTATCTAACTTAAAAGGTTTTGATATGCAAAGCTTCTCCCTTTGTAAGGAGGCCCTCTAAACTTTATTCTTAAAAGTTGCTTGTTAAATAATGAAAAACAAGTACCATTGTATGTGGTATATGTATATTCTCATCAGAGGCTTATTCATCATTATGTGTAATGAAAATGTAAATATGCCATGTATAGCCTGTTTATGTGTTTATTTGACTTTTTTTTTTTTTTCAACATGTTTGTTCTAATGTACATTGTGGAGTCACTAGCAAAGAGTGACAAATATTCCAGACATCCAATTTGTTTTAGTGAGCAAGAGAGGGGATTTAAGAGTAAGGATACTCTTCTGTGTGCTGCCTTCAATACAGAAGAGCAAAGAAACCGGGCCAGTTGAAGATCCTTGACTCTAAATTTTGTCACAGCATCATTACACAGGAATCTACTGGCTGCTAGATAGCAGTCAGACAGACCGCTTAATGGCTCATCCATTACTCTAACCCAAGTGGTTTCTTGTGAATAACAACCATTACATTTGTTATTTGTCAGATTTGCTGGACAGCTGCATTACACTGCAGCATCTCTTTTTACTTGCAGCTTTACATTGACTGCCTTTCATTGTGATCTATTGATGCAGAGAGCTACCTGCTCTCTGAGACTGTATTCCTGAATCTGAAACACACCCACAAACTATACAAGTGTAAAAATAATGTATATGTAATAAAAAGTACTACTACTACTACTACTATGAATAATAACAACAACAACAATAATAATAATAATCATAATCAATATAATACTAATGTAGTAATAATAATAATTAGGATTACCATTCTGAGCTTGGCAAACCCTGCATGACATTGACAAAAGTCTCTACCATCATTTTGGTAAATAACTCAAATGCTGAAACTGTTTAACAATCACTGCCGGTGACATCTGTGGTTTATATGTTCAGGTAGGTTATTATTTTAGTGAAAGTAACTGAATGTGATGTGTGAAATTTATACTGTGTATGGCATGGATGAATGTTCAACCATAATAATCAGTAATTCACTTACAATACTCCACATCAGAGATGTGGGGTTTTGAAGCAAGAATCACAGGGTTGCATGTGAAGAAGCGTAGTGCTTGCCTTTCCTTGCACACCAGATAAGTGATATTTGCTGCAGCTTAACAGTAAAAACAACCTACTTCACCTGAATGGATAGCCAAAATCAATGTTGATACTGAGGTTGCTCTGCCTCTTGTCTGCACAGTCCACTTTAACCTGCAGGTGACCATTGTATCCTCCACATGTTGCAAACGCACAGATGGCAAAAATCTGTGAAAGAAGAATGTGGTAAAAGAATCATTGTCTATAAAAAAAATTGTCTGAAAGCAAATCACTGTTGATTTTCAAGATATCTTCCTAATAACATATCACCTGCTAATATAGAAATTGGAGTTGAGTTAGATGCAACTCAGTATTCTCCAAGATTTATATTCTCCTTTCTGTTTTTTGTCATATAGTTCAGTTTTTGAAGAAGCCATTCTTCAAACAAACAAACAAACAAAAAACTAAACCATCCTTGTGCCAACACCTGTAACAATTAAAAAAAAAAAAAAAAATCAGAATCAATCAATATCTGATTACTGCTCACAGCTGGACAAGAGGAAGTATGACTTAGTGCATAATGCATATGCATCAATTAATTACAGCATTGATGATCAAGATTTATGATTGATTATAAAACATCAAAACAAATGAATAATTTAAAGACAGGAGGACAGCTCACAGAGCAGCTTGCTGTGCACTAGAGGGTGGCCACCACAAGACAGCGTGATTCAGTTTGTGGATACGCTGTACAATGCTGCAGTCTCCCTCATTTTCTCTATTTCTCTCCCTTATATGTTACAAAATTAGGTGTTATTCACATAGAGAGTAGAAAATCTATTGTGTCAACTACAGTACTTTGAAAAGATATCTTTTACTTTAAAAAAAAGCACATGTTGCTTCAGCAAACTGTATTGATAGTAAACCACACAAAACATTTTCATAAGGCATTGTTCAGATATACCAAAATGAGTGGAGAAAAAAAAAAAAGATCATGCTCATGCTTTCCATCATCCTGCAGTTCATACAATGCAATATGCAACTTAACATAAGCAACATCCATTATAACTTAATTAATCAACAAGGAATCACAAAAATTAATAAGTAAAATAAATAAATAAATAAAAAAGAGACAGATTATTAGATAAATTAAACTTACCGGAGCAAATATAACCATACACATTTAAAAATCACAGATCTCAAGTTCTACTCTACGCGACGTCAGCTTTTGTATCATACCGTTGCAATGCCACTGATGTTGGCTGTAAAAAAAAAAAAAGAGAAGGACTCCTAAAGGGAGGGGAGGGCAAACAGTAGATATCTTTCCCAAGGAGACAGTGATAGTCTAGTTTATTCACTATCACTGTATCTGTGCTCTGCTCTTTACAAACACTGCAGCAAAATATAATATCTCCTAAATGATATATAAATGCTACTATATGCACTACACATACTGTATACAAGATATCATACTTGTATGGTCTACACAACATTATAAGCCTCATTTTTAGATAACGACAGCATTATTTTCCATTGTACTGAAACTGCTAATTAGGATTACGTATCAGCAGCATGAAACAAATGGAAACAGTTAGTATGGCTTTTTTTTTTTTCACAATAGGGTGCCTGGACTATCACCTAATAAATAATAAAAAAAAAAAATTGTATCTGTTGAACTAACACATATAACAGTGCTGTACTGGACCATGTTAGACTATCAGATCTTGTACATGTAGATATTACATCAGCCATAGTGCAACTTGGCATCATAATCACAGTAATTACGGAAACAAATGATGGCTGTTTTCAGCTGCCTTTGTTCAGCCCAGCTGGGTAGTTGGCTGGTTGAAGAAGACATATGGATATTTCAGTGTTTGTCTGAGAAAGTACTAGCTCATAAATAATTTTTTTTTTAAAACATTGTCAAAATTCTGAGAAGATGATTTTTTAAATTATTTATTTATATGCGCTTTGTGTGCATGCCATTAAGTGTATTATTTAAAATAGTCTTACAGCATACAAACCCTTTCTTCAAAATAATTACTGAATGTGTTGCCATGGTAACTTGAGTGCAAGACACTCCAAAATGTTCCTATGCATTCAGAAAAAAATAAATAATGATAATACAACTTTCATGAAATACTCACCCTGCTCAGCACAGAAATTCTTCACTAGCAGTGCCCTATAATTAAAGATCAGCGGCCTTGGGTTCCTAACAATACAGCTAAATTCAATGTGCTTGTGCAGAAGCTGCGCCTATGAAAGTAATTAGGTGGGCCACAGCATGAAAAAGATTATCATGCAATCAAAATGCAGGTAGTTTCTCTAATCAGTGTGTCTGGTTGCTCAAAGACACTCTCTGCTTTGTATGTAGCAGCATCACCATCATACAGAGCACAGTGGTTATCATTACACCATCATACCAACGGCTGGGTGCTTGAATACTTGATTCAAACTAGCTGAGGGGATTTTGAATTATTTATGATAACAGCACAGCTTTGACATTGTAGTCCATCACTGTAAATTACAAAAAAACAAAATTAGCTTCAGGTATTTAGGTTCACTGACAGTCTAAAATCATCTGCTTTAGAGGTGATTTTTGGGAGAAGAGTGTGTGTGTGTGTGTGTGTGTGTGTGTGTGTGTGTGTGTGGTGGTGGTGGGGGGGGGGTACTTTATATGTGGAACATTTTAGAACATTAGAATGAAACATTTCTGTTGCAATTAGATGGAAAGGCTCTTGGTGTGTGCCAAGCCCGAATGCACAGCAGCAGACTTCTAAGTGTGATGGATCTATTTTAAAAGAGACCAAAGCTAGTAAATAATTAGTGACAAAACTGGAAACTTACACAACACTTGATACAAGTTAAGGCTGTTATGCATGAGGGTCAAGACTTTGGATGAAGAAAGTTTACTGAAATAGCAAGATAATATCATTATAGTCAGATGAAAGTAATCCTGGATAAATTAGATTTTTTGTTAGAGAATAATAAACTTACAGCATATCACCAAATGTTGATTGATAAACAGAATAAACTTTTTTTTTTTTTTTTTTTTTTTTAAAAATACTATATTCAGCTGTGAGCAACAAGTATACATATTTCAAACAATTATAGGGCCTATATCTGTAGATAAAAATGTAGTGCCTGTTACAGTTGTATAATATTCAATACTGTGAAACTAATGTTGATTTGGAAATATTACTACAACTACATGACTCTTCCTCCTCCTCCTCCTCCTCCTCCTACTACTAATAAATTATATATCCTGCCTTACCATAAGTCAGTATGATAATAGCTGCATCCTCCATCCCTTGCCGAAATTCAATGATTAAAATAAATAAATAAATAAATAAATAAATAATAAAAAAAAAAACATTGCATAGTGTGTTAGCCTGTATTGTGATTACTATATGGATGGTTACATTGCATTTCACTTTGGGTTATCTCTGTCTTATACACTGTTATGAAAAGGCTTCTGCTGACCTCTTGTGGTGGAAAATCTCAGTTTTAGTAAGCAACCTCGGATAGTCAGTAATTATGCACCCTCCTGAGCAAAGCATCCCCACATTTTTTATCTCTTAACTAAACTACTAAATACTCTGTCAGTCTTGTTCATTTACCTTACCTATAAATATATATGTTCTAAGGCACAAGACATTAAAACGTAATATGGAGTAACACAGCATGAAACACCTTTGTTTTTTTCCTGTGTGTTAGAGACTGATGAATGCTTTCAGTGAGATTTTGAACTTTTTGAAACATGAAATAAAAGCCCATTTTATGGTGTCTGCTGTAATGGATGGAGGTAAATAACTGTCTGTGGTGGAGCATTTTCATATGGAGCTCAGGAGCTCTATCTCCTAAAAAATATGTTGAAAGAACTGGGGACATGTAGGAGGCAGCCCCCCTCAGATTATAGGCCCAAATCAGAAGATAGACCCACCAGGATGAACAACAGAGAAGTCAAGTCTTCCACAGGAAGACTTGACTTGTCAAGACCAGCACAAGGCCAGCACAGGCCAGCACAGGATCTTGTCAAGACTTGACAAGATCCTGTGCTGGCCCTGCCTATGTTGGCGCCCTAGGCAAAATTACTCCCTTGCGCCCTTCCAAACAACTGCTGCTGGTGCCCCTCTGGCCGCTAGCGGCGCTCCTCCAGCAGATGGCGCCCTTAGTATTTGCCTATACTGCCAATGCCACGGGCCGGCCCTGAAGATCCCAGAAGAAAAGCCAGGTAATACAGATAAGGGAGAATATTTAATCACTCAGAGGAACCCGCTCAGGTAGAGGACACCCAGCCAGAATTACTTTGGGACTACAGGTAATGTGTATCCATCAACATGCCATACATAGGACGGTCAGTGACCCCAGTGCACTCAGCACTCAGTTCATCTCCCCAGGGCCAAACAGCAGAACCAGAGAAAAACTGTGACAGAAGGTGAAAGTTGATAATACATTTTAATGTTGCTGTTGGAAAGAGCCATACTAATCATCACTCCTCCACTTCCGAGCTATGGACCTGCCCATCCTCACCTGACCTCTGTCTCACTGATTGCCTGCCAGTCCATATATCCTCCTGCATGCCATTGTTCTTTTTGGCAGCAGGACTGATCATATATTGAGGATCCTTTTCACCAATGTAGAATTTAATGGTTTTGCATAATTGATGTGAATAATCTGTCTTCAATTGCTGCAGTTAAATGCTCTATGGATTCATGTTTGAATGTGGCTAGATTCTCGATCAATATGGGCTGTTCATATGTATACTTACTGATAAAAGCTGTTTGGTCACTTTGTTCTTTGTTTGTTTGCCTTAATAGTACAGACTATTTGTTGTGTGCAAGTGGCCAGTGCACATGATTTATTAGCTTTAATTATTTGAGGAGATGCAATTATGTGAATCCTTGGTGCTAATTTTTTTATGTGGAATTATTTATGCAATACTTGTTTTGTAGTACTCTGTTCAGCTAACTGGTAGGCAGGGAGGCAGAGTACCACTATTCATTGAATTTAGGTACTGTACCTAATTTGTAATTTCATACTGAAAATAATTAGTTTTTTTATGTGGTGTTTATTGTTTGTCACTTACAGATAAAAACATAACCATAGTCAAGCCTTAACCTCAAATCTACATGTGAGCACTGTGGCAATAAATGTATCAAATGAGAACAGCAGAGGCCTCCCCACATTTGATGCACCCATGGTGATGATGAAGCTCCTCTGAACCACTCTACCCAATAACCTACAATTACAAATTGTTCTAATGTTATAATGAAATCTGACCAATGCATAACTTTGGAATAAGCATAGTCAATCATTTGGAGTAATCATAGTCGCTAATGGCGGGATGTCCGTATAGGGACAACAAAAGGGTATAAAGACCTAGGATTTTGGAGGAGCGATACTCTGCTCACCAACTGCCTGGGGAAACTGTCACCTTGCACCAAGAATCAAAGACAAAGATAGAAGATAGACTTCTTTGTGAAGAGAGGGTGATTCTTTTGCAGCTGACAGGGCAATCGAATGTGTGGTTTGGGAATGGCTGCCAGGCACCTGTTCTTCAGAATTTTTGTCTTCAGTCAAGATGTCTGCATAGGTTCTCAGTCATCCAGGTCATGGTGATCCACGTGGGGTTGAATTGAGATCAAGTGGACTATTTGTAGTTTCTGTCAAGACATTGACCCAGATCTACAAGAAAAAGAATGTCAAGACAATGATCTACGAGACTTTTGGATACTTTCCCTTGGTTATTTTTTCCTCAGCTTGGGAACATAGACAGATGGGTTAGAAAAAGATGGGGAAGGTAGGGATCTTTGTTCTACCATTCTGAAGTAAATCATTTTTACTGCTATTTGCTGTCAGCTTTAGCAAAATCATCAACAAAGTGCTTAATCTGCATATAAAGTAACTTTATCCTAGCCTTATTTCAAACAATCTGTAAGTACACAGATTTGGTGTGACTAAATCTAGTCCATAGATGAAGTCCCTTAAGGGTTGCTCTAGATCTTAAACTAAACATTTTCCTAGAAGCAAAAGTATACTTGCAGCTTAAGTAATTACCAGCAACCACAACAACAGTTGCAGTTCAGAAAGGCCTGTCTTCAAGTATTCCTTGAGTTAGCAAGTGCGTGCTTGGGAGAAGGTAGTGGGAATGTCTTTGGGAAATAGACAGTTGGCAGCTGGGTGAATCCCTTTCACTGCAACCTGATGGGGAAGCAAGAATCCTATAGGCTGGGGGTCAGGTAGGTGAGCCTTCACTCTTTAATAGAA